>NC_065578.1:158160852-158471804 GCF_024542745.1 Macaca thibetana thibetana
CAGGGCTGCAGGGACCTCCCTGGGGTCCAGCTTGGGGAACAGCTGAGATGAAGAGCTTCAGAAGCCACACATGCAAGCAGGCAAGTGGGTGGGGTGCGGGGGGGCGGTGAACAGGGCCCTATTCTAGAGACCCAGCTCCTTAAATGGTGCCACAGGAAAGAAGGTGAGTGTCAAATATTAAGCAGAAGAAGAATCCCTTTAAAAAGATCCCATAGGCAGCCGGGCGCGGTGGCTCAAGCCTGTAATCCCAGCACTTTGGGAGGCCGAAGTGGGTGGATCACGAGGTCAGGAGATCAAGACCATCCCGGCTAACACAGTGAAACCCCGTCTCTACTAAAAAATACAAAAAATTAGCCAGGTGTGGTGGAGCGTGCCTGTAGTCCCAGCTACTCGGGAGGCTGAGGCAGGAGAATGGCATGAACCCAGGGGGCAGAGCTGGCAGTGAGCTGAGATTGTGCCACTGTACTCCAGCCTGGGCAACAGAGCAAGACTCTGTCTCAAACAAACAAACAAACAAACACCCATAGGCCAGGCACGGTGGCTCACACCTGTAATCCCAGCACTTTGGGAGGCTGAGGTGGGTGGATTGTCTGAGGTCGGGAGTTTAAGACCAGTCTGGCCAACATGGTAAAACCCCATCTCTACTAAAAGTACTAAAAAAAAAAAAATTAGCTGGGCGTGGTGGTGAGCACCTGTAACCCCAGCTACTCGGGAGGCTGAGGCAGGAGAATCACTTGAATCCACGAGGCTGAGACTGCAGTGAGCCCAGATTGCGCCACTGCACTCCAGCCTGGGCAACAGAGCAAGACTCCATTTAAAAAAAAAAAAAATTCCATAGCATCCTAAGGAGAAACTGAAGGCCAGGTTTTTAGTTTACTCATCCTTACATTACAATGCTTAGCACGACATACAGTGCACAATAGTTTTTGATAAATGTCTGTTGAATGAATAAAGGAAGAAAAAGCAGCTAGATTTTCAGAACTTAGGGGTCATGGAGGTTCTGAGCCCCGAAGGCTCAACAAATGGCCAAACTATGGTGAGGCTAGGGCAGAGAGGGCCTTCAGTCCCCAAGAACTTCCCAGATCCTCCCCATCTAGGTCCCAAGTGCCAACCGTCTACCCTGGGGTCCTGTGCCAGCCACTGGAGGATAGGGAAACAGCTGTGGTACACATGAGCTTCCATCCAATGACCCTCTTCTTACCACATGCCCCTCTGTTTTTCCCAGCAAGAGAGTGCTGCAGGCAAGCCTCCTTCCTTCCCGCTCAGTAAGAGACCCCACTACAGGGCTCTGGTGGGAAGAGGCCCCAGCAGAAGTCTCAGCAGGCCACTAATCCCCAGGTATTGCCTCACGCCTCATTCCTCCCTCCCACCTCCCAGAGGCACAGGCACAGAGAGCCACGCAGGGCACTTACGCTCATTCTGAATGCTTGCTGTTAGTTCCGACGGGTTAGCATTGGAGAGGGAGAAAAGAAGAACATCGTTATGCACACAACCGCCCAGGCGTCCTCACGCCCCAGCACACAGGGAGTGGGCGGGGTGCACCCGGGGAGGGCGCTGAGCACAGGGCTGTCTCCTCCTGGCTGCAGAGCTCAGTGCAAGAACCAAGCAGAGTTGGGGAACGGACCCAGAGAGTGCCTTATGGAGAAGGTGACGCCTCCCCTGGGGGACCAAAACCACAGAGTTGGGCAGAAAGACTGGCTCTGATCAAAGGACAGTGTCACCAGGAAGTCCACATGTCCCAAGGTGACAATGCTGCTTGAAAGAGGCCTTAGGCCGGGCGCGGTGGCTCAAGCCTGTAATCCCAGCACTTTGGGAGGCCGAGACGGGCGGATCACAAGGTCAGGAGATCGAGACCAGCCTGGCTAAATACGATGAAACCCCGTCTCTACTAAAAAATACAAAAAACTAGCCAGGCGAGGTGGCGGGCGCCTGCAGTCCCAGCTACTCGGGAGGCTGAGGCAGGAGAATGGCATAGACCCGGGAGGCGGAGCTTGCAGTGAGCTGAGATGCGGCCACTGCACTCCAGCCTGGGCGACAGAGCGAGACTCCGTCTCAAAAAAAAAAAAAAAAAAAAAAAAAAAAAAAAAGAAAGAGGCCTTGAAGGCATTTCCCTCCATCTGATGCCACTGAGGGAAGTGGGTTCCTCAGCCGACAGTGAACAGGAGAGGCTGAGGGCAAGACAGGTGCCAGGAAGGGAGTGGATTGGAACCACTGCTGCAGGGCAAAACTCCAAGGTCTCACTTCTCCCATAACACCTTCTCTCCTTGGCATCTCCTCCTTTGCCATCCTATGGAAGACTCTAGAGACAAATGCCCCTTTCATGGTACATTGCCCTATAGAAATCATGCTTCTCAATGGGAGGCTCCAGGGATGAAGCAGAGTCTACGGCTCCTTTCTGTGCTTTTCACAAAGAACGTAAGGAGGCAGGTGGCACAAATCTCCCCCAGCTCCTACCTGAAGTATGCATGTGCTCGTATAGGTGTGCTCCTGTGCAGGTGGGTGTATGTATCTGAGGTCTGGGCTTCTCAAATTTTAACATGCATATGCATCACCGGGGGCTGGTTAAAATGCAGGTTCTGATTCAGTTGGGCTGGGGTGGGGCCTGGGACTCTGCCCTTCTGACAAGTGCTCGGGCAACGCCACGCTGGTGGTGTGTGAACCACACTCCGGATAGGAAGGTTTTAGATGGTGTGCTTTTTGTGGGGACAAAGTCTTGGTTAAAATGTGCAGAAAAGAGAACATGTGTTGCTGCGACTTTAAAATGTCTTTTCCTGATGATTGTATCAGAAAGTAACATGACATTCTCATTTCATGCAGGTGCAGACTATTGTACTGTTGTTGCAGGCTGACTTTTTCAGAGTGAGGGCTCTCTGTGGGGAGTTGCGAGCTGCCAGCATCAGGGCAAAGTCATGGTGACCTTGAAGCCTTCCTACCTGACTTGAGTGAGACGTGGCGAGGATTCTGGGGGCTTAGCGAGGGCAGCCTGGAGAGGCCAGAGTTAAGCTCAGAACAAGGGGTGCAGGAAGAGCCACAGCAGGAGAGGGAAGGGAGACCCCAGAGGAGGGGCAGAGTGTGGCAGGACAAGGGCCCTGCTGTACATGCTGTGCATGAAGGAAAGTCTTGAGACGAAGACTCATGAAAAGATCCAAAATAATTATTTTGTGTGACCCCCGGAGGACTGAAGAGACATTTGCTTCACCATTTGCCCAGGGCTGCCCGGGCAGGAGACAAAGGACTGAAAAGTCCAGGGGGAAAGCAAAAATCTATGGCTTCTGAACACATGCTCCCTGGAGCTCGTCTCTGTGGCATCTTCACCCATATATGATATTCTTGCCAGGGCCCCAAGAAAGGTAACTCTAGAAGGATGAATGACAGTTGGCTTGGGCGGGAAGAAGGGGCCATTCTTAGGAGAGGCAGGGCTGTCACTGGGACCCACTCCCCTTGGCCCTTAGCCCAGGCCCTTGGCTTCTTCATTCAGGACATTTTTGGGGTCTCACCCTGGGTAGCAAGCCTGACAAGGGACGTCCTTTGCCTATTCAAGACTTCAAGCCTCTCTTATAGAATCAAAGGCTGACTCAATGGAAAGAGCCCTAGACATTGTCCAGGGAATCTCCAGATCCAAGGAAGAAGTCTCTTGGCTAATATCATACAGGAATTTTGCTGCAGAGCTAGAATGAGAACCAGCTCTCCCAGTGCCTGGTCCAGAGTTTTGTTTTGTTTTTTTTAAACAAATCCATCCTTGGCCAGAGAGGTGAGCAAGCCAGCTGGGGCCTCAGGACTCTGCTCTCCTTGACATTCTGGTGAAGGGTGAGTGAGAGGGGAGACTGTGGGTGCTGGAGACTCTCCGGGCAGCAAGAGCTGGTTGGATGCTGTCCTCAGCTCCCATACTATCAGGCCAGGGGCCTCTGGAGAATCTACTTGACTAAAGGGATGGCATCTGCAGCCACCACTGTGCTACTAAGGAATTTCTTACAGGGACAGAATTGACCCAGAAGACAAACTGCGACAGGGAGAAGACAGTGGGGACAGCTTGTCTAGGGATGAGGGTGACCAAGTTCCCACCCAGTGTCACACCACTCGCCTTCTATGGAGCAGTGGAAAGTGAATTCCACAGCTGTTCCAGCTCAGCTCTGCAGGGACTGAGGCAGATGCCTGCTCGGTCCACGAGGTTTCTTCACTCATGTGCCTCTTTTCTTTCCCTGGCTCTGATACCTACGACCTCTGGCACCCGTCCCTCAGGAGATGGAGCATGTGAGTGCGTGTGACTGAGGTGTATGTGAGTGGGAGTGAGTGTGCAGGAGTGTGAGCACATATGGGTATGTGAGGGCATGTGTGAGTGTGCATGAGTGTGAGCATGTGAGGATATGCGAGGGCATGCGTGTGAGTGGGTGTGTGGGTGTGCATGAGTGAGCAGGTGTGAGCGTGGTGTGAGTGTATGTGTGAATGTGCATGTATGTGTGAGAGTGCATGTGAGCTGAGGCCATCCTGCAGCGTTATTTGTGATGGAGGTGGGGGGGAATTGTTTCTGCCACTCCTGGGAGGAAAATGCTGTCCCCTGATGCAGGGCCAGGGACAGAAGAGCCAGCAGACTCACTTTTTGGCAAACTCACTCTGGTTGATGAGGCGACCCTTGGCTTTTTTCAAAGGTCATACTGTTCTCCTTGGGGCTGGATAGGGAGGGAAGGAGGGAGGCAGGGGACGGGTGGGAGGGGTGCGTGTGACTCTGCTGGCACAGCAGTGGGAGCTGGAGGCTGGGCCTTCAATAAGGGATTGTGCAGTGGTCCGGGGCTCTGCTCCAGGAGGCTGCGGCGCCCAGCCTCTCCAGAATAGAAGCAGTGCCTCTGCCCTCGAGACACAGATAATGTCCGCTGAAGGGGCAAACGAGTAGAAGGAACACCTGGCAGGGCAAGAACGTTAAGAAAGCCTGATCTTCCTTCAGCCCAGGTCTGGATGGAGAGTGGGCTCAGCTCAGCACACATAGGAGGTCTGTGGTGCTGGACCCAGTGAGATGGAGAGACCCGCTGAGGACAGCCTCTTCCCAGGGCAGCCGGGGCCTCTCTGAAGGGCTTGCCTGCTGTCTTGCATTCAGCTTCTTTTTTCTGTTTGTTTGTTTTTGAGGAATAAAAAGTCTTTATGGGCTCAGACCAGAAGCCCATGGATCTTGAGGACCTCTGTGGACTTGCGATTTTCTTCTCCACGTTCTTTTGGGCCTGTTTCCGCTGCTGTTTCTTCTGGTAGTAGATCTTGGCCTTTTCTCTCTTCTTTTCCTCCAGGGTGGCTATCACTGCCTGGTACTTCCAGCCAACCTCATGAGACAGGTACCCCAGGCAGGCAAACTTTCTCGTGGGCTTCAGATGCTCAGCCTTGAGGGCAGCAGGGACCACCATCCACTTTTTCATGTCAGGGGCAGTGGGATTCCATCAAACACCATGAGGTGGTCCAGGGTTGCCTGACCTCGGTTGGTCTTGTGGG
Organism: Macaca thibetana thibetana; assembly: GCF_024542745.1. NCBI lineage: Eukaryota > Metazoa > Chordata > Mammalia > Primates > Cercopithecidae > Macaca > Macaca thibetana. The sequence continues at coordinate 158,166,325 of NC_065578.1, forward strand.
GTAGTATGCCCCATAGGGTCTGTCAAAAAAGGCGGCTGGGGGCCTGGGAATGGTGGGGGCCTCGGGAAGGGTTGGTGTTCATCCACTTGCAGAGGAAGGCCAGATACTTTAACTTGTTTCCATTGAAATTGCCAGAAATGCCAATGCCCTTGCAGTGCATGACCACCACCTTCCAGCCCAGCAGTACAGGAGGCCCAGGGGATGGTCTCAGCCATACAGTGCCAGGACTTGCCCCCTCATCCCCTGTCATCTTTGGCGGTCAGCTTGGAAAGTGTGTTCAGTTTCTGCAGACTCTTTTTGGACATGTTGCCAGGGTCACTGGACCTGCAGCAACCAGGGAGGTGTCATGTGTGTGGGGCACGCTCCAGGCAGCCTGGGTCTCCTGCCCCGACACAGCCAGGGCACCTGGAATGGCACTGCAGAAGGACTTCCCTGTCCATCAGAGAGGTGCTGTGGTCCTATCGCGGCTCTGTCGCTTCCTTGTCTCTAACCCGCAGGCTAAGGATAACACCTATGTTGAGGGTTAGCTGCCAGAACTATGTGCGATGAGGCACCTGCAGCACTTAGCTCTCTCCCTGGTGCATGACACCTGCGATTCCAGTGGTTTCTAAGGAGAAGGACTCAGAGGAGGCAGGTGGGGGTGGGACATATCAGGTCCCAAATTTGGGGGTCAAGAGACTCGGGTTCTTTTTTGATTCCACCACCCATTTGCTATGTGACTCTAAGCTAGTAAAGGCTTGAGTTTCCGGGAACACAACACGGGGTGGGGGTCATCCCAGGGACACTGGAATGGGGAGATGGTGGGAGATCAGGACACTCTCAGCTCTACCCTACAGGTGGGGCTTTAGAGAGCCTGACTCCTTGGGGTGTCTGCTGTGTCTCCATTTCCTTAGAGCTTTGGAATTCTGGATTCTTAAGATAGACACCAAAGCCATCTATTTATAGGCTCACCTTGCAGGGACCCCTCACCCACTGACCCTGGGGGATCAAAGCAGCAGGTGAGTGAGTGAGGAGAAACGGCAGAAGAGAAAGGAGCCTTCACCGCTTCCCTGATAACCCAATTTCCTCTGCACACCCTCCCACCAGGGACTTGGCCTTACCAGGCTCCTTATTAGACTGTCTGCCTGGGACTGTTAATGAGAAACTCTCCTTGAGCCAGCCGCACAGACAGTTACCATGGGAACAGGTCCTTTCACAACTCTCCTCTCCTCTCTCCCTGTGCACGTGCACACGTGTGTGGGCATGCATACACACGCTCACATACATGCAAGTCCACATACCTGGGGGTATTGGGAGGGCAGCAGGGGCTTTGCCCATCTTATCTCCGGGTCTGACTTAGAGTTACTACTGGTGTTCTATCATCCGAAGTATCCTCTCCTCTGGGGCAGCTATTATTGGTGAAGTAGGGTGCCCGGAGGGCTGAGATACCTCCAACTCTTCTCCAAACTACGCTAACTCCAGGACCAGGGGTCTGGCTTTGGAAAGCTCAGGGAGGACTTCTTGGAGTTTGTGTTACTCTCCCGCCCCCTCCCCAGACATCTGTTAACTGGAGAGAGCCCAAGCCAGTGTTGGTGTCATGTGGGTCCCCTCTGTTCCTTGACATAAGGAACAGGGGTCAGAGATAGCGTGCTCACATTTTAGCCTGGGGATGCTAAGACAGTTTGCCGGAAGTGTCAGAGTTGTGGTAAAGGTGGCACACACCTAACGGCAGGGCCGAGGAACTTGGCTGCCAATAAATGGGCCATTGATGAATGCAGCAACAGATATGGTTGGTGGAGACATGGCCGTTAGATTTGCATTTTAAGCCCCTTACTTTATGATTCTGATGGTCAAATAATGCCCCCTCCATGAGAAACAGAATGACAGCGATTTTACTTTTTATTTTATTGCAGGAAAGTTGAAAACAATGAGAAGGAATCCATGCCTGGTTCTCCCATGTGGCATGATAATGGGGCTCTATTTTAATGTCTCCTTTAGCCATATCTTTTGCAAAGATAATTCTGCTCCCAGCCCTTCCCAGGCCTGTGTCCTCCTGATTCCTCCAGCCAAGAGGGCCCAAAGGGTGTGGATTTGAATATATCAGACATTAGAAAGGCAAGTAAGAACTGTTCCACCATACTTGACCCTGGAAACTGCTTTTCCGGGCAAGTCAAGACCACAGAGGACCTGGAGAGGTGAGCAGAGGGAAAAACCCAAGTGGCACTCAGAATCCCAAACTCTGCCACCTCTGGTCCCACTCAGCTGGCTCCAGGCGTCCCCAAGCATCAGCTCAGCCATAGCCCTGAGAAACTGGCTCTGCAACATACAGTCTCAAACTTTCAAACATGAGCCCGTGTCAGGTCTTTGGAGAGAAACCCAGCTCTGAATCTCAGAATCCACTGCTTCCCCTCTCCTCAACCTTCTTTGAACGATCTGAACTTTGACCATCCCTCCCCTCCCACCGCTCTGCCCAAAATCAGGAGAAAAAGAGAAGAGGATGGGGCAGGACTCACGATCCATAGGAATTTCGATGGCTCCGCCAAGACTGAGGAGGCAGAGGAGGAAGGCTGCATGGACCCAGGGCGGCGGTGGCTGCCTGGCCATCCTCGGCACCCGGCCCCGCTCCCTGCTCCCCAGCACTCGGGGTCTTGTCACCTTGAGCCGCTTTAACTGGGCCTCCCGGACAGAGCTCAGCTGTGGAAAGAAACATAAGAGCAAGTGGGTTTTTCATGAACTTGCAGTTTGCTCTAGCAATCCTACAGGGCTTTGGAGGACCCAAGGGCCCCCTTGGTCACAGAGTCATGTTCTAGATAGAGCAGGGTTTCTTAACCTCCACACTATTGACATGTGGGACTGAAAAATTATTGGTGTGGGGAACTGTCCTGGGTATTGTAAGATGTTTAGCAGCATCCCTGACCTCTACCCACTAGAAACCAGTACAGCCCACCCCCTTCACCACAACCAATTAGAAATGTCTCCAGACATTGGCAATTGTTCCCTGGAGGGCAAACCCCCCAGCTGAAAACTACTGTTAGAGAAGGAAGGGCAACTCCACAAAGAACAGTCATGAAAACAAACACTGGCCTATTGGCCTGCAGGCCCAGCAACCAGAAGATGCCGCGCACCGATCTGGTAAGAAATGCACCAATCTACAGCCTCTCTGAACCACATGTGCTGAGTATGCCTGGGGATGAGCATATTTGCAGTAGAGGCACAGAGATGAGATCGCACTGATGTCCTTTGATCCCAGGATGAAGGGGGCAGGGTGACACTGGCAGGCCTAGGGAATCATGGGTTAGATAGGTGAAGACATGGTTGCACAAAGGACTTTTTGTCATTTTTGCAGAAAAATGAATGATTTCTGCAACTATTTTGTGCAGCTAAGGAACAGTGGTCCCTGATATTGTCCTTTTATAGATAATGGCAGTGGTAAGATGACGACCAGAAAGAAGTGGGCTTCAGGTGGCTGGTAAACAACATTTAAGACGGTTCAGTGTTCATCCTCAAGCACAAGAAATCATTCCAGGGCTTACAGAGATGGTGTTAAAAATGGTTGTCCAAGGAACCTAGAATGGATCCTTAGAGTCAAACCTTTCTTCTCCTCCTCTAGAAAGAGAAGAGCAAGAATGGCCTACAGCTGAGACTCAAATACAGTGCTTAAGATTACCTGAGGTTCTGAAACATACACTTTAAAAAATTGGTCCAGTTGGCTATTCTACTGGGATGCCAAGTCAAAGAGGAAGGCAGGAGGTGGCTTCTCCAGAATTCCTCCAGTTTTCCTAGATTCATAGCTACCTATCAGATGGACACATCATTCTCCTGCTCCTATTTTATTTGGCAGCAAATTGAAGCCCACTCTCAATTGTGCACATGCACCATCTCCCATCCACCCTGACTGAGGGTGCAGAAGATAAGAACAGGACTCCAGTGCTTGCTCTCTGGGAGGGTGAGAGATCCTGGGAAACAAGGCCATCCTTCTAGAGACCTGCAGCAGAAAGCAGGTCACTGATTATTGCAATAGGACAAGGGACTTCCCCTGTGCCAGGATATGGGGCAAACTAAAGGATTCTTATTCACATTTTTGCAGTTTCTATCCTGGAAGCTGGGCCCAGCACCAACCCTCAACTGTGTATATTTCTGGACTCCATCCACTTGTTTCCTTTCCCACTGCCACCACCTTGGTTTTGATCACCAACATTTCATGCCAGAGTTACTGCAACAGCTTCCTAAGTGGTCTCTCCACATCCACTTTCCCCCTCTGTGGTTTGTGTTTTACTTTATTATTTTTAATTGACACATATAATTGTACACAGTTATGGGAGGCAGTGTGATATGCCCCTCTGATTTACTCTCTACTCATAACCAAAGCTGTTATTTCTAAAGGCAAACAGAAATGTGCTACTCCCCTAGTGTAACTCTCAATAGCTCACTGCTGCTTGGGAGTTAAAGGTAGTGTCCTTGACATGGTTCAGAGGTCCTGCATAATGTGCCCCCTCTGCTAGCTCACTGTTCATCCCTCCCTTGCATCCTGTGTTCCAGCCAAGACTGCTCTTCTACCAGCTCCCTCAGTACCTCATGCTTGGTCTTGCTTACTGACTTTTGCACCATGAAGCTCTGTCTAGAACACTCTGCGTCTGCCCTCTCTCGTTAGTATCTTCCAGGTATGACATATGTGTCCTTCATCTGTGCTCCTGCACACACTTTGCTTCCCCCATTATGGCACATTTCACTTTGTATTCATTCCAAAAGCCACTTGTCTATCTCCCCTATGAAAATGAAAGCTTCTTTATAAGGGAAGGTACTCTGTCTTGTTTACTGTTCTAATCTTAGAATCGATCATAGTACCTAAAACATAGCAGATCTTCGAAACCGTGAGATGGATGGATATATGGATGAGTGAAAAAATGAACGAATGATTAAATCGATGAAATAAGAAGCCATTTGGACCATCATGTGCTTTTTAAAACCCCACGTTTCCCCAGAAAACCACCAGGCGGCGCAGGAGAGCACATGCTGTGGACCTGGGTGGCGTACTGTGAAGGCTACTCATTAGTGGAAGAAAAAAATCCGTCTCTACACAGACGGTGCTTTCTGGAGAGGAAACCAACAAGCTGAAGGAGGGTTGAGAAAGTAGAAAATCTCCCAAGGAGGGATCCTCTGGCTAGAAGGCATCACAGGAGGTCTTTGGTTCATCTTCCCAACTCTCTAAGATGGTCCTTATACTGTCGCAGAAAGAATCCACTAATGCCTCTCCTTGGCTTATACATCTCCAAAGGCCAGACTTAGATGAGGCAGCTGAACCCTTAGTGCTGAGGGAACCTGCGCTAGGGGAAGGCGCAGCAGGGGCGGCAGGGAAGGCGCAGCAGGGGCGGCGGGGATGGTGCCCGTCAGGGCTCCATGACCAGCGTGTTTGGTTTAGGAGCTGCCAAGCAGTAGGAAGTGAAGGGAAAGAGAAGGATATTTTATTTTGGGAATCTTGATGGAACTAGGAAGCCAGGAGCTATTCATTAAAACAGATACACATTGGCAAGAAAAAAAGCCCAATTGTACGGGACATTTTGAATTCACTATTTAACAACAGAGTGGAAAAAGAATCTCAAGATAACCACATTTAGCTGTGTAGCAATTCTCTCCCCCTTTCCTCTCTGGAACCCAGTTTTTCCAACAAAATCTTACAAGATGAAAAGAATTTAAAGAAAACGAGTTTCATACAGTCCCCTTTCTTTTCAGATGAAGAAACAAAAGCCCAGAGAAGGGAAGTGACTGGTTTGAGTTTACCCAGCTGGTTAGTGGCAAAGCTAGAAAAAGAACCCAGGTTTCTTGACTCCTAGTCCAGGGATTTTCCATCCATTTTTCTCTTTTTATGTACAGGAAAAGTACCAGAGTAAGGTTGTTATTTAAAAAAGAAATGTATAGCTTGGCAGTTCCTCAAAAAGTTAGACACAAAATTACCATATGACTCTGCAATTCTACTCCTAAGGTATATGAGCAAAAGGATTAAAAACAGGCATCAAACAAGTACACGTACACGAATGTTCACAGCAGCATCATACACAACAGCCAAAGGGTGGACACAGCCCAGATGTCCTCTAAGGGATGAATGGATAAACAAACTCCAGTATGTACATACCCTGGAATATGACTCAGCCATAGGAAGGAATTCAATACTGACATGCTCCAACTGGATGAATCCTGAAAACACGCTCGGTGAAAGAACCATGCACAAAAGGTCACAGGGAATGATCCCATAGATATGACATCTCTAGGTCTTATCTATAGAATAGATACATACATAGAGACAAAACACGGATTGTCTCTGGTGACCAGAGGCAGAGGGGAAGGGAGAAGGCGGGTAACTGGTTAGTGGGTATGAGGTTTCCTTTTGAGATGCAAATGTTTTGGAACTAGACAGAGTTGTGGTTGCACACATTATGAATGGACCAAATGCTACTGAATTGTGCACTTTATTTAATTTATTTATTTTGGAGACAGAGTCTCACTCTGTTGCCCAGGCTGGAGTGCAGTGGCACCATCTCGGCTCACTGCAACCTCCGCCTCCCAGGTTCAAGTGATTCTCGTGCCTTAGCCTCCCAAGTAGCTGGGATTACAGGCACGTGCCACCACACCCAGCTAAATTTTGTATTTTTGGTAGAGACAGAGTTTCACCATGTTGCCCAAGCTGGTCTTGAACTCCTGACTTCAGGTGATCCACCCAGCTCGGCCTCCCAAAGTGCTGGGATTACAGGTGTGAGACACCGTGCCCAGTTTTGAGCTGCACACTTTAAAATGGTTTATGTTATGTTTCACCTCAATAAAAAAGAGAAGTATGATATTGGTCTCCATTATGTGCTCATAAAGATGGGACAGAGGATGAAGAGGGCAGGTTATTTGATGTGAGCATATAAGGGTCCTCAGCTCCCCAGGCTGGGCTCACTCAGCATGGAAGACAGGCACATGGTTTGCAGCCCTTTCCATCCATTCTGAGGAAATTTCCATCCAAGTCAAAGGAAGGAGTGAAGCCACCATCTTTCTGAGTATGAGAGTTCTAGTACTGAGTTCAAAGAACCCAATGCAGAGTGACGGCAGAGATCCCTTGCCTGAAGGTACCCCCATATCAGCAAGGCTTACAGTTCCCCTGTCCCGATGACCAGGAAGAAAGGTGAAAGGGACAGGCTTGCTAGCCTACAGCAGTCAAGTCCACATTTCCTGTTCAACCTTAGTCATTACACAGTCTTGCCCTATGGCTCAGTCATGCCGCCTCTCAGCTTCCTCTCCCAGGCGTTCCAGCCACACCAGAGGTGACTGCTTAGGTGCAGAGAAGTGCAACATCCAGATGCGGGGGTGGTTGGTTTTAGTGACATCACCCTGCGGAGGACCAGGAAACTCCCACATCCCAGGAGGGAAAGTAAAGGAGAGGGGGTAGGTTGAGCCTGAAGAAGAGGGGCCACAGTGATTGTATTCACATGCTGGGAGAGAGTGTAGAATTTTTCTGTTTAGGTCCACAGGGGCAAAGCTAGGACCAAACAGGAGGATGTTTCAGAGAGACAGGTGCTTCCTTGAGTCACAGGAAGAATTGTCTGATAAATGCAGCCGTGCCACAATACCATTAGTGAAAATTAAACATACTCTAAATATGATATGTTTGAAGGATCCTTTTATATATAACAACACAAGAGGTAGGTTGTAAGGATATAAAATACATGAGAGGAGGGCTCATTGTGGGGGGCAGGGGGAGAGTGCAGAAAAGAACAAAAATAAATACAACAAAGAAATAAATCCTTTGTGGATGGATGGTATACTAAGTACTGGAGAACATGATTAATTCAGTTCTTGCATATCTGAGGTCTCCCAATCCCCCTACACACACACACACACACACACACACACACACACACGCACACACATTCATCCATACAGGAAGAAAAGAGAATAGAGCTACCTGAAGGTGAAATGTTCTGCCATGTTAAGTACTGTTTCATAAAAACTCCATGGCATTGGTCAGGCGAGTTACTGACAACATTCCTACACAGGAGGAAGGCTGGATGCTTTTCAGAACCATCTGGACACTCTTCAAACATGCAGATTCCCGGGCCCTCAATCTTCTAGGCAGGGGCCAAATCAGGTTGTAGATTATTTTTTAATGCCCTTAGAACCTGTTATCTCACACAGGGATGGTCCACACACATGGGCAACCTGCCTGAACACAAGGCCTTTAAATTTGCAAGGCTTGTGAGAGATTCAGATTCAAAATGTCCAAGATGGGGGACACATGTGAGTTTGCTAATGATCCGCCTGGTAAAAGACCCCTGGACATGGTGGTATCTTGTCTAGTTGGAGAGCATTGGCTGCATGGTTAGACCGCCTGATTTGAGGCCACTTCCCACTTAAAAGTGTGGGGCAGCGGGGAGGGGACGGTGCTTGGGCAAGCACTGAGCTTGAAAGCTTTGTATTTATCATCTGAAAAATGGGGATAACAACAGCACCGATCCTAGAGGGCTGCTGTGAGGATTTATCACACAATTCCTATGTAAAGCGCTTGGCAAAGCATGGGGCACAGAGTGAACACGACAAATGTCAGCTGCAGCCCCTGAGTAGGTCTGAGATCACAGGGATGAGGGAAGCGTTCTGTCCACCTCCAGGACATGACCACTGTGAGTAGTAAGTGGCTGCAATAATGACGCATCCACGGTCACAGCCCGCTTTGCTGTTTTTCCTTTTCTTCCTGGCCCTGGTTTCTTTCCCCATATTGGGGGCTCCTGGTGTTGATTCCACAAGCTGTCCCTGGCAGACGGATGAGATGCCCGTGGCTCCCACGAGCTGTCGCCGTTGGGAGCTCCTCACATTCCCGCAGCCACATTCTGGGCAGGCTGTCCTGGTGGTCACAACACATCTGAAGTGACAGGGATGAGAGAACACTGGCAGCATCAAGACATGGCTCAGCTGGCAGCTCTTCATCTCCTGGAGCGGAAGCCATCTCAGTGTCGGGCTGCAGTCGGCAGGGATTCATTCACACAGCCGACCGGGTGGCAGGCATTATTCTAAAGAACACACACGTGGACAAGAGACAAAGCCCCTCTGCTCTCATGGAGCTTCCATCCCAGTGGGGAAGACGGTAAATAAATGTTGAACAAAAAATCCGGTAGCAATAAGTGCAACAGAGAAAACACAACTGACCTGTACACGGATGTTTAGCAGCTTTGTTGATAATTCTGCCAAAACCCAGACAGAAGCAACCAGGATGTCCTCCCATCAGTGGATGGAGAAACAGAGGTACATCCAATGGAACATTACTCAGTGCCCCAAAGAAGCGAGCTACCAAGCCATGGAAAGACATGGAGGAGAGGCACACTGCTAAGTGAAGGAAGCCAGTCTGAAAAGGCTGCACACTGTGTGGTTACAACCGCATGACATTCTGGAAAAGGCGAAACTATAGAGATAGTAGAAAGATCTGTGACTGCTGGGGGTGCGGGTTGGGGGATGAATAGACAGAGCACAGAAGAGGATGTTTAGGGCAGTGAAACTTCTCTGTATGATGCCCTAATGGTGGATACTTGTCATTATGTAATACATTTGTCCAAACCCATAGAACTCCAAGAGTGAATTCTAACATAAACTGTGGCCTGTGGGTGATAATGATGTGTCCATGGAGGTTCATTGACTGTGACGAACATGTTAGCATGGTGAGAAATGTTGATAATGGAGGGCATTGTGCACGTGTGAAGATGGGGTGCATGGGAACTCTCTGTACCTTGAACCTAAAACTGCTCTAAAAGTATTTTTTTTTTTAAGAAAAAAAACACAGTAGTGATTGATATGATGTGATAAAGTGAAGTGAGTGGTCAAGGAAGACCTCACTGTGAGAAGCTGACACCTGACCAAGACCTGAATGGTACGAAGGCACTAATCTTGCAAAGACAGGTCAGAAAAGCATCCCAGGCAGGAAGAGCTGCTTGTGCAAAGGCCCTGTGGCAGGAATCACATTGCCCCATGCAAGAAACTGAGAGAAGCCAGCATGGCTGGAGCTTGGAGGGCACAAGGAGAAGAATGAACAAGTGACCATCAGAGAGACAGATTCCAAGACATGCTCATGGAGAGCTCTGAAGGCCAAAGGAAGGAGCTTAAAGCACATTCTAAGCATGACAGGAAGTGGCGGCGGGGTTTGAAGCCAGAGTGACAGGGTGAAATTTGCTTGTAAACACCACTCTGGCTGCCACATGGAGGGGAGAATGTCGATGGGCCAGGGTGGAAGCAGGGAGGCCAGGTAGGAGGTTCCACAGCCTCTGAGTGAGGCCAGCCCTCAGTCTGCACTCCAGACACCCCACACTCTTTCAACAAGACCCCCACCCTGTGCAGCCAGCCTCATGGCCACCTCTGGGGTAAAACATAAAATACCCAGAGGGGTGAGGACAGAGCTAAAGATTTCTTAAGAGTCTGTTAGTGCTGGGCACGGTGGCTCACACCTGTAATCTCAGCACTTTGGGAGGCCGAGGTGGACAGATTACTTGAGGTCAGGAGTTTGAGACCAGCCTGGCCAACATGGTGAAATCCTGTCTCTACAAAAATATAAAATATTAGCCAGGTATGAGGGTACATGCCTGTAATCCCAGCTACTTGGGAGGCTGAGGCAGGAGAATCACTTGAACCTGGGAGGTGGAGGTTTCAGTGAGCCGAGATTGTGCCACTGCACTCCAGCCTGGGTGACAGAGTGAGACTCCATTTAAAAAAAAAAAAAAAAAAAAAAAGAAGAATCTGTTAGTGCTGGATTTTCACATTGGGTCCAGAGGAGCTGGTGGGTTTTCTGAAAGTGACTCAGGGGCCTTCTTCAAGGAGGGTTAGGTGGAAGGAGAACAGGTGGGACTCAGGACCCCCTTCCCACTCTCCCCAGAGTTGCCACTGTTTTTATACTGGGGTTTCATATAAGGTTTTATTTGAAGAAAAGACTGTTGAGTGAAGGAAGAACAACAGTAAAGGCAGATTGGGAAAGGAGAGTGACTGGCATAAAGACAGTGTGGGAGGAAAGAACTGGAAACCCTGTGCAGCAGCCTAATGTTCCATGTTCAAAAACCCTGTGCCCAGGGTCCGTGACGCATGGGGGCAATGGCAAGGCATGGGCATGAGGAGGAACACACCAGGCTAAGGCTGCAGGGCTGGCCTTGGAAAATCCCCCAGGCGTCCCATGCTAGCCTTCGCATTTGTGTTGAGGCCTGGGGTGCCCAGTCTCATCTTCCCCTATCCCATTTTGGATTACTCCTACTTATACCCCCTGCAGACTGAATAGATCAGACACTGGCCAGATTCTAGATGACAGTATAGTCCTGACTCACAAGCTCTGCAGCACCCAGCCCAGGACAGTCAGGCTTGCTCAGTGCTGTCAGCTCCCCTATTTCTTGCTGCCACTTTCAACTCAGAACTGACCAGAAAGCCAAATATGTTCCCAAACCAATCACATAAGATGCCCACTTCTAGTTAGCCCATCACCAGTTTCCCAGACACATTTGGAGCCTTCCTTTCACTCATGACAAAGCTTTCCCACTCCCCTGCCTGCCTCTGAGTCTCTGTCAAATGCAGATGATGGTGGCTGACTCCCTTGCTGTAGCAAGCTCTGAATAAATAGCTTCCGCTTGTTCTCATGTGGGTGGTCTTTGTTTACTTCCACACTGTCTTTACGTCAATCACTCTTCTTTCCTAGTCTGACTTTACTGCTCTCCTTATTTCTCCTAATTCTTTGCCATCTTCCAGGCTCAGGTCAGGTGCCACCTCCTCTGGGAAGTCTCCCTTGGTTTCCCGGCACCATCCCTTCCCACCAAGGCTGGATTAGGTCCTCGTCCTATGTGCTCTTAGAGCATTCTGGAATATAATCACCATAATGAGTGCCAGATTTCAGTGTCAATTAATTGTTTCCCCAACTGCATCATGAGTTCCTTGAGGCTAAGACAGTGTCTTGTTCAACCTGCACGACGTCCAGCACACAGAGAACCCTAATACACATTTACTGGCTGCCTAGCCAGCACCCATACTATCCTCCTCCCATCCACAGTGCCCACATTTTTCTTTGGAGAATTCATGTCTACCCCTTTCTCAGAGCAATCCTACACCAATTCCAGGGCTAGGACCTGATTAGTTTAAGCCAATTACTAGCCTGTCACCACCACAGCTGGTTTAGGACTGGGCATCTCTTCCAGCCAGCAGCAGTGTGATTCATGAAGACTTCTGCTGAGACCTCTGGGAAACAGGAGTTTCCCTTCTCTTCTGAAAAAGACCCTGTGTTATCTTCAGTAAGAGGAGAGGCTGGAGCTGCTGGGGGTGGGAACGGGGGTCTCCATGTGGAATCTGAGGATGACTCAGAAAGCAGAGAGAAGACATAGGAAGACTCGATCCTTCATGTCCTTATTTGAGTTACTGATTGAGCATTTTCTGAAACAAGCCTTACTGTGGGTTTTTAATTACATATACATTTACATTAACAATTCTCTTTAATTTGTAAGCCAATTAGAGTTGAATTTTCTATCACTTGCAACTGGCAGTGCTTTCAGAATCAGAAATGCCCCTAGAATGCTGGTTGGTGCCTACCTTGCTGCCACTTTCTGTATAAAAAAAGCGTCCTTCCTCTTGCCCACCTCTACCTGGACCCAGCCCCAGTCCCAGCCCCAGCTTGCGCATGGATCTGCCCTTGACCATAAAATGTTGCTCTCTCCAGAACTTCCACACTCTCCTCAACTGGCTCTCTGCCTCAGCAGAGAAACCTCTTTAAGTTTCTCCCATCTTTTTTTTTTTTTTTTTTGAAACAGACTCTCACTCTGTCGCCCAGGGTGGAGTGCAATAGTGTGATCTCAGCTCATTGCAACCTCCGCCTCCTGGTTTCAAGTGATTCTCCTGCCTCAGCCTCCCAAATAGCTAGGATTACAGGCACCTGCCACCATGCCCAGCTAACTTTTATATTTTTAGTAGAGACAAGGTTTCACCATGTTGGCCAGGCAGGCCTCGAACTCCTGACCTCAAGTGATCCACCCACATCGGTCTCCCAAAGTGCCAGGATTACAGGCATGAGCCACCATGCCCAGCCTCTCTTATAACAAAAAGATCCTTCTCTGTATCCCACAGCCTCCCTACATATGCATATTTGAATGTTTTCTCCATCTCTTCTCTTCTGAAAGCTTTTTCTTTGTTGGCTTCTTCCTTTCCCATTCACTCCTCATGCTCCTCTAACTCTCTTCTCCTGACCTCCCACGGGTGAGTCTAGTGTTCTCAGTCTTTATTTTGCCACACCTCCTGGAGGTATCAAAAATTGTTAACCACTCCGTCTATCCTAACATTCTTTCCTCCTTGGCCTCTGAGACATCACTTTGAGGCCCCGTCTTGCGTCTGGCATTTATAGCCTCCATGGTGGCACTGATCACATGGCTGGATTATTCTCTTCTTCTGCCTAAAATTCAGTGTCTCCATTGGGCTCATGTGCCCCCATCTCCAGTCCCCATCTTTGCTGGTGGTACCCACCCAAGTCATCCAAGCCAGACACCTGGGAACTGCCTTTAAAACCCACCCCTTTTCACAGCCCACACCCAGGCATCAAGGCCCTCAGACTGCCTACTTCCCCATGCTGCTCATTCCATCTCCCCCACACTCTTTCCATCTCACCTTTCGCATACATGTCTCACACACTGTGGCAATAACCTCCTAGTTGGTCTCCTCCATCCAATCCATTCTCCATATTGCGATTACAGTGACTTTTCTAAACCCCTGATCTGATCATGTCAGTGCTCCTCCGAAAACCCTTCCATACCATCCCATTAATCTATAAGATCAGATCCATGCTTCTGAGAGCAGCACTCAAGGTTTTTGGAGATCAGGCTCCTGCAGGTCTGTCCAACCACCCCCCCCCCACCCTCCCACCACCAACCCCAAATGCTTTTTAACTGCACGCTGTAGCACACCATCTGTGCCTCCATACCTTACACATGTGATCCCCTGTGCCTGGAAGGATCTTTCCTCCTTGCATGTGATCACTTCCTACTCAGTCTTCAAGACTCTGCTCAGACATCTGCTGAGTGAAGAATCCCGCGCGCCCGCTATGCCACTCGACCACAAACCTACCTCTCTGGGGCACGTGGCACACTGCAGTAAAACTATGTTGAAACTAAAGGTGGGAAACATCTGTAAACATCCAGATAGTGACTATCTTAGGCTTTGTGAGGCACGTGGTTTCTGTCACGACTACTGAACTTCACCTTCGCAGTGTGAAAGCAGCCACAGACAGTGAGTGAACAGGCGTGTCTCTGTTCCAATAAAACTGTACTGACAAAAACAGGCAGATACTGGTCTGGACTTGGCCCAGAGGCTGTAGTTTGCTAACTTCTGACTTAATCTTTCTCCCCACTTCGTGAAATTATACTTTTTTTTTTTTTTTAAATGCCTTTCGCAAACACTGTCAATCTTTGTGAAATTCTTGAGGCTGACATCGTGTCCTGTTCATTCTTGTGTGCCCAGTGGCCAGCATAGTCCCTGGCAAGGAATATTTATGGAATGGAAGATCCAAGTAAAGGTTTCAATCCTGCCACTTATCTTTTACATTTTACTTGTTTTCCAAGCCTTTAAAAAATCTCAAAAATGGAAACAAATATTACTGCATTACTGACTTTTTCAGATGGTTGTTATAAGAACTAAGTGAAATACTGCACAGGAACATAAAGCTGTTTTTACTTTTTCTTATTGCATTCCTTCCTGACAAACTCAAGTGACGTCACTAAAAGCAAGACCTTTATGTTTTCTCTGAATATAGGGTAAACCTGACCCAAGGGACGCCTATATTCTGCCTGTCAGGGGCTGCTCTGGGGCTTAGCTGCAGGCCACACTCTGCCTTATAGTATCCCCTTATTCTGGGATCGAAGCCCAGAGTGAGGTTGCTCAGCCCATGTCTCCTCTCCCACTTCACTTCACTTGCCTTCTTCCAGATTCCTCAGGTGGCCCTGGTCAGAGTGAGAGAGAAAAGGGGATATCATAATAGAAGGATGGTTTAATGTTCTCCAAAGCCTGTTAAGGACCGTTTTTGTGTTAGAATAGGATCAGATGACTGACTGGTAGTAGATACAAGAAGAAGCATGGCATCAAGGTTTCTAGGTTGGGAAACTGGACTAGGATGACTCTAATAATTGACACCAAGAATACAGAAGGGAGAGTAAGTCTGGTAGTCACTGGGGTAAAGGGAGATCACAAGCGCGGAACAGAATATATTCAGTTTGAAATGTCTAAGAGCCATGAATGAAACAGTTCAGGTATTCCAAGGTTGTGCGCATGAATTACTGCCTAGGGATACACCAATAGATTGCTGCTACCAAGGCCACATGCCAGCAATTAGTTCTTAGAATAAACTAATCAAATGACTAGAATAGTACTACAAGAACCAACTGAGAGACACATTCACACATCACTGCCACAGGAAATTGTGGGGGAACAAAGAGATAATAAAAGCCCAACAGAGCCAATGCAAAACTCAGCCATTCTGCATTGGATTAAAAAAATGCAGCAGGGCTTATTACTACAGCTGCCTGGAAACAACTTGTTCAGGACTGAGAGAGAGGAGCTGAAATAGGAGGAAATAGAAGTATACAGAATTAAGGAGTATGCATGAACTCTTTTCAGATCTCTCCTGGAAGGCTCTTTCCTTCTTGCATGTGATCAATTCCTACTCAGTCTCAAGACTCTGCTCAGACATCTGCCGAGTGAAGAATCCCGTGCTCCCGCTGTGCCACTCGACCACAAACCTGCCTCTCTGGGGCACGTGGCACACTGCAGTAAAGCTATGTTTAAACTAAAGGTGGGAAACATCTGTAATCGTCCATTCCCCACACCCCGCCCTCCACCCCAACCCCCTGACCCATGTGAACTTAGCCAAGGCAGGGAGAGGCAGGCTAGGCCTGCTGAGTGCTATCAATGGTTAAACACACAGCCCCTCACTCCTCTTTAAAAAGAAGATCTTATTAACACTATAATAACTACATTCTCACTCATATTCTGTTTTTTTTTTTTTTTTTTTTTTTTTTTTTTTTTTTAAGAATAAAGAACCAGTGTGTGTCCTGCCTGGGCCTAGCCTCTATCACATTTGTCCTGGCAGAAAAAGTCATCCAGGAATCTGAGGGATAAAATCTGCCTTCTCAGAGCAGCCCTCAAGCCCCTGTATGACCCAGCTCCTGACCCCCGTGTGGCTTCTTCTCTCCCAGCATCTGCCCTCCTATATCCCCACACCAGCCTCCAGACCTTGGACCACCCTGTATAGGCCATGTGCTTTCTGCACCTCCTGCCATCTCTGCTCACAATTTGCTGATGCCAGAAATGCTATTCTCTTCCTTCTCCACAGTGAAAATTCCCTTTCTCCAAGGCCCTAAGTGGGCCACCCCTCCATAACAGGGTCCATGCCTTCCTACTGAAAGTAAGTGGCAATTTCTCTTGTGCTTCCTAGCATGCCCCATGCTCTGTTCCAGTGGTCATTTCCTCCTGCCTCATGGGATGAGTTTATTCCCAAATCCATCTCCTGCATCGGACTTTGAGGTTAAGCTCAGAGTCCATGTCTTGTCTCCCCTGAGACAGTACAATAAATACTCATGGGATGAGTGAACAGCCATCCTATCAGATACTTCCTATTACTGGGAGATATTTCAATAGCTCATCAATGAATCAGTATAAATCCTTGGTTGCTGTAACACTGCATAGATCTGTTGTACAGTATAAGCTTGAGTAATAACAGCAGCAGCAATAACCTAACAATAACATCTAACCAGCATCCTGTCCCTGTAGCAGAGCCTGCCCCGGCTCAGCAGACATGCTCATCTTTCTTTCTCAAATCTTCCCCTGCTGACTCTCAGAGCTTTCTGTCTAACCTGTCAGGGCCACACTCAGTGTCACCCTATTTGCTCCACTCCACGACTCTCAGAATTGAGGGATTCAGACACCCCAGGCAGCAGCCTCAGAATCGCCAACACCTCCATTCTCAGTCTCTTCCTTTCTTTTTCATCCTGAGGCTCTGGCTTAGCTGCACTGGGTTCTGAAATCTGCCTTCAGCCCAGGGATCGGCTGGGCATGACTGAGGGCTGCCGTCCCCTGCTTCCCCTCCTGCCCTCTGATCCCCGTGGCCACCTCCCTTCCATCTCTCCCATCCTAAGGAAGGAACGATACAACAGATGGAGACCCAGCCGTGCTCCATTCCTTCCAGCTCACAGGCATCTGAAGGCCAGGGCTGTGAGTCTCCTAGGAAACTCAAACTGTCCCCTATTGATGCCTAGCCTAAGGAGACAGAACACCAAGCAAGTGGAGAAAGAGGGATCTCTGGAAGAAAATAAGATTAGAAGGGGAAGAGGCAAGGAGGGACTCCACAGCTCCCACTCCCCAGAGCACCTGCCACAAAATGACATCTCACCGCATCTCCTCCTTTACCCCAGACGAAATGACCCCATGTCTCAGCATCTCCTAAGAAAGTCAGTCTGCCCACACAATCCTCCTGCCTCCCCTTTTGGAAGAGGCAGTAACTATACCAAACTTTCCAGGGCAGGACTTGGCAGCAGAGGAAAGCACTCACCAGCCTGTTTCAGGACCTCAGCCTCCCCCACACTCAGAGAGAGAAACCCAGTTCCTGGCTGGTATCGGGTCAACCAGTCGTCATCTTCTAGAATTTTCACTTAGCCCAGGAAACCTTGTATATGGGATTTGACTCCCCGTTTTCCCCTCCTCCCTCTTCAGGGTTGGAGTGGGGTGGTCTCCATCTGCTTGGTGGCTGTGTTTCACGCTTGGCTCCCTTTCATTGTCAGGGGGAGAGATCTGGGAGGAGTGAGGGGCTGTGTGTTTAACCATTGATAGCACTCAGCAGGCCTAGCCTGCCTTCTCCCTGCCTTGGCTAAGTTCACATGGGTCAGGGGGAAGGGGTGGAGGGCGGGGTGCGGGGAACGGTATCAGGTGGTCCTAATTCCCTCCTGGGGAGGGGGTGGAGGGGGACACCTGGTTTTAGGATTAAGGATTTGGCTGAAAAACAGCTGTTTCCTGCTCAACACTGGGAACTAATCTATAGGTTGAAACCTAAACCTCTTGGCTATTACTAAGCTGGGGAAGAGGGAAGTGTTGGGAAAGAAGAAAGGGACTTTTCCCTCCAGGTGACCACCATGAAGATCTAGTGAATACCTCGGATTCACACCAGGCTCTCTAGGGGCGAAAGCTCTTTATGAGGCACCGTGTTATTCATAAGCCACCAGCAGGACCAGAGCCCCACAAGAAGCCTGAACCCACCAATAAAGCGCAGCCATTTCTAGGGTGGGAGGTGCCTGCATCTCACTGCCACACCACAACTAGCTGGGCTATCAAGCCACAGAGCTTGGACACAGAGACGCCGGTGCTCTTTGTTGTAACTCCACTGTGTGGGACTGCCACAAATCTGTTAACCATCCACTTGTTATGGACCTTTGAGTTGTTTTTCTTTATTTCCTCCCCCATTACAACAACGCTACAACTCATGTCCTTGCATTTATATCCCTCAATATGGAGAAAGTGTGGTTGCTGCTTCATGCTGTCTCTTTGACCCAAGGCTAATTAACTGGAGCTTGGCACACTGCAGCCTGGCACAGCAAGGAAGCCCAAGGTGCATAGGTGTCCCTGGTCTACAGCCCAGCTTTGTCGTTGACACCTACACCACATAGACTGGCAGTCACTGGGTACACTGGGGAGGACAATCACCGATGCTACAATCCAGCCAGCTTTTTACGGTCTTTGGGGCTGTGGGGTTTTTCCTTATTACTGCTTACTCACTCATGCTCTGAGGGGCAGGACTAGGAAACATGCATGAAATGGAAAAGGTGCTCAAATTTAGTCAGCATACTCTTCTGATTAGCTGACCCAACACCCTGTGAAGGGCTGGCTTCAATAAGATTTGTGGTTGTCTGTGAGTGGATGTATTCAGGCCCTACTCCCTGGCCCTGCTAGTCACTGACAGCCTGACCAGCCTCCTGCCATAAAAAGATTAGCAGGTAAAACAGGATGTAAAGAAAACAAAAGTTAAGGTGTTACTGCTGGGGTTATATTGCCTGCCTCCACCCACTGAAAAGCAAGATGCCAACTCCCTCCTCTGGGGAGGAATTCTGACTCCACCACCACGGAGAAGAGCCCCACCTCTCTACAATTCAAGAAGCCAGCTTCTCACTTGCCTTGGCTCCCTGTCTGCTCCCCTCAGGGAGGAAGTTTTCACAGCAATTAGACACACATCCTTCTTCACAGCTGGAGGGAGAGGCTTGTGAAGTTCCCCGACCCCCTCCCGGCTCCAAGTGGGGGGAGAAGGCGTGGGGTATCAAGGCGTCAGGTGGCAGCTGTCTCCAGGGGCTCTGTCATTAAAGAAGAGTGGTCAGAGGGAGGGGGATGGTGAGGTGGGGCATGATAATCTTGTGTGACAGGTCCCTAAGGGCGGGATCTTTGGAAAGGATAAGGAGGAGGGACCCAGGTGGGAGGGAGTAAGCAGCTGAAGGTAGAAGTCCAGAAAGGGGCCTTGGAATTAGCATTAGAAGGTCTAGGGCTCTTCAAAAGGTCAAACACAGAGCTACCGTATGACCCAGTAATTCCGTCAGATGAATAAGCAAAATGCAGTATATCCATACAGAGGAATATCACTCAGCCGTAAAAAGAAATGAAGTACTGATGTGGCGAACTCTCAAAACATCTTGCTAAGGAAAAGAAGCCAGACACAAAGACCACATATTGTATGATTCCATTTATAGGAAATGTCCAGAATAGGCAAATCTCTAGAAAACAGACTAGTGGTTGCCTAGGGCTGGGGATGGAGGTGGGGAGAGGAGTGACTAACAATGGCATAGATTCTTGCGGGGGCGGGGGCTGGGAGTGGTGATAAAAATGTCCTAAAATCCATTGTGATGATGGTTGCCCAAGTCTATGGGCACTAGAAATCACTGAATTCTATCTATCTATCTATCTATCTATCGATCGATCGATCGATCTATTTATTTATTTATTTTTGAGATGGAGTCTCCCTCTGTCGTCCAGGCCAGAGTACAGTGGTGCCATCTTGGCTCACTGTAACCCTGCCTCCAGGGCTCAAGTGATTCTCCTGCCTCAGCCTCCCGAGTAGCTGGGAATACAGGCACCCGCTGCCATGCCCAGCTAATTTTTGTATTTTTAGTAGAGATAGGGTTTCACCATGTTGACCAGGCTGGTCTTGAACTCCTGACCTCAAGTGATCCACCCGTCTCAGCCTCCCAAAGTGCTGGGATTACAGGTGTGAGCCACTGTGCCCAGCCTGAATTCTTTAATTTATATAGTAAATATTATAACATGAATTGTCTCTCAATAAAGCTGTCATTTAAAAATAGTAATAAGGCAAGGCACTGTGGCTCGTAAATATTATAACATGAATTGTCTCTCAATAAAGCTGTCATTTAAAAATAGTAATAAGGCAAGGCACTGTGGCTCAAGCCTGTAATAATCCCAGCACTTTAGGAAGTGGAGGTGGGTGGATTGATCGAGTCTAGGAGTTCAAGACCAGCCTGGGCAACAAGGCAAAACTTCACCTCTACAAAATATACAAAAATTAGCCGGGCATGGTGGTGTGTGGCTGTGGTCCCAGCTACTCAGGAGGCTGAGGCGGGAGGATCACTTGAGCCCAGGAAGCTGAGGCTGCAGTGGGCTGAGATTGTGCCATTGCACTCCAGCCTGAACAACAGAGTGAGACCCGCTCTCAAAAAAAAGAAAAAAAAATATATATACACATATATACACACATACATATATACATATATATGCATATATACACATATATACACACATAATATACATATATACACACATATATACATATATATGAAAAAAGAATTACATAAGGACTTGGAAGGCTTTGTTAGAAAAAAAAACTATGATACTTTGAAAAGGAAAATGGATAAATTTATACATACAGTTTCAAATGTTCAAAGGAATTAAATTAACTAAGTTTATTGATGAAACCAAACAAGTGATTGCTAAAATCTGTAAGGTTCATGAAGAAAACTGTAAAACTTGTTGATTGAAGTAAAAAGTTTAAGGAGTAATTAGGTTTGGGGATTTGTAATTTTAATACATTGAAGAATAGTTAATTTAAAAAAAAAAGACGTAGGGCTAAGGTCTTGCATGTCACCTTGAGCAAGTCACAAACTGTCTGGTCGGTCTCTATCTCCATAGTAAATAACAAATTGCTGTACAAAAGGAAGGAGGCTCTAGAATGGCCAGAAACCTCTCCCTCCCTGAGCAGCTTTCCCAAGAGGTATCTGTGCAACCCCACCAGCCATCACTATTTCCAAACCCAGCTTCCTCACCCTGGGCCCTGCCAGGCTCCCTGAGTGGGGTGTCCATTTGAAATCCAGACCGTTGTCCATCTGAGGACCCACCATCTGGACACATCTGCTCATGACATCACTCAAATCAAGCTGCTTATTCTGTCCTCTACTGGGCAGATTGCAAGCCTAGTTTCAACAGACCGTAGTCCTAAAGCCATTTGAAAACCATAGGCTGAGCTCGAGCAGGGGAAAAAAGAGGGGCAAGACTACAGCAGAAGAAACTTGGGTTGGGGAAAAGAGAACTGACTTTCAGTCCCTTCACCAGATTACGAGCTTCTTGAGGGCAAAGGAAGAGTCTTTTACTCTTTCTTTGACCCTTCACAGAAGCGAGTATTAACTCAAAGCAGAACAGGGCTGGGCTTAATAAACTGGTGAATGACAAACTAGCTAGGAAGCCATGCATACCAGACAAGATGCAGAGATTTAGTGTCATAAGGAAGCGTGTTTAATCCAGCTGGCACATGTGACTTGCAGCCACACACACCTGAGTTTCCATCCCACCTGGCCATTTACCTGCTACATGGTCTTCCGTGGTTTATTCTCTGTCTCTGAGTCTGTTTTCTTGCCTTTAAAAGTGAGATAAATGCACTTATTTATTACAAGGTTGCTGTGACAATTCCTAAATGATGTACATAAATAGCATCTAATCCAAGGCCTGGCACATAGTTGGCATTCAAAAACTATTGGTCCTTTCTTCGCCTGTAATCCCAGCACTTTGGGAGGCTGAGGCAGGTAGATCATGAGGTCAGGAGTTCAAGACCAGCCTGGCCAACACAGCAAAACCCTGTCTCTACTAAAAATACAAAAATTAGCCAGCTATAGTGGCGGGCACCTGTAATCCCAGCTACACGGGAGGCTGAGGCTGGAGACTCACTTGAACCTGGGAGGTGAAGGTTGCAAGGAGCCAAGATTACACCATTGCACTCCAGCCTGGGTGACAGAGCAAAACTCCATCTCAAAACAAAACAAAACAAAACAAAGCAAACAAAATAAACAATTGGTTCTTTCTCCTCTCCCCCAGGTTATAGCTGGTATACTGATTTGTGATAAGGCTTTGGACAAGAAGGGGTTTCACATCTACTTTGTAGATCTATAGTGTGGACGATGCCTGTGCAGACACCATACCCTAGCTCTATACCTAAGGAATTATTGTTTACTCTTAGAGCCAACAGATGGTTATCTGCACAGGCAGTCTACTTTAGACCAGAGAGAAAGGGAGGCTCCTATAAAATCCCAGGCCAGCCAAATCCCCTCTGGGCTCCCCTCTCTCCTGCCTTTGCCATGGTTTCTACAAGCAAAGCACTCCACACCAGCTTCTTCCACCAATGTCCCACAAGCTCTGACATCAACCAAACAGCTGGAGTCAGCCCCAGAGAGGGAGCTGGGTCTTCTGAAGTGACATCCATTCGGCTGCCAATATTGGTTTAGCTGCTGATATTCCAAGGATAGCACATCCCCGGTTGCATTTTTAAAATTCCTGTCTGATGTGATAAGCGGGAGCATAGGGAGGAAAGAACTAAGACAGCAGGAGGGAGCAGCACCTGTTCCTTCCCTCCCTCCCTGCAGCCTTCTGCATTTACATCCCATACAGACATCAGTCTGGATCCAACTGCTATCCTGGCAGGCTTCTACAGGCTGGAGGAGATGTGAAAATACAGGAGGCATGGGGGAGGGGAGGTGGGAGCAAAAAGGGGAAGGCAGCAGACAGAATGAGGATTGTCCTGAGTTATAAGATACACCATTTGTCTAGAAGTCTGGTTGCAAAGCGCTGGCGGCTACAAGTGCTTATGCCAAAGACTCTTAGCTCCAGTGGTGTGGAGGAAACCTTGGTGTCTTATGCCCTGGAAGGGTCTCCCTTTGCTAGAGCATATGGTCCTCTTATTAGAAACTCACAGGTGACATGCTGTTTCAAACCTCACAGTCCAGCCTCTGGTGGAAAGGTGGGCTTAGCGAGGTAGCAGGAAAGGCTGAGAGGGGTCTAGACGTGATTGCATCACTGCAGCAGAAGGGAGTAAACAGCACAAGCTGTTAGGGCAGTAGCTTTCACTCATGTCCCCCACATTCACCCTGCAGGTCTCGGTGCCCATAGGAAAATGGGGCTAAGCACGGGGGCTGCCTCAGGTGCCTGGAATCAGTTTGGGGGCAGCAGGTGGGCAAGACAGTTCCTAATGAAGCTCCATGGCCCCACCCTCAGTGATCCACAGCTGTGTGTCCTGGGCCCATGCTGTCCGAGGGGGCCTGTGTCAATGTTTCTGGAGAGAGGAGGCCCAGCTTCCCTCTGACAGGCAGAGGGACTTAGGAGTGTGAGTGCAATTAACCAAATAGACCTGTTTGGGAAATTGAAGGCCTGGGGAAGCTCAGTGGTTTCTCTGCCTTGCATCGGAGGGCCAGTGTCTGCTTCCTGTGATGGGAGGTGACAAGGAGTGGACGTACTGCGGGTGGCAGGAGGGAAGGGGAGAGATGAAGCCTGGAGGCCTGAGCGTGGAGGGTGCTGCATGCTGGAGTGGGAGGAAGAGGGAGGGGCGGCTCAGGAGCAGACGCCTGGGGCAGCTCCATATGGCAGTGGTTTCCAACAAAGGGAGAAGACGCAGAAAAACTGAGGGCTTCCTCCTTAGGCGGTTTCCAAGCTCACACCTGGAGCCCCAGGGAACACTTGCACAGAAACAACTGTGCGTTGTTTCCAGTGAATCTTGGAATGAGCCACCCTAAATACACAGCCAGCCCCAAACCCAAATGGTTGCCACACAGGTGCCAGAGTTGGACCACAGGATTTGAATCCTGGCCCTTTGGGCTTTGGGCAAGTTCCTTAACCTCTGTGTACTTTTATTCTGCCATCAGTAAAACACGGGTAATAATGGGCCCTACTTCATGGGGCCGCTGTGGGAGGATGGAGTGCAGGGCACAGTGCCTGGTGCACGGGGAGTGCTGAGATGCTGATTACTATAATGACGACTGTTATCATCATCTACAGAAGCCTGGGTCGGCTTCCCTTCTCCCAGAACTTACTGTACCCTCAACAGCCATATGTCCTGCTGGCAAGGAGTCTCTGCAGTCTTTCTTATTTCTTTTTTAAGGTTCCTCTGTGTGTCTGAAGGTCCTTAGATAGGTACTCCTCCTTCATGATTTGTGGGTGCTTCAGACTGGAGGAGGCAGTGTGACGTCACAGCGAGAAAAACAGTCTACAATTCAGGGCATCCAAGTCCAGTAGGGGCTCTTTTGCTAATTAGTTTTGCGAAACCTTGGGGGAAATGACTTCTCAGAGAGCCTTAGTTTATTCATCAATCAAATGGGAACGATGACAGCAGCCTTGCTCATATCACTGAATCGTGTTGACAGTCAAATGATACAATTAATGTAAATGGAAACACTATTAAAAGGATTAAGCTCAGAACTGATATTCGATTTTGCTGGTTAGACTGGTGGTGTCCAGAAGCACAAGCCAGAATGAAGTTATTCTGGTCAGGCAGGAGGTGGCAGGGCATGACTCTGTGGCAGCCATGTCTGCTGTCACACGGTAGGGCTGCTGTCATCAGAGAAGGCAGCCCCCCCCCCCCCCCCCCCCCCCCCCCCCCCCGGGTTCCTTAGGTGGGGATCTGGTCAGGCTACCTAGAGTGAATGTTTTGAGAGAGCTGTGGAGGGACAGGGATGGAGAGTAGGGAGGGTGCATGGGAAAGTGCCAAGAGCGGGGGCATGGTGACACAGAGCTGCACTAACTCCGTCCAGTTTCATATATACTTCGTACCATTTAAATAAACGAGTGCACCACTTTTGCAATCACACTCCTTCACGTGCAGTAAAAGAATGGCATGCCACACCCCGCCCCCGCCGCCCCTGCCAAACACACACTGTCAGTATGTTCAAGTTCAAGGTTTAGTAACAATGACAGGGGGAAAAAGCCCTAAGTCAGATGAATTTCCCAGGTGCGCTCTGAAACCGACACTGTTCTGAGATAAGTGGTAGCCCTAAAAGGGCCCACCTAAGAAACTACCTTGATAAAACAAGTATATCTGAATTGCCACTGACATGAGAAATAATAACCCTCATTGATTAAACACCACGTGCCAAGCACTCTGCAGGCTCTCTATCTGTTTATATATTTACTCTTTAATCTTTACACAAAATGTTGGTTATTATCCCCATTGTATGAACTAGGAAACTGAGGTCTAGAGGAGTTCAGCATTCCCAAGGTCACAAAGCAAGTGGATCTGGAATTTCAGAAGATGTGTCTGGATCCCAAGTCCATGTCATCAGCACTCTCAGCTTCCACTTTTCAACCCTCTCCATGCCCCTCCCGCCAAGTCTCAACTCTTTCTGGGAGGACAAAAGACTCCAAGAGAGGGAGGTGGAGTGAGAAAGACACCTTCGATGAGGTAGAGATGCCCAAACTCAAAGAATAAGGAAATCTTGCCCTGCTCAAGCCTCCAGCCCAACCCTCCTAGCCCAGCAGCCTCCAGGAGGCCAGTCTGTCACTATTGCCCATTACTGCTCTGTTAAAATTCCAGCCCTCAGTTGTCATGTGTCCTCCCCTGCTACTGGGACCTGAGAGTAAAACAGGAGTTGTTGGGAGTAGCAGCAAAATCTAACCCGGAATGGAACAAGGCAGACCCTGGGCACACGGCATGACTTAGTGCTGTGGGCCTCAGCTGCTTACTGCGCCTGGACAACTGTCCATTTGCCTGGGCCCAATGCCCTGCCCAGGGCAGGGGTTCTCGGACTGTCTCCCATATGCCAGGGCTGTCACTCAGGAGCTCCCAGGTGGTGGAGGTCCAGGCTAAGTAGGGTATGGGCCACCAACAAAGTCTTTTCCCAATTTTTCAATTAGGTGGACACTGGGACAATGCCAGCACTAATGTTGGCTGACTGTCCCTGCCAGGGAAGGCTTAAACACTACCCTTACCAGCCTCCTTGCAAGGAGAACCTTGGCATGCAGTTCTGGGGCAACTCAGGGCTTCTATCTCTGGGGAGAAAAAAGGAGATGCCTCTCAGAAGATTCCTGGGGCCCTCATCAAAGACAAGGGGCAGGAGGCAAGAATGTCCCCTCACTCTCACCCCTCCAATGACACATACCCCAGGCCCAAGTCCTACTTACCCTCTCTGCCTCATTCAGCCTCCTCCTTGCAACACCAGAGGAGGCTCCGTTCCAGGCTGCAGAGGGAAGGTAAACTCCAGCGTCCCAAATTGCGCATAAGTCAATCAACCTGTCTCAAGCAAGCACAAAGGAGAACCCCGGGGTTACTCTAAGAAAGGAAAAAAGGAAAAAAAAAAAAAAAAAAAAAAAAAAAAAAAAAAAAAAAAAAAAAAAGGCTTTGTGGTTTTCAGCTTGCTCATTCACTGGGGAAATTACATCTTTGCCCACATCCATTTGTAAAGTTTTGCACAGCATAACACCATCTTTGTTCAAAGAAGTTCAAAGCACTCTGGAAAAAAAAAAAAAAAAGAACTGATCCTGCAAGGGTGATTGTCTCTCTCATCTGTAAGATCATTTCTTAGTGCCCTGACACCACAGTCTAATTGCTGATTCCCTATTCACCCCAAGAAGTTCAGCCGTATCTCGAAGAATCTCTCCTACACCAGGGGAGAATTTACCCATAATCATCTCATTAATGTTTTAGCTTCCTAGGAGAACTATGTTTTTCTTCCCTGTCTACAGATAAGCAAACCAAGTTCACCATAAATAAATCTATAACATATTGAAAGGGGATCCAATTTTAAGGTCAGGAGATGCGAATTTTAAATCCTAGCTTGTTTTGTCATTTAGAGTAGGACACTTCTCTATGTGTGATTCAATTTCTTAAACTGTAACATGGGGAGAAGGCATGGCAGAGTGGATCAGATCATTAGTTAGTGGGGTTCAAGTCCAGTTCTGAACAATCGTATAACCTTTCTAGGTAGTGATAACATATTCCATTGAGACATTTGTTATAACATTAAAATGTATCTGCAGGAGGCTGGGCATGTTGGCTCACACCTGTAATCCCAGCACTTTGGGAGGCCGAGGAGGGCAGACCACTTAAGGTCAGGAGTTCGAAATCAGCACGGCCAACATGGTGAAACCCTGTGCCTACTAAAAATACAAAAATTAGCCAGGCACACCTGTAGTCCCAGCTACTTGGGAGGCGGAGGCAGGAGAATGACTTGAACCCGGGAGGCAGCGGTTGTAGTGAGCCAAGATCGTGCAACTGCACTCCAGCCTGGGCAACAGAGTGAGACTCCATCTCCCTCACCAAAAAATTGTCTGCAGGAAATGGTGTAATCCACCCTTCTAGAGGTGAATGTGCCAATAGCTATCTAAATAAGTATGCATTTACTCTGACCCAAAATCCCAATTCCAGGAATCTATTCAAAATATATCCTATATGCCCATAATCTCCAAGGTTCTCATTAAGTGAAAAACACATGATAGAAAATAATGTTTAATATGCTACCATTTATTTAGGAAAGAGAGGAGGAATGCAAAAATATATATGCATTTGCTTATATTTTTTTAAAAAGGCAATAAAATGATGAAGCACAAAATGCGTTTTAAAAGACCTACAGGGGCCAGGCGCAGTGGCTCACGCCTGTAATCCCAGCACTTTGGGAGGCTGAGGCAGGCGATTTCCTGAGCTCAGGAGTTTGAGACCACCCTGGGCAACATGGTGAAACTCCGTCTCCACTAAAATACAAAAAATTAGCCAGGTGTGGTGGCTCACACCTGTAATCCCAGCTACTTGGGAGGCTGAGGCATGAAAATTGCTTGAATTCGGGTGGCAGAGGTTACAGTGTGCCAAGATCACGCATTGCACTCCAGCCTGGGCAACAGAGCGAGACTCTGTCTCAAAAAACAAAAACAAAACAAAACAAACAAAAAAACAAAACACACACACAAACACAAACAAAAACAAAAACAAAAAAACACCCTACAGAGAGAGGGAGACATGAAGTGCAGGGGACAGACAGAAGCTGGACTGTGAATAGACCTTGTTACATGGATTTGCTTTGGACTATGTAATTATTTGACATAATTACAAAACATAATTTAAAAATTTCAAAGAGGTCGGGCACGGTGGCTCATGCCTGTAATCCCAGCACTTTGGGAGGTCAAGGTTGGTGGATCACTTGAGGTCAGGAGTTCGAGACCAGCCTGACCAACATGGTGAAACCCTGTCCTTACTAAAAATACAAAAATTAGCCGGGTATCATGGTGGGCACCTGTAATCCCAGCTGCTCAGGAGGCTGAGGCATGAGAATCGCTTGAACCTGGGAGGCGGGGGTTGCAGTGAGCTAAGATCGCACCACTGTACTCCAGTCTGGGTGACAGGGCAAGACCTTATGTCAAAAAAAAAAAAAGTTTCAAAGAATTATGTAAAAATGAATATAAAATGAAACAAATGAACCTTTGAGTCCAGTTGGTTGGCATACTACACATAGATTAAAACACTAGTAATTTGACTGTGTATCCTTATCAGTGGTGTCCAATCTTTTGGCTTCCCTGTGCCACCCTGGAAAAAGAATTGTCTTGGGCCACACATAGAATACATTAACACTAAAAGGAGTTAAAGTAAATTGCAAAAAAACTCATGTTTTGAGAAAGTGTATGAATTTGTATTGAGCTACATTCAAAGCCATCCTGGACTGCATGTGGCCTGTGGGCTGGACAAGCTTGCCTTAGATGGATGTACCACAAAGATAAAAAGAACTGCCCTATGTCCCACAAGAAATCCTAAACTGTTTTCAATAATCATATTATTGATGGTACTATAATATTATTACTGTGAGACTTTTATATGTTCATTGTGAATAAATCAAACGAGTACTACTGTTGATCTTGCTTGGAAACAAGATTTGCTGGTTGAAAGGAGATACAAAAGTAAGATTGATGAGATTGGGTACAAATTCTGTAGTCTTGGCTGTGAACTGGGAGTATCAGTATGTCCTTCAAATGTTTTAGGTTAATCACACACACATGTGTGCATGCACATTTCCTAGCTCTGTTCACTGTAAGGCCTAGAAACAATGACCATCCTAGTAGGAATGAGCACCTCTAGCAATCAGATTATAAATTCTAAATACCATTCCCCGAGGAGGAGTTGGGCCTCCTTGGAGAAATGACTGACTCCAAATTTGATGTCACAAACATACAAGATAAGCTTAGAACATCCTGTCATACCAAAAAAGCAAACAGAGTGTCAAAGACTACGAGAGTCATGTCAGAAGGACTCAGAAACCAAGAAGAATAAGGTTTCCCTGGTCAAGTTGAGCATCAATAAAGATAATAACTGCAACAGGGAGAAATATAACAAATGTGTTTAAATCTACGAATTCCTAATAATATTTTTAAATAATCCTAAATAAGCCATTAGTCACATTTGAAGGATGTCAGGGAAATGCCTCGCTATTTTGAAAACTGTTTAACAAAAGAAAGGGGGAAGTGGGTAGGGGCATAGCTGAAACAAGATTGACCTTATATTGATAATTATTGACAAGGATGATGGATACATAAGTTTCATTATATTATTCTCTCCTCTTCCATAAAACATTTTCAAAGTAAAAAATATTTTAAGTGATAGAACAGGTCAAGAAATAGGAAGTCATTGGA
Organism: Macaca thibetana thibetana; assembly: GCF_024542745.1. Lineage (NCBI taxonomy): Eukaryota > Metazoa > Chordata > Mammalia > Primates > Cercopithecidae > Macaca > Macaca thibetana. The sequence continues at coordinate 158,196,229 of NC_065578.1, forward strand.
ATGTTAATTCTTGGAACTCTTCTGAACGACAGACATTATAGACATTCAATCCTAACAGTAATCCAGTATCACATGATATTGATATTATTATTATTTTAGAGATGAGGCCTTGCTCTGACACTCAGGCTGGAGTACAGTGGCACGATCACAGCTCACTGCGGCCTTGACCTCCGGGACTTCAGTGATCCTCCCACTTCAGCCTCCCAAGTAGCTGGGCCCATAGGTATGTGTCACCACACTTGGCTAATTTTGTTTATTTTTTGTAGAGATCAGGTCTCACTATGTTGCCCAGGTTGGATTTGAACTGAGCTCAAGCAATTCTCCTACCTTGGCTTCCAAGTACTGGGATTACAGGCATGTGCCACCATGCCCAGCCTGATATGGATATTATTATCTCCAGTTTACACCTGAGGAAATAGGTGTAAAGAATCCATGTGATGCTGGGCACAGTGACTCATGCCTGTAATCCCAGGACTTTGGGAGGCTGAGACAGGTGGATGGCTTGAGCCCAGGGGTTCAAGACCAGCCTGGACAATATGGCAAAATCTTGTTTCTACAAAAAAAAAAAAAAAAAAAACGAAAAAGAATTCATGTAAGTCAAACCCACATGTTCTTATCTCAAAGGCCCACTATTCCACAGTTGCCGCTCCAATACCCTCATTGATATATCTGGGTTAATAAAACCTTCCTTACCTATATGAGAGTGTCAGGGACTGCAATGAGATAACACAGAGGAGAGTATTCAGAAAACAAAATCTCCATACAAATATTTTATTGCCATTTAAAAATTAGAGATCAGATCTACCTATAGGATTACTGTGGAGATCAAATGAGGGCTGTGATTTGAGGATAGATCGACAGATATATAGACAGATAGACAGACAGATAATCCTTAAAGATGAATGAAATTGCAATTACCACCATTGCTTTAATCATCAGTCATAGGACTTTAGGGTTGGTTAAAAGTGAAACTTAGAATCCAGGAAATAGACTGTCCCTCTGACTCAGGCATAGGAAGGTTCCAGGAAGGATACCTGATACTCCAGGGAGGACTAGGGACCAAGAAGGTACCTGATATCCTGTAGCCTGCAAGAAGAGCAGCTCTGGGTCACAGCAAGGCAGAGACCACGGTCAGTTTGCTAGGCCCTTGGGCACTGTCCCTAGATTCCAGAAGGTCAGATGAAGCAGCCACACTGCAGACACCTGCTAGATTCCTCTGAATGAGGTCTGGGCTGGAAGCGAGGAGAGTAGGTGTGGAAGACACTCACCAGCAACAAAGGCAGGATCCAGCATGTTGGACTGATGACAGGGAGTGTCTGGGGTTGCTAACCAGCTCCAACACTTCTCTCTTTCAGCATTCATATCTTAATGTATGTCTGGGGATTCTTTACAGATCTTTCCTTAGCAAATGTTTATTCTCAGACTGTCCTTCCCTCTGCCACAAAGGATAAGCTGGTCCGGGGATCTCTTATACTTTCTCATCTTGGAATTCCATAATTCCATAAGGGCATATTTCTAAAGAAGCACACAATCAAAATTCTCCTGACTCGTGGTTCATGTGCCTCTACCCCATGAATATTTAGTCTGTGCTCAGGGCACAAAGATCATTCTGTCTCTGTCTCTCGGGATTCTTACTTAAACATTTAAAAAATTATTTTATTTACTTTTTTAATAGCTAATCCCTGCACATGATATGAAACTCAAATGATACAAAAGTATACACACTATACTTTTGAGATGAGCCTAGAACATCCTCCTCTCAACCCTGTCCCACAGCTTCCCAAGCTCCATTCATCCCCTGTCCCTGGCCAATCACATTTACTAGTTTCTTGTGTACTCTCCCAGAGAGTCAATGCAGACACATATACATATACATGTATTTTTAACAATTCTAGCATACTATATATATTTTCCCCTACCTTGCTTTTTGCCATTAACAAATATCTTACATATTTTTCTATATTTGTTCATATAAAACTGCCTTATTATTATTACTATTATTTATTATTATTTATTTGAGACAGAGTCTCGCTCTGTTGCCCAGGCTGGAGTGCAGTGGTGCTATCTTGGCTCACTGCAAGCTCCGGCTCCCAGGTTCACACCCATTCTCCTGCCTCAGTCTCCCGAGTAGCTGGGACTACAGGTGCCCGCCACCATGCCTGGCTAATTTTTTTTGTATTTTTAGTAGAGATGGGGTTTCACCATGTTAGCCAGGATGGTCTCGATCTCCTGACCTCATGATCCACCCATCTCGGCCTCCCAAAGTGCTAGGATTACAGGTGTGAGCCACTGTGCCCGGCCTACCTTGTTATTTTAACAGCTCCGTGGTATTCCACTGTATAAACATATCATAATTTATTTACCAATAGGCATTTAGGTTGCTTGTAATCATTCCATATGGAAAATTGCCGCAATACATATCTTTGGGTAAATGTGATTCTTATATTTGCAAGACCGTTTTTCAAATAAATTATCGGATAATAATTTATCCAAAGATATTGCGGTCAAGTTGCTCTCCATGAATGTAGTGACAGTTTACACTACCACCAGCAATGTATGAGAGTTCCTGTTTCCCATTCCTTCTCCAATATGTTGTGTTGTTAATCTTTTTGATCTCTGACAATCTGACACACAGAAATTGGTATCGCCTTTGTGGTTTTCTTACTATGAGTAAGATTGAGTATTTTTATTTTACTGTATTAGTCCATTCTCACACTGCCATAAAGAACTGCCCAAGACTGGGTAATTTATAAAGGAAAGACGTTTAATTGATTCACAGTTCAGCATGGCTGGGGATGCCTTGGAAACTTACAATCATGGTGGAAAGGGAAGCAAGCAAACATGTCCTTCTTCACATGGCGGCAGGAGAGACAAGAATGAGAGCTGAGTGAAGGCAGAAGCCCCTTATAAAACCATCAGATCTTGTGAGAACTTACCATCATGAGAATAGCATGGAGGAAACTGCCCCCATGATTCAATTACCTCCCACCAGGTCCCTCCCACCACATGTGGGGATTATAGGAACTACAATTCAAGATGAGATTTGGGTGGAGACACTGCCAAACCATATCAATTTCAATATTCCTATTATTTGCCCATTTCTCTACTGGGCAGTTGGTTGATTCTCATCAGTTTGAAGGAACTTTTATTAGGAAATGCCTTCCCTATAAGAGGGGCTGCAAATTGACCACATCATTATTTTTATCCTGACTTTATTTGTGGTGTTTTTATTATGCATGAAATTTTTTTTCATAGTTGATTGGATCTTTTCTATTTTACTATATTTTGTGTCATATTTACACCTTCTTTTTTTCAAGATTATTTTTACGTTTCCATGTTTTTATTTAACATTTCTATGGTTTGTTTTCTTTTTTCTTTTTTATTGGAGACAGGGTCTTGCTCTGTTGCCCAGGCTGGAGTGTAGTGGCATGATCATGACTCACTGCAGCCTTAACCTCCTTGACCTCCCAGGCTCAAGTGATCCTCCCACCTCCCATCTCAGCCTCCCATGTAGCTGGGACCACAAGCACTGGGCCCAAAGGTGCATACATGGCTAATTTTTTAATTTTTTGTAAAGACAGGGTGTCACCATGTTGCCCAGGCTGGTAATTGTGCTTCAATCTTAATCCATCTAGAACTTACTTTGAAATCATGTGAAGAAGGGATCTAACTGTATATTAGATGGTGATGATCCTAACCTCATTTATTTAAAAATTTACCTTTTATTCTATGGTTTGAAATGTCATCTTCAATCATACACAGTACTAAATTCTCCTATGTGTTTGGGTCTATTTCTGGACTTTATCTTCCACTCATCTGTTTATCCCTTCATGTGCGGGTATCACACCATATTAATTACTGTAGTTTTATAATTGAGTTTATAGTCTTTAAAAAATTTTTCTGTTTACTCTTGCTTGTCAATTTTTTCACAGATTTCTCTAGAATCAGACTTTTTCTCTCTTAAAGAAAATCAAATGATGTTTTTATTGGAGTCATATTAAAATTATAAATTAACTTAGAATTGACATTTATGATGTTGACTCTAAGAATGTGATATGAATTTTAATTTGTTCAAATTTTCTTTGCTTTTCATTTAAAAATTTTATTGTACAAATTATGAACATTTTTGTTATGTTTATTACTATGCATTTGATCGTTCATTAAGCTATTTTAAATAATTATTGCATACTAATTTTGAATCCTACCATACTGAAAGTTATTTTTCTATTTTTAAATTTAAATAAACATTTTTGAGACAGGGTCTTGCTCTGTCATTCAGGCTGGAGTGCAGTAGCATGATGATAGCGTACTGCAGCCTCAATCTCCAGGGCCTAAGTGACCTTCCATCTCAGCCTCCCCAGTGGCTGAGATTATAGGCACACGCCACCATGCTCAGCTAATTTTTAAATTATTATTATTATTTTAGAGGCAGGGTCTCTAGACTATGTTTCCTAGGCTGGTCTCAAACTCCTGGGCTCAAGTGATCCTCCTACCTCAGCCTCTCAAAGTGTTGGGATTATAGGCATGAGCCTTTGTACCTAGACCACAGGTTTTTTTTTTTATTTTAATTTTAATTTTTACAGATGGAGCCTTGCTCTGTCACTCAGGCTGGAGTGCAGTGGCGTGAACATAGCTCACTGCTGCATCGAATCCCAGGGCTCAAAAAGTCCTCCCGCCTCAGCCTCCTGAGCAGCTGGGACTACAGGTGCATGCCACCACATCAACGAATTTATTCTTATTTATAGTTTTAGAGATGGGGTCTTGCTATGTTGCCCAGGCTGGTCTTGAATTCTTGGCCTCAGCTAATCTGCCTGCCTCAGATACCTGAGTAGCTGGGATCACAGGCATGAACCACCATGCCTGGCTTGAATGTGATTTCTAAATAACCCATAATTCAAAGAGAAAGTTTCAATTAAAATAAAATGTACATTGAACTGAACAAAAATGAGAATACAACATATCAAAATCTGAGGGACACAGCTAAAGCACTGCTCAGAATGAAGTTTATAGCACTAAATCCACACATTAGAAAACAGGAAACACTTCAAATCAGTCATCTAAGGTCCCACCTTGAGAAACTAGTAAAAGAAGAGCCAACCTCCCACCCCAAAACCTAAAAGCAAGCAGAAGGAAGGAAATAATAAAGAGCAGAAATCAATAAAAGAGAGAACAAACACAATAGGAAAAAATCAATGAAACAAGCTGCTTCTTTGAAAAAATCGATTCAATTGACAATCCTTTAGCAAAAACGAAAAACAAAAAAATAGGAATGATTCCATTATCATTCTCAAGAATGAATGAGGGATGCCACTATAGCCCCTGCAGACAACAAAAGGGCTATGTGAAACTACCATGAAAACTCTACGCACAGAACTTTTAAAGCTTAGGTGAAAAGAACCAAGTTCTCAAAAAACACAAACTACCACATTTCCCAATATGTAATAGCTAATCTGAATTGCTTTATAATTAAGAAAATGAAATTAATAATTTAAAAACATTCAAAAAAGGAAAACTTCAGGCCAGATGGTTTCTCTAGAGAATTCTACCAAATTATTAAAGATGAATTAACACCCCAATTCAATAAAATCTCTTTTATAGAAGAGGAGAAACACTTTCTAATTACTTTTATGAAGTTAGTGTTACCCTTATACCAAAACCAGACATAGATCATCCAAAAATTTAAAAAGAAGATGAAACTATAAACCAATAAATCTCTCACAGATACAGACACAAAAATCCTTAACAGACCAGGTGAGGTGGTACCTGCCTGTAGTCACAGCTACTTGGGGGGCTGAGGCACGAGGATTGCTTTAGGCCAGGGGTTCCAGACCAGCCTGGGCAATATCTTGAGACCTCCGTTTCTTAATAAAAAGTTAAAATGTTAACGTTCATTTTTTAAAAAAAAGTCCTTAACAAAATATAAGCAAACAGAATTCAGCGATAAATAAAAAGAATTATACACCATGACCAAATGTGGTTCATTGCAGGGTTGCAAGGTTGGTTCTATATTCTAAAATCCATCAGCATAATCTACCATACTAATAGGCTAATTAAGAAAAATTGCACAATCATGTCAATCAATGCAGAGAAAGTATCTGACAAATTTAAACACTCATTCATTTTTTTTAAAACCCAGAGAAGAGGAATTAAGAGACATTTTCTCAGTGTGATTTTTTTTTTTAAATGTATAGAAAATACACAGGTAACATTATACTTGATGGGGAGAGACCAAATGCTTTCTTTCTAAGATTAACAATAAGGCAAGGATGTCTGCTTTCACCACACTTATTCAACATAGTGCTGAAAGTTCTAGCCAATAGAATAAGGCAAGAAAAGGAAATAAAATGCATATAGGCCAGAAAGGAAATAAAACTGTCCCTATATGCAGATAATATGATGGTCTACATAGAAAATCCCAAGAACTGATTAAAAAACTATATCTTGGAACTAATATACAAGGCCAGGCAAAGTGGCTCACCTGTAATCCCAGCACTTTGGGAGGCTGGAGGTAGGAGGATAGCTTGAGGTCAGGTGTTCAAGACCAGCCTGGACAATATAGCAAGACCCACTCGCTACAAAAAAAATTTAAAAAGATTTTAAGGGAGCTAGGACTGCAGGTGCAACTTGGCACATCCAGATGCAAGCCTGGATGTGGTGTCTTGCACCTGAAGTTCTAGCTACTCAGGAGTCTGGGGTGGAAGGATCCCTTGAGCCCAGGAGTTCAAGGCTGCAGTGAGCTAAGAAGATGCCAAAGAAGGTGCCACTGCATTCCTGCTTGGGCAACAGAGTAAGCTCTTGCTTCTCAAACTAAAAAAAAAATTAAACCTAATAAATGAATACATCAAAGTTGCAAGATACAAGACAAACATAAAAATTAATCAACTATCTCTATATGCACATAACAAAGATGGAAACAAATTTTAAATAAATTACAATCTATAAAAATACTTAGGCATAGAATGAACAAAACATGCATAGGACATGTATGCTAAAACTACACAAAACTGGTTAAAGAAATCAAATATCTACATAAATGGAGAGGCCTACTTTGTTCATAAACTGGAAGACTTCACACAGTAAAGATGCAAATTGTCTCCAAATTGATGGTTTAATGCAATCCTTATTAAAATCCAAACAAAATTTTTAACAGCTAGACAAAATTATTTTAAAATTTATATGGAAATAGAAGGAACAAGAATAGCTGAAACAAATTCAACAAAGAAGGAAAAACATAGGATCAGTCTACCTGATTTAAAGACTCATTATATAGCTACAGTAACCAAATCTACATGGTACTGGTGAAGGAAGAGACACATATATCAATGGAACATAATAAAAATAAAAATGGACCACACATATACTCAACTGATTTTTGATAAAGATGCAAAAGCAATTCAATGGAGAAAAGATAGTCTTTTCGACAAATGATGCTGAAATAATTGGATATCCTTAGGCAAAAATAAAGAAAAAAGGAATCTTAACCTAAGTCCTTATACAAAGACAAACTCAAATTGGATGGCTGACTTACACATAAAATGTCAAACTATAAAACTTGTACAATAAAAATAGGAGAAAATTGCTGCAATCTGGAGCTAGGCAAACAATTCTTAAATTTGACACCAAAAGTATAATTCATAGAAGGAAAAATTTATGGACAAACTGAACTTCATTAAAATTAAGGTTTTATCTGTGAAAGAAGATGACAAGTGGGAGAAACCACACATATGACAAAGAACTAGTTCTAGAACTTTCAAAATTCAGCAGTAGAGGCACAAATAATCCAACTAGAACATGGGCACAAGACATAAAAAGACATTTCATCAAAGTAGAAATACAGACAACAAATAAGCAAATAAAAAGGAGTTCAACATCAGCCACTGGGGGAATGCAAATTAAAACCACAATGAGAAAAAAATAGTGAGACATCACTACACACCTATTGGAATGACTAAATTAAAACAAAATAGTGACAACACCAAAGGCTGGTGCAGACATGGAGAAATAAGATCACTCATGCGTTGCTGGTAGAAATGTAAAATGGTACAGCGTCTAGAATATGGTTTGGCAGTTTCTTAAATAACTAAACATGTAACTATCATATGACCCAGCAAATATACCTCTGGGCATTCATCCCAGAAAAATGAAGACTTATGTTCACACAAAAACCTGTACATAAATGTTTATAACAGCTTTATTCACAATAGGCAAAAACTAGAAACAATCCAGGTGTCTTTCAATGAGTGAATGGTTAAACAAACCGTGGTAGAGCCACACCATGGAACACTATTCGGCAATAAGAAGGAATGGACTATTGATACTATTGATATATGCAGTAACTTAGATGAATCTCCAGAGAATTATGCTGATTAAAAAAAGCCAATCCCCAAAAGTTACATACTGTGTGACTTTTTATAGCAGAAATGATATATATGATATAAATGATATAGCTATATAGCAGAAATGATAACATTATGGAGAAGGGATTAATGGGTGCCAGGGTTTAAGGAAGGGGGAGGTGGTAGTAGGAAATGGGTGTGGACATAAAAGGGCAACCTGAGAAAGCCTTCTGGTGATCCTGATGGTACAATGTCAATACCCTGGTGGTGATATTGTACTACAGTTTTGCAAAATGTTACCAATGGGGGAATCTGGGCAAAGTATAGTGTTATCTGCTACAACTGCATGTGAATCTATAATAATCTCAAAATAAAAAGTTTGATTAAAAATAGTTTTTCAGTTGATTCTTTTTGTATTCCATGTAAATAGTTACATAATCTGTAAACAATCATAATATATTTTCTTTTCCAATTTTTATACCTTATATTTTTCTCTTGGCAGAATCAATTTAATGTTAGTTAAAGCATAAACAAATTAGGAAAAAAAATCTACTACCACATAAAGTAATACAAACTGGATGAAAATATTGTAAAAATACAGTCTCAGACCGGGCACGGTGGCTCATGCCTATAATTCAAGCACCTTGGGAGGCCAAAGAGGGCAGATTGAGAACCTAGGAGCTTGAGACCAGCCTGGACAACACGGTGAAACACTGTCTCTACCAAAAATACAAAAATTTGCCAGGCATAGTGGTGTGTGCCTGTAGTCCCAGCTGCTTGGGAGGCTGAAGCAGGAGAATCAATCACTTGAGCCCAGGTGGTCAAGGCTGCAGTGAGCCATGGTTGCACCACTGCACTCTGGCTGTAGTGACAGAGTGAGACTCTGTCTCAAAAACAAACAAAAAAACCAAAAACCCATACATACATAAACACACACACACACACACACACACACACACACACACATTTATTCTCATTATGTGTTAGCAAGTATTATAGATTCTAAAAACTAAAACACTTTCCCAGGTATATTTAAAAACCATTTCTCCTCAGAATAAATTGCCCAAATACTAAGAGTGTCATGAGGGTCCAATAATGACATTTCCAAGAAAGGAGATGTGTTAACCTTCCTTGACAACTTCTTTTGCTAAGTGAATCTCACATTCAGCTAAAACGGGTACTTATTTCAGTATAACTGGACCTGCATTCTGAAGCCATTAGCAAGAGGAGAAGTTTTTTGAAATGCAAAGGAGTTGAACGATTCTCTCTGGAAAGTTCAAAACAGATGTAAGCACTCTCATCAATTAGACCAGTCCAAACAGGACAGTAAGCAATGTGGAGAGCCAATATCTTTGCAAGGTGCCAGAGTGATTGTTGGTGACACTGGGAAACCCAGGGTCGAGCATACATCTGAAGGTATGTATGCCTGCCCCACAGTGAGGGGGCAGTGAGGGGTAGTCCACACTGGGGGAGTCTAAGACAGCCGTTTGAGAGACATTGCTGAGAGAGTGAAAACACAAGCCTCAGATTGAAAGAAAATATTTGATAACCTGATAAAGGGCTTGTTACATAATATATTTAGAAATTCTCAGTGGAATAGTAAGGAAACAAACAATCTAATAAAAATGAGCAAAAGATCATTTTGCTAAACAGACACTTCATCGAAGATGATATATGTATGGCAAACAAACACAAAATGATGCTCAACGCAGAAATGTGAATTAAAACCACAATGAGGTACCATTATACACATGTTAGAATGGCTAAACAACAAACAAACAAACCCCTCATAATCCCAAGTCCTAGTGAGGATGTACAGCCACTGCAACTCACATACATTGCTGGTGAGAATAAAAAATGGTACATCCACTTTGGAAAGCAGTTTGGCAGTTTCTTCAAAAGTTACACATACAGTTGCCATATGACCTGGGATTCCTACTTCTGGTATGTACTCCAGAGAAATGAAAATATGCATATATGTCCACACAAAAATCTACATGAGAATATTTATAGCAGTTTATTTATAATTGTCAAAAGCTAGAAACAAGCCATATGTCTGTCAACAGATGAGTAAATAAACCATGGTATGCAATACAATGGAATACTATACAGCAATATAAAGCAATGTTCTACTGATACACGCAGCAAGTTAGAGTCATATCAAATACATGAGGTAAAAGAAGCCAGTCTCAAAAGGTGACATACTGTAGGACCTCATTTATATGACATTCTAGAAAATGCAAACCCCAGGGACAGAATAAAGATGAGTGGTTATCCAGAGCTGGGATTAAGGGGAGAGAATTAACCCAAAAAAGGGTACAAGCGAACTTTCTGGGATGATGGAAATGTTCTGTATCTTGCTTATGGTGGTGGTTACATAACTCTATGTGTTTGGCAAAATTCATAGGACTACACACCTAGCAAAGATGAATTTTGTTCTGTGTAACTTATAATTCAGTAAACCTCATTTGGAAGAAAAAAGCCTTAAGATACATGAAAAGTTAAGTTAAAATCTAGAAGACAATGGAGAAACACACACCTCACGATAGGTTACTATAAAAATATTTTTAAATGTTTTATAAAGAACATTCACAGATTAATAAGAGGATAAACAATCCCACAGACATCTAGGCAGGAGTCAGAGAGGAATACATATGGCTAAAAAACACATTAGTGATCTGGGAAATGCAAATGAAGACCATTATCAGATACCAATTTACACTCATCCAATTGGAAAACATTACTAAGTCTAATGATACCAAGTGTTGGAAAAGGATTTCTTACCTGTTGCTTATATATTTCTTATATATTGCAACTACTTTGGGAAAAGTTTTGTATTACCTCTAATGTTGAACATTCACAAACTGATTCAGAAAATCTACTCCTAGATATATACCCATGAGACACTCTTGCACAGGTACAAAAACGTTCCTAGGAGTCCTATTCATCACAGCAGAAACCTAGGAAAAACTCAAAAGTTCAACAGAAAAAAGGATAACGAAACTGTGGTACAGTCAGACAATGAAATATTATATAGAAGTCAAAATGTGAATTAGAATGCTATGCGATAATATAAGCAAAGAGAAAAAAGAAAACAAGATTCTAGATATTACTACAACTCAACAACAAAGAAAGTGAAGGACTTGAATAGATACTTGTCCAAAGGAGGTATAAAATGGCTAACATACATATAAAAAGATGTTCAAAGTCACTAATCATTAGGGAAATGCAAATCAAAACCACAATGAGATACCTTCTCATATCTATTAGAATGGCTACTGTTAAAAAAACAAAACAAAACAAAACAAAACCCAGAAAATAAGTGCTGGAGAGGATGTGAAGTTGGAGCCTTGTGCACTGCTGGTGGGAATGTAAAATGGTGCATCTTCTAAGGAAAACAGCAGGTCAGTTTCTCGAACAATTAAAAACAAGCTAGGTGTGCTAGTGCATACCTGCAGTCCCTGCTACTCAGGAGGCTGAGGCAGGAGGATGACTCGAGCCCAGGAGTTCTAGGCTGTCATGCACTATGACTGCACCACTGCACTCCAGGGGGCAACATAGCAGGACCTCATCTCAAAAAAATAATAATTAATTAAAAATAAAATAAAATAATAACAACTGCTTCTGGTAGTGGAGGAGGCAATGAGGATAGATTGGTGGTACTGGTGGTGGCGAGGGAATCATAAGATTAGACATTTGCTAATTATCAAGGTTCTAGCTTTTGTTGGGGGTGGTAGATTTGTAGATACTTATTATATTATTATAAATAAATAAGCAAACAGATGGGTGGATGGATGAATAGGAAGAAAGGGAGGGAAGAAACAAATAAAAGAGAAAGAAAAAGAGCAGGACCTGCATGGACCAATGATGAGAGTGAGTCATGAGCCAACGATTATGATTAACCCAATGCTGTGCACCTGAGCTCTAAAAATAAAAGAAAATCTGTTCCAGTAAGTCAAAGGAAACCTAGATTATCTAAACTGAAAGGGATCTCAGAAATCTCTAATTGGATTCCATCGTTCAATGTCATGTGAAAAGTGGTGCAGAGATAAGATAAGAAACATGAATGAAGCTCAGAGAGGAATGATCTCTTTAAGGTCACAGAGATATCTACATTCTAATCTCTTCACAGCCATGCTTGTCAAAAAAGGCAACAACAGTGAGGGAAAGTTAAGAACACACATCCATTTCTAGAGTAACCATCCCTTTGAATCCTTCCAACATTCCAACAAGGAAAACACTATTATCCTGATGTTACACATTAGAAATTTGAAGCCTAGGCCAGGCGTAGTGGCTCCTGCCTGTATTCCCATCACTTTAGGAGACCGAGATGGGTGGATTACTTGAGCCCAGGAGTTCGAGACCAGCCTAGGCAACACGGCAAAACCCCATTTCTACTAAAAATACAAAAATTAGACAGGCGTGGTGGCATGTGCCTGTAATCTCAGCTACTCGGGAGGCTGAGGCAGGAGGATCACCTGAGGCTGGGAGGCGGAGGCTGTAGTGAGCCAAAATTGCACCACTGCACTCCAGCTTGGGAAACAGAGGGAGACCCTGTCTCAAAACAAACAAACAAACAAACACACACACACACGAAAAAGTAGAAGAAGAAGAAATCTGAAGCCTAGCGATATTAAATTACTTCTCCAAGGTTTCTTAGCTAGTGAGTGGCAAAGCCAAAATCAAACCCAGGTTGGTGTTCCCAAGTCTACACTCCTTTTATGCCATGCGGAAACCTAGTTCATGGCAATATAGCAAAATTTCAACAATACTTGGTGAATGACCCTGTGGAAGATACAAACATGTGCAAACGACACAGGGATTTCTTTAAAAAGTTCCCCTTGTGATTATCTCAGAAAACTGCTATAATTCTCAAAAGAAAAATTGGCATAAAAACCATACCGGCTATACTTAGTACATATTCAATATGTCTTTGTTTTAAAATATGCCATGAGTCAGAGACAAATTTGTACCGGTCAACATGACCTGGCCAGAGACATGTTCTGATTTATGAAACACCTCTCTCCAAGGAAGCTGGAGCAGGTAAGTCATAGCAACTGGACCCCCAGCCCTGCAAGTAGGACCTGGGAAGAAAGGAGCCAATGAGAGCCAAGCTCCTGCCTCACATGGAATAGTCGTCTTGGGAAAGATCACAAGCTGATGGACAGGAGGGGATGAGGGGGGCACCCCACAAAGGCCCAGTCATAATCAGGGATATGGGAGACACCTGGCCTTTGTAGGCAGTACTTTGTTTCCCTACTGGACCTCAATGATTTCCTCCACAGACCAAGCTAACAAGTGAAAACGGGGATGCAAGGCAGGGAGGTCATCGTTCAGAAGAGACATGACTGTTACACTTGGCCCAGCCACAAACACACTGGGAAGGATCACTCAAACCAAGACGACCACTCTCCACTTTGGAAAGAAGGGTGGAAAAATGAGAGACAAGGCAATCAGAGCCACTTCTACCCACCACCCTCCTTTTGTCTTGCTCATGCAACCAAATAAATCATTTGTAAGTGCTAAGGACAGAGTATTAAATTTGGTCAAAACTTGTGGGGGCAAGGGGGACTTGGGAATCAGCTAGTCAAATTAGCCCAAAGTAACTGAAGCAAAGACATAATTCTGGTCCTCAGAGACATCATCAATATGATGGGAGAATGGTATTTTCAATGCTCATATTTTGTTGGCTAAACTCAAAACTCTGGTCAAATCTAACCCTCCACCTACTCTGTGCCTGCATGTGCCACTGGACATGGCTGGGGAAGCACATTCACACATACCTCCCTGCCGTCTGGACTCACTTTTAATTTATGCTCTTGAATCTCAAGTGGGCCCTTCGTGGCATTTGACAGTCACATGCCTCTCCCCCTCACCGGCAGTCCCAGATGGCACTTCCAACTTTCCCTTTCCCTCTTAAGCCCCCAGCATCTCCTTCCCTCTTCTTTTTTCCTCTGTCTTAATTTGCATTATGGAAGTAGAAAAAGCATAATGACTCTTGCACATCGGCCAACTTCAACAATCATTGACCCAAAGGCAATCATACTTTGTCTACACCCACCTTTCCTTCTCCCCACCCCTCCACTGGATTATTTTGAAGTAAATCCATGTCATTGTCTAATTTCATCTATTGATATTTCAGCATCTCTGTCTAAAAGACAATGACCCTGTTACAAAATGTAACCTTGATAACATTATTACACCTCCAATATTAATCATTTTAACAGGATCAAATATCCACTGATGGTGCAAATTTCTAGTTATCTCATAAATGCCTTTTTATTTTTACTGTTTGTTTGAGTCAGAATCCAAATAAGGCCAACGTATTAGTTGATATGTGTATTAGGCCTCTTTTATTTTATTATATAAGTTCTGTCTCTCTTTTTTTTCTTTACACCTCCCCCCCCTTTTTTTGAGATAGGGTCTGGCTCTGACAGTGGTGCAATCACAGCTCATTGCAGTCTTGACCTCCTTGGCTCAAGCAATCCTCCACCTCAGCCTCCTGAATAGTTGTGACTACAGGTGTGCATCACCACGCCCAACTAATTTTTAAAACTTGTTGTAGAGATGGGGTCTCACTATGTTGCCCAGGCTGGTCTCGAACTCCTGGGCTCAGGCAACCCTCCTGCCTCAGCCTTCTAAAGTGTTGGGATTACACACTTTTTTTTTTTTTTTTAAGAAACTGGGGTTCTCCCTTCATTTACTCTTGGGCAAGTGCCTTGTTTATTCTTTGATTAAGAAAACAGAAGTCACCAAAACAGAACCTCCACAGGTGCCGCCCCCTCACGCATCTGCCTGCCTGCCTCTGCCCCTCTGGCTGCCTTCTCTCCATTACCGCGGGTGAGCTGTCTGCTCCAGGCATGGTGCTCTGGGGCAATGCTCCAGCAATCCTTCTCTACCTTCTGTCTCCTCAACTTTTCCTTGTTCACTGGCTGTTTCCTAGAGCTTACAAACATGCTGTGATTTATCCCAACCCGAGGAGCCTCCCTTGTCCCCACTCTCCCCTTCGGCTACTGCCCTATTTCTCTTTCCTTCACAAGGAAAGGCCTCAGAAGAGTTGCCCACATTTACGGCTTATCATTTTTCTTCTCCAAACCTCTTTTAAATCCATTCCAATCAAGATTTCCCCCACCACAACTCAATCAAATTTTATCAAGGTCACCTATGACCTCAATGTGCTGAGTCCAATGGTAAATAAATAAACTCTAAGCTCTCATCATTCTTGATTTAACACAAGCGAGCACTCCATCCTCCTTGAAATATACCCTTCACTTAGCATCCGGAATACTGCCACCTCCCGGGTTTCCTCCATTCTCATTGCTGTTCCTTTGCTTCTCCCCAACTTCTAAGGTTGGAGTGCCCCAGGCTCCTCCCAGGATCTCTTCTGCTTTGGTGATCTTCTGCTTTGGTGATCTTATTGGATTCACAGTATGAAATACCATCTCTATACTGGAAACTCCCAGTTTTACATCTGCAGCCCAGACCTCTCCCCTGAGCTTCAGACCCACATGTCCAACTGCCTACTTGACATGTCCAGTTGTATTTCTAACAGGCATCTCGGAGCTGCTAACTAAAACACAGCTCCTCCCTGCACTTCCCTGCTCCACCACACACAGCCTTTCCCATTTCAGTTCATGACAGACCTCAAGAGTGCTCTTTGCCTCCTCTCTTTCTCTCTTACCTTACACCCGAGCCATCAGCAAATCCTACTGCCTTCACCTTTAAAAGGAATCTGGGCCAGATGCAGTGACTGACACCTGTAATCCCAACACTTTAGCAGGCCAAGTGGGGAGGACTGCTAGAGGTCAGAGGTTAAAACCAGCCTGGACAACATAGCAAGATCCCATTTCCACTTTGAAAAAAAAAAAAAAAAACGAATCTGTTTTCTCCTCACTTCCTCTACTGCTACTCTCCTGGTCTAAGCCACCATTCTTGCCTGGTAGCCTATGTTTCTCCCTCAGGTCTTCGCTCCAGTGTCCCCATCTCAGTGAGGAATTCCCTGGCTGCTTGATCTGAAATTGCAAACCACCTCCCCAAGTACTCTCTGTCTCCCTTGCCTGCTTAATTTATACCTCCCTAGCACTTAGCACCACCTATGTACTACATATTTAACTTATTTTCCCTGTTATCTGTCTTTCCCCATGAAAATAAGTTCCTTGAGAGACAGGGATTTTATCTGTTTTGTTTACTGCTATATTCCCTACATTTAGAATAGTGTTCACTCTATAGAAGGTGGTCCAAAAATATTTGTTGAACAAATGAATACATTTATACATGCAGCTAGAATAAAAAGCGTTTGCTCCATTTGGCCTTTCCTGACACCTCTGAAGCTCCCAGCACTTGGAATTTGAAATGCAGCAGTTAATATTATGTATTACTGTTCCCATTCTTAGTTCTTATTTCTCTCAGTAGGCTGTGAGTTCTTTGAACCTGAGATCTGGTTTTCCATTTATCCTTTCTCCCCCTCAGTCCAAGCACAGTATTGACCGTGAATTAACTGTTCCTACTGCTCAGGCTCTCAGAGTATTTATTTTGGCTAGTCTTAATCTTATATTTTAATAAACTTTTCATTTTCATGTCTGATCCTTTTTTCAATATTATCAACATCATACCATGAGCAGAGGAAAGGAAGGGTAGCCATCTCCTCCTCAACAATAACACTGGTTATTAAATGCCTTAAGATTTTCAAAGCATTTCAACACATTTACTGTAATGGATCATCCTAACCACCTAGTTCGTTATAGATTATCATTACTCCCACTTTATAGATAAGAAAACTGAAGCTCAAATGATTTTTAAAAATCCTTTATCTCCGGACAAATAGGATCCCCTTATTCAAGCTCATGTGGCTAGGAGTAATAGAGCTAGGAGTTGAACCTGGGTCTCAGGATTTCAGATCACGTGACCATCTTCTCTGCCACGCTTCCTTGGTTTAATACTGATGGGAAAATGGAGAACTTGCTCAAGGTGATGCGTAAGTCATTTGTGGGACAAAAGCAAGTGCCTCCTAATGAATCCAACATCCCTTTCAGTAGACCTCAAGTTCTCTTTCTTTCTTTCCCTGACATCAGCAGTCATGGCTGCCAGGGGAGCTGTTGAGAAGGAAGGGCAGGGAGACAGAATGATTCCATTTCTGCCAAGGCCAGACACATATACTGTATGCTAGACAGGGCTCTGGAACGTCTGCCGGAAAGCACAGCTGTTCTCTAGAGGCAGGAACCGGCCAATGTCTCGCCTACTGGTACCGCCGGCCTTGGCTGTGCAGTGGAGTTGGCGCTTGGACTGGGGGAAAGAAGAGAGATGCCTGAGTGTTGCCCAGCTGCCGGCCTCAGCCCTAGGAGCTTTTCCTCTCTTGCCAGGGCTATGAGCGGAAACCTCAAATAAACCTTGGGCAGAGAAAATCAACTTAATAAAGAGGATGTTACTGTCTCCACTGGCTTCTGATTTTGCAGATGCAATGAGCACCTACGGCTTTTGCAGTGGTTCAGGAAAAGGCAAGAAGAAGCAAACTGTCAAGTTCCAAAGTCCTCTGATGGCTGCATGGAGCCAGTGGTGCTATGACTTTCTAAAAATAGCTTCAGTACCTTTGATATGTATGTGCTTGTTTACTCTCTATCTATACTCTGTTCCTCCCATCAGCCTAGGAGCTCCCTGGGGCAGGTCTGTTTCTCAACCCTCCAGTCTGGACTTTGCAGGAGCTGTGCCTCCCCCATCACACTTGGAGCTTTCTGAAGGCAGGGGCTGTGTCTCTGCCGTGAGTCTGGCAGCTCCTCAAGGTTAAAGGGCATATCCTCCAATAGCTTTAGAATAGCTTTAGAACCTGAGGGCTCCTATCTCCTCATTTAACCTCCTCCAACACCAATGACTGGGGTCTGCTTTCACTGCTCCTCCAAAATGGCTGGGTTGGCCAATTAGTCCTTTTAGAAATCAGTGAACCACATGGGACATTGTGAGTCTCCTGAAAGGAGATCTGTGTGTCTGAGCTGGTGCCAATGCTCAACCCTCACATGTCTGGACTGAGATGTGGAGGACATGAGACAGCACTGGGTCTCTGCTCCCCACTCTCTCCCTGCCTGGCTTCTGGCCCACTGGGAATAGACAGACAGAAAGGATACAGGACTTACTCAGCCCAGCAGCTTTAGAGAAAGAAGCGACCCCAGATCAGCCATACAGTGCTCTGCCCTCACAATCTGCTTCATGCTTCCTCTTACACTGCAATGATAGGAAAAATAAAAAGGTTCTTCCTGAGAGAGAAGTCTACCTCATTCTTTCAGATAACAAGAGCGATCTAGAGAGAGGGTTTCCTTTTATACCTTATCTCCTAAGAGACTCAGGGAAAAAAGCGTGCTCGAGTGGAACTTACATTTCCTCCTGGGTTCTCATGGGTTTTATTATTTTATTCTAAATTTAATCATCTTTTAAATTTAAGCCAGATTATTATAAGGTTCCTCAAACCCTAAATAATACAAAACTGCATTCAAAATTATATCATCTACATATTTTGTCTTCTTAATGACCTTAATGCAGTGATTCAGAAAATGGGTTTTAGGCCGGGCACAGTAGCTCACACTTGTAATCCCAGCACTCTGGGAGACTGAGGTGGGAAGACTGCTTGAGCCCAGGAGTTCAAGATCAGTCTGGGCAACATGGTGAGATGCCATCTCTACAAACAATTTTAAAAAATTAGCTGGGCAGCTGGGTGTGTTGGCTCACACCTGAAATCCCAGCACTTTGGGAGGCTGAGGCGGGTGGATCACTTGAGGTCAAGAGCTCAAGACTAGCCTTGCCAACATGATGAAACCCTGTCTCTACTAAAATGATACAAAAATTAGCCAGGCTTGGGGGTATGTGCCTGTAATACCAGCTACTTGGGAGGCTGAGGCAGGAGGAACCCTTGAACCTGGGAGGCGGAGCTTGCATTAAGCTGAGATCACATCACTGCACTCTAGCCTAGGTGACAGAGTGAGACTCTGTCTCCAAAAAAAAAAAAAAAAGAAAAAAAAATTTAGCTGGGCAAGGTGGTACACACCTGTAATCCTAGCTACTTGGGAAGCTGAGGTGGAAGAATTGCTTGAACCCAGGAGGTTGAAGCTGCAGTGAGCCATGATTGTGCCACTGCACTCTAGCCTGGGTGACAGAGTGAGACCCTATCTTAAAAAAAAAAAAAGGAAAAAGAAAATAAGCTTTAGAATTAGAGCACTGGATATACATTCCAGCTCTTACTAGTTTACCAGTGAGTACTGGCTGTGTGACCTTGGGCAAATTTCTCAGCCCATCCTTGTCTATAAATTGGGGACAAGATTTCTCTCCAATCCCTTCTCCATATCACTGGGTTTAAACTCCAGCCTGGTTTACAAGGCCTTCCTCCAGGGGTTCCTCCTCTGCTCTGCCATCACTATCACATTGGACCTCACAGTCTTAGCCTGCCCACAGGCTGCTCCCGCTGCCTGGAACTCACCCCACCCTCCATCTGTCCTTGCCTTGTCTAGCTAGTCCCTGCTCATTTGTCACATCTCAGCTTAAAAGTCACTTCCTCAGAAAGGCCTTCCTTGATATCCTAGCCTAGACCAAGCTACATCCCGGGCTACTCACCAGTGCTTCCCAAACTTCAATGTACACATGAATGAATCACCTGGTGACCTTGTTAAAATGCACAGGTTCTGAATCAGCATGTCTAGGTCGGGGGGGCCCTACAGTCAGTATTTCTAACAAGCTCCAGGTAATCTAATGCTGCTAGAAGGAGCACCTTTGAGAATGGAAAGGCCCCTTTGCGTACCTACAATTACTCATGGAATTCCTGCCAGACTCAAGCCCCCCGGCTGCTTCTTGCCCTATCCCAGTCCCTAGCACAGTGCCTAGACGAAAAGCATTCAAGAAATGTCTGATGATTAAACTGACCGACCAGTATCTATAATGTCTCTAGCTTGGTTTCTGATCAGAGTAAAAGGAATTCAATAAATGGCATCAGTTGCCATTAATAATAATAATTTTATTATATGCCGATTATAGTTTCTTGGGTCGAAACCCATATATTTTACTTCTTTGCTGCCACAAATAGTTCCTACAATGGCCTAGACACAAAACCAAGACCTGGAAAGTGTTTGATGAATGGATGACTAAACGAACAAGTGAATGAGAGACCCTGGCTTGTGGCCCTTCCTGAGTGTACAACATACATGGAATGGCACAATTAATATATCACCAGCCTTTCCTATGGACCCAAACCTTCTTCCTTCTACCAATTCCTACTTGTGGGTAGAAATACAGAGCTTAAACACAAATAACGGAGACGGAAGAGTTACTGGGCAGTCCCCGGAGCAAACAAACAAGTGACAGCTCAGGAAGGAGGGTTATTGTTTTAAAAATTATTTCCTTAGTCCTCAAAGAACTGGAACAAAGCAGGATTGTGCTGGCTGCCTCCCCTGCAAGAATTCACATTCTAGACCCGTCTAAATGCCAGTCTAAATGCTACTCAGAATACAATTACTAAACCCAACCAGCAGCAGCCACAGGCGGGGGCTGCAATGTTCCCCCTCCCACTGATTTTGTGGCAGCTTCAGGCAGTGCACCTCAGTTCTCTGCATTCAGCTTTTCTGATTACCCCACCCCACTTCGTCTCCTCCAGATTGTTCCTTTTGGCTTTCTCCTTGCCATCTCTTCCAGGCCAGACAGTGGGCAGAGCTGTTCGCAGCCCAGAAGCTCCTAAACAAAATAATCTCAAGGAACCCAATAGATTGGGCACCGATCCCCTTTGCAGAACCAATTCCCTTCATTCTCAACCTCTTACAGATCAGGGAGGAAAGTAGAAACCTGAAGAAGGCACCCAAGACTGAAGATCCTATATGTCCAAGAAGGTGATTATGATGTTGGAGGAGTCACTTATGTAAAGGGGGTTGGGAACATAGACGCTCAAATTCAAATATAGGGTCTTAAGTATTTAAAAAATGAGGTGTTTGTGAGTACTGGTTTGGAAATACAGCCCTGAAAAGTAACAATGTGGTATTTAAATAATGCTTCAAGGTTACAATATCAGTGATATTACCAGGAAGTAAACATCTAAAAGTGACATGAATAGTTTAGGTGTTCCAGTTTATAGGCAATGCATTTCTGGAGACCACATCTTAAAGCCCATATTTGTAAGCTGAAATCCTGCCTGCCCACTGTTGTGGTCAAGCCACATTCATGGCCATCAGCAAAAATCAGGGGGTGAATGAGTAAAAGCTTGAGAACGGATGCACATCCTCTATTAGGCAGTAGTAAAAAACCAAGGTTGAGCCGGGCGCGGTGGCTCAAGCCTGTAATCCCAGCACTTTGGGAGGCCGAGACGGGCGGATCACGACGTCAGGAGATCGAGACCATCCTGGCTAACACGGTGAAACCCCGTCTCTACTAAAAATACAGAAAACTAGCCGGGCGAGGTGGCGGGCGCCTGTAGTCCCAGCTACTCAGGAGGCTGAGGCAGGAGAATGGCGTGAACCCGGGAGGCGGAGCTTGCAGTGAGCTGAGATCCGGCCACTGCACTCCAGCCTGGGCGACAAACCGAGACTCCGTCTCAAAAAAAAAAAAAAAAAAAAAAAAACCAAGGTTGAATGACACAAAGGGGCAGACATGTTCGGAGCCAATCCCTGATGTACTACAGCAAAACTGAAGCATGAGTTCAGACAAGGAAGAAATTAAAAGAAGCTGGTGGTGGTGGGAAGGGGCTGGCAGGAAATGGGAGGGGGCTGTTGGGTAAAGTGTAGACAGTGTGGGTCTTGAAAGCTTGAGTAGTGACAGAAATTAGGTAAGTCAGGAGGGACAGGCAGGGTTCATTCGATATTGGGTTGCGGTGTGAGCAATAATAACTCAAGGCTGTTCTTATGGGCAGGAAGGATACCAGTTTGAATGGAGAGGAAAGTTTGTGTAAAAGAGTAGTGGGAGAGGAACTAGAAAAAACATAGAACATTTGGAATGCTAGGCTAGAGGTTTTCATTTTTTTTTTTTTAACTATGCAAGCAACACAGAAACATTCCAGCAGTAAAAAGACTCAAAGAATAAAAATTAAATGAATAAACCCTTCAATGCTCCCTTCTCTCACCCAAGTCTCTTTTAGAGGCAACACTGTTAGTAATTAGGTAGATAGCCTTCTGCCAGGCTAAAGACCTCATGTAACAGGCAATGGGGAATCACTAGAACTTTTGGAGCCAGGGACGGCATCCAAATTGGGAATAGTCAGCAGAAGTGAGCAGATGACTCCTGAGAATGGCATAATGCAAGGCATGACTCCGAAAACAGTGGATGGTGCAGGAAGAAAACAGTAAGCAAACAAGCTTGAAGGTGACGCTGAGGTTGACTGATGGAAAGTGAGACTGAGGGAGATTGATTAAAAATCAAAAGTGGAATAGGTGGTAAAATGGTTTAAAGGGAAGAGCTGAAGGGGAGGCCAGGAGCGCAGAGGACCGGTTTAGCATCCCAAGTAGAATTTCAAGGAATAGCAGAGGGCCAACAAGAGGTGGTAGGCAGAAGGATCTACTCAGCATGTTAATATCTAAGCTCTTTGCAATTAATATTTGCCTCAATGGTAAAATAACTGTTCTTGATACATAGTAAGTACTCAATAAATGTTGAATTGAATGTTTTTGAAACTAAATTTCAAGGAATCCCACCCCCTAAAAATGAGTATGGAAGACAAAATTTGTCTCCTACCCAATAGCCATTCCCATCTTCTTCCCGAGCTCCAATGGATAAGACATGATTTGGCTAAGCCAAGCATGATAATAACATTCTGCTTTGCCAGTAGTTGGTTTAAGGATGGGCATATGGCCAAGTTGGCCAATGAGGCATGAGGAAGTCAGCTGGGGAAACTTTTGACAAAGACTTTTTTATCTCTGCCAAAGATACAGCAGAGGCCTGATATGTTATTCCTACCAAGATGTTGACTATTTTAGGACATTATGCTTGGAATATGGCAGCCACCTTATAACTACGAGGTGATAAATCCAGGGACAAAGAGTTGATAAGCTGAAGATTCCAAAGTGGCCAGGCAAAAAGAGCCTGGGTCCTTTATAACCTAAGTCCTGCCCCAAACCTGAAAGCACCTACATGCAGACTGCTTGTTATGAGAGGTCATTAATGTCCTTTTCCTTCAGCCTCTACTATCTGGGCGTTCTGTTAGCCATCTAAAGGCAGGCAAATGGGAACTGGTGAGATAATTCATACCAGCTTTTACTAAGTTCCTAAAATGTTTAGTTGGGCAACAAAGCTTTACTGTATAATGGACTTAGTGACTAAGATAGGGAAAGGGGGAGAAGCTTGACAGAGTGGGGGAAAGCCTAAAACTGCCAGAGCAGCCCAGGAGGCAGCAGAGCTCGACTTAGCACAATACAGTGCAGTGCAATACGATGCAATTTAATCTAATTCGACAAACATTAGTTGTGCATCTTCTTTGTATAACGCCCTTTGGGGAATAAAAAGATGAACAGCACGTGACCCACAATGGAATCTCGCTTCCTCTCTTTCTTTAGCAATTATAGATCGGGTGCTAGGCCCTGCTGCTAGATCACTTCTTGGTCTTCTGCAGAGGTTCTGTTTCCTTTCCCTGTACTTCAAACATGGGCATTTCCCAGGTGCCACTCTCAGAGATGCTCTTCGTCTCCACAATCTCCCTGGGGAATCTTATCTTCACCAATGGTTGCAATCACCTCCTGCTCAATAATGACTCCCATATTGATTTCTCATGTCCAAGCGTCTCTCCCACCATTAAATCTATATTTTCAGCTGTTCAGTAACTATCTCCACTTGGATCTCCACTGGGACCTTAAAAACAACATATTTAAAACCAGACCCATGATCATCTCTACCAAACCTTCCTTCCTCCTTACAGTCACATTATCAGTGAATAACACCATCTAGCATGTTCACCAGCTAGACTTGAAAAGCAGCTTCTTCTCCCTCTCCAAGCCTCCCACACCCAACTCCTATATTTTGGCTCCAAAGTATCTGTTTACTCTGTCCCTTATATTCTTGCTTCCTACAGATTCTTTAGTTCAAGTCTCATGGGATTACTATGAAAACTAGTCATTGTTTTTTTGCTTCCTAACAATATTCATCTTTGAGTTTCTGCAAGACACATGGTACAGTTTTGCTTTGCTGTAGCCATGGATGATGCAGACTTCCTTAGAACCTTAGAACATTTGGGTCAAATGTCAGGTGGGTGTGCTTTAGCCCAACCCACTAACTGTCCAATAGAAATATGATAGTATAAGCCACAAATGGGATTTTAAATTCTCTAATAGTCATATTAAAGAAGTAAAAAGAAACAGGTGAAATCAATTCAATTTTAATAATATATTTTATTTAACCCCCAATTCAAAATATTATCAGCTTCTAATCAATACATAAAAACTATTAATGAGCTAGTTTACATTAAACATGGAGAGTTTATATTTACAGCTCATCTCAGTTCAGGTCAGCCACATTTCAAGTGCTCAATAGTCACATGGGCTAGTGGCTACCACTTTGGACAGCACAGCCCTAGACCAACCAGCTGAGAGCAGCGCATGTCAGCCATGTGAGACCATCTGAGATCATCCAGCTGTATTGGGGCCATCAGATGACTGTCGCTACATAAGTGACACTTGACGTGGCCATCAGAAGAATCTCCCAACAGAGCCCAGCTTAACTTGTTGACTCATAGAATTGTGAATACATAAAATGGTTGTTTTAAGCCACTAAGTTTTGGGGTGGCTTGTTATGCAACAATAGAAAGCAGATACAATAGCAGACAGTGTTGCTACATTTGCTAAGGAACTGAAAGTCATTAAGAGTTCGGGAAAGGAAGGGGTTAACTATTCAAGGTGGATAAAGAAGGGTTAAGCTAACCTAGCAAAAACAGTCCTCGAATGTGTAGTCAGTATCAGAGAACTCACTTTCATTTAACATACTTCCTTTTTACCAACTCTGAGCCATCTTCCTATGCTTAAAATTGCTTGCTATGGGGCTTACTCATTTACTTGAAAAAATGCATGCCTACAGCGTACAAGGCACGTTTCTGATGCTCAGTAAGAACAGAGGAGCCCATGGTATCTTCTTCACTAGGCTAGGTGCAGGGCTCCATGGAGGCTAGGGCTGGAGAAGGTTATGGTACTAGGTTTCCTCGTAGACTGGGTTAGTTTGGCCGTAAGTTTTGGCTGCAGCAGGTAAGTGGTAGCCATGCTTGTTGCCTGCCTGGGCAACTTGCCTCATCATCTCTGTGTCCTTTCCCTGGACTTGCCAGGCATTTCATCAAGCCTGCAAGGAGTCCACCATAGGAAAACAATAATGTTTCCTGGACCAACCTACTCCAGCCCCACTCTGTGCCCCACACTCCTGGCAGTACTGAAAGAAAATCTAGCCTGATGCCTGTCCACAGTGCTGCACAGGTGTGTGGTCCAGTGCCATTTCAGATGCTCTTGGGCACATGTTTATAGGGCTCCAAACACCGCTGTGGTGACCATCTCTGCAAGAGCTACCCACTTCATACAGGCACCACCCCACAGCGCCAAGACATGCCTAGCTTCCTGCACCTCTTGCTTCTAGCCCTAGGGCCTCTTATTGACACTGAAGGGTGAGATAAAGCAGGACCTATTCAGTGAGCCCAGGCATGTACAACCCAGAAATTCAGGGAAATTAGTATCCCATGGTTTGAACCTTTGACCAGTGGGAAAGGGTGGCCCTTCTCCTGATGCACTGTCCCTAGGAACAGTCATCTCTACACTTCCGATAGCCTGAGCCACTGGTTGGGTTTGAGACCAGGAAGTGGGGCATTCTCATATTGGCTCATCCTCTCTTCACCCTTCTTGCCTTTTCCTTCACTTCTGTTCTCTGGGATTGCACTCCCTAATAAAGTTGTAACACATAAGCCTTGCTTGAGGTTCTGCTTTCTAAGGATTCCAGGCCAAGATGCCAAGTGACCTAGGACCCAATCAGGGAAGAGACCTTTACATTCTACTCTCAAGTATGACTTTAGGCACCTTATGTCTAGCTGCTTCAATGGAGACCCAAATTGCTGGCCCTCAATTGAATAAATACCTTCTTGGCCTATCCCACCATCCTCGGGAAAAGGCCTGGCCCACTACCAGGGTGAGACCATTGGGCGAGCATCAGGGGATGCATGCCACTGTCACTCCCTCTAGCACCCCCTTCTTAGAAAAGTACCTCCCTGGCTGGGCGTGGTGGCTCACGCCTGTAATCCCAACATTTTGGGAGGCCGAGGCGGGTGGATCACCTGAGGTCGGAAGCTTGAGACCAGTCTGGCCAACATGGCAAAACCCTATCTCTACTAAAAATACAAAAATTAGCCGTGTGTGGTGATGTGTACCTGTAATCCCAGCTACTCGGGAGGCTGAGGCAGGAGAATAGCTAGAACCTGGGAGGCAGAGGTTACAGTGAGCAGAGATCATGCCATTACACTTTAGCCTGGGCAACAGAGTGAGACTTCGTCTCAAAAAAAAAAAAAAAAAAAAAAAAAGTGCCTCCCTGCTTTCCAAGGACACCAGGCATACTTTTTCTCAAGGACCTTTACTTAAGCTACTTTTTCTCAAGGACCTTTACTTAAGCTACTGAAAGTGTTTCCTTTCTCGCCTTCTGATTTTTCTTCATACCAAGTTCAAGAGAAAAAGCTAAATTTCCTGTGCCCACTTTATTTACCTATAAAAAAGGATGGGGTTGGTTGGCCCCAGGCCTGCTCTGTATTGCTTCCTAGGTTTTCACGTAGCGTAGTCTAGGTCCCTTAATCACACGGGGGCTCTGGGCAGGCACACACCAGGTCTCACAGCTCCGCACTCTGGATTCCTGAATCACACGGGGGCTCTGGGCAGGCACACACCAGGTCTCGCAGCTCCGCACTCTGGATTCCTGAATCACACGGGCTCTGGGCAGGCACACACCAGGTCTCACAGCTCCGCACTCTGGATTCCTGAATCACACGGGCTCTGGGCAGGCACACACCAGGTCTCACAGCTCCGCACTCTGGATTCCTGAATCACACGGGGGCTCTGGGCAGGCACACACCAGGTCTCACAGCTCCGCACTCTGGATTCCTGAATCACACGGGGGCTCTGGGCAGGCACACACCAGGTCTCACAGCTCCGCACTCTGGATTCCTGAATCACACGGGGGCTCTGGGCAGGCACACACCAGGTCTCACAGCTCCGCACTCTGGATTCCTGAATCACACGGGCTCTGGGCAGGCACACACCAGGTCTCACAGCTCCGCACTCTGGATTCCTGAATCACACGGGGGCTCTGGGCAGGCACACACCAGGTCTCACAGCTCCGCACTCTGGATTCCTGAATCACACGGGGGCTCTGGGCAGGCACACACCAGGTCTCACAGCTCCGCACTCTGGATTCCTGAATCACACGGGGGCTCTGGGCAGGCACACACCAGGTCTCACAGCTCCGCACTCTGGATTCCTGAATCACACGGGGGCTCTGGGCAGGCACACACCAGGTCTCGCAGCTCCGCACTCTGGATTCCTGAATCACACGGGGGCTCTGGGCAGGCACACACCAGGTCTCATAGCTCTGCACTCTGGGCTGCTTCAGCATGAGCACATGTGCAGCCAACACGACCTGAATAAATGGATGGATGGAGGAAGGGATGGGTGTTACCCAGGGGTCATCGCACAGCCTGCATCTCAGGGGATTTTAAATAAGAAACAACTCTTCCCCTACATCTTCTGTCAGGCAAGTCAACCAATTTGCCTGTGTGCTCAGCCTCACCCTAAGCAGATGGCACCAGGGCAGCTCTCAGAGATAGGGGAGGCCCACAAAGACCTTTTTGGTCTCATTTGATGACTTTGTTACAGCCCCAAGGAAATAAATATCCTCTCATTTTTACACACAGAACAGCAGGAAAGAGAAGTCGGCTGCCGGAGGGAAATTACCCTCTGAAGCAGTAGCATGGTGCTGCGATAAGGCGGAGTATGGTTACAATTTGCTGCAAGCACTGATGTTAATGGATTCTATTAATACAAATTTGTACTCTGAAAACCTGATGACAGCTCCCAGCCGCCAGATAAATCTCACCAATTACCGCCCAGTACATTGGCCTTCCCGGACTGTTTCTGGGATCTGGGATCTCTGAGAAGCCTCCATTCTAACTGAGGAAAGGAAACAAGGATATTGCACACTGGGGACGGATGTCTAGACTACCTCCTTCAGGGAACATAGCCCAGAGAAAGGGAAACACAAAGTCCTCAGGGCTGAGAAGATATTTACCAATGTGTGGGTAAAAGTGAACACTGTAAGACTATTCAGAAAGGTGGTAGCTTCTGCTGTCACAAAATAACCTGACATGATGCTATTCTGAGCCAACATGGATTTTGTGGATTAACTATCACACCTGCTTCACTTTTCCTGTTAACCTGCATAATGAAGCGCTTGTACTATCACCAAAAGGGTAATTTCTGATGACATCAATAATAGGCATCATGCTGCTTCAAAACATTTTCTCTAAAGTAACCTATCCACTCAGTTATCTGATCCTGGGAAAGTTGGCACGGTGATGTGGAAACAAGCCTTATGGGGGCTCTATGCTTGGCTGCTATTAGTTTAACTTCATTGACAGAGGATTTTGTAAATCACCTAGGAAAAGAATAGTGTATCATTTTAAATGTCCTTAAATGTAAAAAATAATAATTTTGGTTTTAGAGTTTCACAATATTCCTTGGAATCAGGTAAGAGAAATTCGGGGGTTTGCAGACTTAGGCAGGAACCTCGAATCAACAAAAGCAAAGCCTGGTCCTTCTTCCCCTCGAGCCCCTGAAACACGGCTGACTCCTGGAGTCACTGCCTGACAACCCATGGGACCCACATCCCAACCAGGGTGAACCCCAAGGAAGACTCGTGCTCCACCTCTCAAGCTGGGATCATTCAGAAGCAGAAAGCAGGAGACTTCCCCATTGTCTCCTCTAACTCTAGGGCAGCACAGGGTTCCCCGGAAGTGGTGGATCCCCAGAACGCTGGGTTGTGGTGAAAACCAACCCATGGAATTGGCTATTTCCTACAAAATGGCGAGCCCTAGAGCTCCACCTGACAGCATTCTCGCTGTCTGGTCATACTCATTCATTTAATTCTGTAAGCATTTTTAAATCTCTACTATACAGGAGGTCTTCCCACTCCATGACCTGGCATACTGCCTCCTTAGATTACAATCCCATTTCATCTAGAGAATTTAAGGTGTTGTATATTAAACAAAGTTTATGCGAGGTCACTTGTGCTCAGTGCCATGGAATCAAACCGAACTTTGAAATGGGCCGGTTTTCAAAACTCCAGAAGATTCCAGCCAACCTGAGTCAGCATAAGGAAGTCCCCTCTGTTTTAACCCTAGAAGGACAGTTAGTTTGAAATGATTAATCTGCTTTTTGTTCTTTGTGACTGTTTTATTCAGCGTTTTTCTGCCTATAAAGTCAACCTCCTCTGCTCAGGTCATGGGAACACTCATTCTATTTTCAAGAATGAGGTATTGCCCAATTCTAGGATCACAAATAAAAGCCAATTCGATCTTTAACTAAATTTGTTGTAATTTTGTCTTTTGGCAAGTGTAATGAAGTTGACCCATTGGTTCCAGACTTGATTCTGCACTGCAGTGGGAGTGCTTTAGGGCTGGCTAGATTTGGTAGACACAAATACAAGCAGGTAACTACCCAAAGGCAAAGAAGGAGACAAATATGAATGGAAACTGGTGACAGAGAAATCAGAAAGAGCCAAGGGGGAGAAGAGAGAAAACCCTAGAGACCATTTGTAGCCTCTGGCCATGAACTGTGAATAACAGGGTCTCTTTTATCACAAGGCCTCAGGGGAGCACCAAAAGTAGCACCAGATGGATAAGAGCCAGGGACTGTTCAGGCTCTGTTTACCCACCAATTTGTTAATAACAGGTCTGTATTTCCAGCCTCAAACTCCCAGAATCAACAGCCAATCAGGGGCCAGGTGTGGTGGCTCATGCCTGTAATCCCAGCACTTTCAGAGGCCAAGGTGGGCTGATTGCTTGGACCCGGGAGTTGGAGACCAGCCTGGCCAACATGGCAAAACCCTGTCTCTACAAAAAATATAACAAATTAGCTGAGCGTAGTGGTGCACACCTGTGGTCCCAGCTATTTGAGAGGCTGAGGTGGGAGGACTGTTTGAGCCTGGGAGTTCGAGACTACAGTGAGCCATGATCTCACCCCAGCCTGGCTGACACCAACAGAGTGAGACCCTGTCTCAAAAAAAAAAAAAAAAAAAAAAAAAAAAAAAAAAATTCAGGCTCCTCAACAAAATTAAACATGGAATTACCATATAATCCAGCAATTCCACAACACATCCAGGTATAGATATGCCAAAGAGTTGGAAACAGTGACTTGAAGAGCTGTTTGTACACCCATGTTCATAGCAACATGATTTGCAAAAGCTAAAGGGTGGAAACAACCCAAATGTCCATTGACAATAGATAAACAAAATGTGGTATATCCATGCAAATAAACGCCTATTATTTGGTATTCAGAAGAAGGAAATTTTGACTCATGCTACAACCTGGATGAACCTTGAAGACATTATGCTAAGTGAAATAAGCCACTCACAAAAGGATGAATACTATATGGTTTTACTCATATGATAGACCCGGAGAGGTCAAATTCATAGAGACAGAAAGAGAATGATGGTTCCCAGAGGCTGGGGGGAGGAAGGAATAGGGAGTTACTGTGTAATGAGTAGAGTTTCAGTTTTGGGAAAATGAGAAAGTTCTGGAGATGGATGATGGCAATGTAGATGCACACAGCAACATACATGTACTGAACATCACAGAACTGTACACTTAAAATGGTTATAACAGTACATTTTATATTATGTATATTTTATCACAATTTTTTTTAATGAGGCAAATCAAACACAGGCTCTTCCTTTGATTAAATAAAAATCATGACACAGTTGTACTAAAAAGGATAACAGGCTGGAATATTTGAATTCGATAGGGTCCTGCAAAATGGTAAGAACCTACAGTCATGTTAACAAGTCTTCAACCAAGAAATGGTCATTTTAGAGCACTAGAATGGGCATATGGAATCCCCGGGCTCCAGTTCCAACTTTGTCACTAACTAGTTCTATAACACTACGCAAGGGAGTCATGTCTCCCTGGGCCTCAGTTTACTGATTTGTACAAGGGGGTTGAACTAGAGGACCAAAGCACCTCAGCTGGACCAGGGGTTCTCAACTTGTGGTCCTGCAGCAGAATCTGGGAACATATGAAAAATGCAAATTATTGGGCCCCCCCCAAGACTTCTCAAATCAGGAACTCTGCATGGGGGCCCAGCAATCTAGGTTTGAACAAGCTAAGATAGGTTTGAGAACCACTGAGATAGGACATTTTATGTTTTTTTAGCTAATAGGGATCTGAGTAAGCCACATTTTTATGGAAATAAAAAGCATAAACAGCCAGACACATAAAAACACATTAGCAAATGAATAGGAATAAAGAGGATAATTACTTTTTACAAAAATGAGATGTAAATATAAAGTAGCAAATTAATTTTTTTAAAAAATCATAATTTTTGAAAGTCCAAATGAGTGCTGCCCTTAAAAGTTATAATAGTTTACCACCTGCTGTTTTAATGATGCAGTTCTTGCTTAAAGCATTTTTGAAACTTTATTTGGAACCGACTGCTGAGTCAGTTTAGAAGCTCAACGAAATCAGCTTCATTTGTTTGGAACTAAAAGTGTCTTCATTTAGCCTGAGCCTAGACTTATTGTCCTGATTAGACGGCTTGCAGAAATCAAATTCCGTCTAAAAGGAAGAAGACTGCCCATCCCTGAGGATATTCAAAGAATGTGCTGCAGCCTTGAAAGCGATTTCCAAGCATAACTCAGACGTGTTTCGAATAATGACAGAATTACATGTTTGACATCACAGAGTGCCCATCTGGAAAGGGGCAACACTCACTTCATGGAAGCTCAGACCTGAGAGCTAGAAATGGAACAAGAGATCATTCTTGGGGAACAAGACTCACCCTTCAACAGGAGTGGAATAGTCTCACCATTTCACAGATGAGCAGTGAAGGCCAAAGGGGGTGAAGAATGTGTCTAAGGTTACGGGAACTCACAAATGGAACCAAAACGTAGCTTTCCTAAAGAATCCTGACTAGGCTAAGGGACTTTGAACCAGGGAGTGGGGACAGGATCAGTGGAAGGCCCCACCCACCAGGTTGTAATGTCAAATCAGAAGACGAGGCTCCCAGCCCAGTCACTTTCTTCATAAAACAAAAGACGCTTTTGAATGTACTGAATATTCTGGCACCAGCCGTGGTCAATTCTTTCTCTGACGGTGGGTTGCAAAATATTTCTAGCATCCCGCAGAGTCCAGTGAGGGCAAAGAGGGTGGAAAATTCTTTCTCCATTTAGCCACACAGACTTTCTGGTCTTTGGTAAGGAGGTGCCTAGTGTACCACGCGTCCCCGCCGCAGGGCAAAGGGGAGGGTGAAGGTGAAGGGTTCTATAACCCGGGCTCCGGGCCACTCAGGACTTCTGCTGGCCCACGGCTGGAACAATTTCCTCCTTGTTCCACACTGTGTTATTCTAAAATGTCCACTTTAGGGGTGAGGGGTGGGTGAGAGGAGATACTAAAAGTGAAATATTATTTTGAATATTTATCAAGTTGTTCCCACCCTTGGCTCCTCAAAAGGTCTTTCAAATCATCTTTTTCAGTTTATTTTATTTTACATATTAAAAAAAAAAAAGGGCCGGGCGCGGTGGCTCACGCCTGTAATCCCAGCACTTTGGGAGGCCGAGGTGGGCGGATCACAAGGTCAGGAGATCGAGACCACAGTGAAACCCCGTCTCTACTAAAAATACAAAAAATTAGCCGGGCGCGGTTGTGGGCGCCTGTAGTCCCAGCTACTCGGGAGGCTGAGGCAGGAGAATGGCGTGAACCCGGGAGGCGGAGCTTGCAGTGAGCCGAGATCGCGCCACTGCACTCCAGCCTGGGCGACAGAGCGAGACTCCGTCTCAAAAAAAAAAAAAAAAAAAAAGATGGGGGTCTCATTATATTGCCCAAACTCTTAGCCTCAAGTGATCCTCCTGTCTCAAACTCTTGGCCTCAAGTGATTCTCCTGCCTCAGCCTCTTAAAGTGCTGGGATTAAAGGTGTGAGCCACTGTGCCCAGCTACTTCTTTATGGATCTCTCCCCAGCATCCCATAATCTAAATCTCTCAACCTTAGTTTGGCACATCCTCTCTTTCCTGTGTGATTCTCTCTCTAGTAAGACTATGAGCTCTATGGCTGAAGTGTGGCATTCTCTTTATCTCCCATAGCACCCAGCATGCTGGTGGGTGCAGTGCAGGCACCCAGCCATCACATGGTGACGGTGATGGTGATGTTATCACATGATCACTTATGCCTACTGTGTGCTGGGCACTCAAACAAGTACTCTGCTGATATGCATGACCTCAGCTAATCCTCAGAACAGTACTACGTGCTAGGGGCTATTAACTCCATTTTTCAAGCTCTGAGGCTCACAAAGGCTAAGTAAGTAGCCTATTTGAGGTCAGGGGATGGGCTCAGGTACAAATCTAGGTGTCCTAGACTCCAAAAGCAGAGGTCTTAACATCCAGACATCACTCCCTGCCAAGTTAAGAAGTTAGAACACACCCTCAGCCTATCTTCTACCGCAGGTGGTTCTCTCTACCTCAGCTCCATTCCCTCGCCTGCCTTCCTAAACTCCAGGGCCAGGGAAGAAGAGGCTCTCAATACCCAAGGGGTGAC
This sequence comes from Macaca thibetana thibetana, assembly GCF_024542745.1. Taxonomy (NCBI): domain Eukaryota; kingdom Metazoa; phylum Chordata; class Mammalia; order Primates; family Cercopithecidae; genus Macaca; species Macaca thibetana. The sequence continues at coordinate 158,230,320 of NC_065578.1, forward strand.
TTCAGCGACCACCAGTGAGATTGCTGACCATTGAAGAACCAGAGGGAGGTGGAAAAAGCAGCTGACAGAGAAAAGGTGGCGCCTTGAGTGGCACAGACCTCCTTCTCCCCAGGCCCAGCAGCCTTTCTGTACAAGCTGCCCTACATACAGATGCTACCCTGAGGCTTGAAAGTCCCTGAGTCACAGTCCTTCCACACACCCCCCTCACCCCTGAAAGCACCCAAGGCCCTGACAGGGTGAGAGAGCCATATTATAGCTACATGTCCACGGAGAATCACTGTCACTCCAGCAGAGAGTGGGATGCATTTATTTCAACCTCCCAACGTCACCTTAATACTTCTGTGTGAGACGCAGGGGAGAGAAAAACCAAGGTGTGGAGGCACTGTTATGCTGGGTTCCCCACTGGGTTCCCCACCTGGGTTCCCTGTCCTGATCAGGAGACGGCAGAGGGAGCATCGCGCTAGGTGTCAGGACATCCGGGTTCAGGTCCCAGATCTCCCAGTAACTCTCTGGGCTTCAGGAACCTCATCCCTGCAGCACAGAGGTCACTGTGTGGCTTGTAAAGGGCCTTCCAGCGGCTCAGGCCTGTGATTCCATGGCCAGACTATGGAAGCTGCCCTGCCAATGCCATGCTGCTGGCACCAGCCAGACTGCAGACGGTGCAGAGCTAAGCGGTGATAGGACCTTATCCTGGCCCACTCCCTGGGAATCTGACCCTGCTCCTCTTCAGCTACAGGCATGCTTTGACAGTCTTCCAAGAAAAATGCTGACCTCTGGCCTGCTAGGTTCCCAGTTAAACAAAGGACTGCAAGCTGGTGAGCTGGGGACCATCCTCCGGAGGGCTGGGTCATCTTCCACCTGCCAGCTGACTCTGCACACACACACTCCACAGCCCAGCTGCACAGGCCATGGAGCGGGGTCGATGCTCCCTGGAGGGACCTTCATGCTGACATGACTTCAATGGGATGTAAGTGATGGGGAAGGGCATAGAAAGCAGAGTTTATGGGTCACTGCTCCAGTGCCGTCCCAGCCCCGCACAGCTGTCACTCAAACTTTGACTTTTGGGGTATAAAGTGCCCTCAACTTAACTCTGCACCTTGTTCTATCCAAGCTGAAACTCCTCTTCAACCAGGCAGCTGCGTTTCAGCCAAGCCCCTTATGGCCCATAGTGCTTGCCACATAGGACTTCTCTGCATTCACACAAGCTGGGCTCTCGGTGCAAGTTATCCAGTGCCATTCTATCCTGAGTTGAGGCCCACCCTTTCCTTGTAACTACTGTTTAAGATCGGCTTTCTAAAAAGTCCTCTGGAGACACCTCCAACACACCCTACCTCTAGCCCTTATGCTTGACCTTCAGCCCTTATCCGTGGCCTCCAGCAGCTATACACGGGTTTTCCCAAACTTGACTCATATGTAGGCATATTCCAAAGGAAAGAATATCCTCCCAGACTCTCATGAGCATAGCCGAGAACCCCGGGGGTCTACATACCCCAGTGTGAGATACACTATGGTAAGAAACCAAAATCTGCTTTTATGAAAAACATCTTTCAATTTCAAATTAGAATTGCCAAAGAGAAGTTTTGTCTTTTAACTGGTAAAACAATAGAAAAGCACATGGTAAACATTCTCCCAGAATTCAGTGAGAAACACTGAGCTACAGTTTTCACTTATTCATCAAATATTTGTCGAGGTCCTCACAGGTGCCAGGCAATGCTCTTGGCAGTGGGATTCAGGGGTAAACAAGACATTGACCCAGCACTCACGGAGCCTACCTTCCAGTGGGGGAGACGGGCCATGAAACAATAAACAGAGACATAAGTGCAGGTAGTGGGGAAGTGCTGTGAAGAAATACACAGTGGAGAAAGAGCAGAAAGGAGTGTGGGGAGAAAAGAAGGGCAGATTTTACATAGGGTGGTCAGGAAGTGATATCAAAGAGAGACTTACATAAAATAAAGGAGTGAACTGGGAGGTGATGGGAGGAACAGCTTAAGGCAGAGGGAAGAAAAAGGAAAGGTCCCAAGGCTAGAGCTGGCTGGAACATTGAGGAAAAGCCCAAAGACAGCCTGGCAGAACAGGGGGAACTGTGGGGCAGGGTAGGGACGGCCAGATCACGTAGTGCCTTGTATGCCATGGAGATGACTCTGACTTTATGGGAAGCATGAAGGGAGGCATGGCCAGGGGTTGGGGTGGGTTGAAATGTTAAAGAAAAAAATTATCCAATGCCACTTGTTAAAGCATTAAGGCAGACTTTATTCAGGACCATCCAGATAGGTACAGGGAGCATGCAATAGGGTCTTGCAGTCAGGGAGAGAGATTGGGTTCAACTCTGAATACAGCATGGGTGAGGGGGGAATTTCTAGCCAAGAAGCAGGGTGGGGGTCGGTGGATGGAAAATTACCAAGAGGAAACATCAGGAATAAGGGGGATTCTGGCTAAACAGACTGAACAGGATTCCTGCTGCAAACAGGCCAGGGTGATCAGACATCACCTGGGGAGTGGTGGAGGATGAGGAACCTGGTCAGATATCAAGGGTGATCAGATATCCAAGGTGGGGGGTTCTTGTCAAACCGACTTAGCAGGGTTCTTGCTAAAACTGGATTTTACAGGGAAGTGCCGAGGTGGGCCTAGCGGAAGGTTCAGGAGCCTGGCTAAAGTTTGGTCAAGCAAAGAATCTTTGTCAGAAACAAGAGACTGATGGGTTTTTCCTTCTCTGTCTTTTGTCTACTATCCTGTGTTCTTCAGGAACCCATGGTTTCCCCCATCAGACTGGAAGCTCATTGAGGGCAGGGGTTGTGTCTCCCCTCTCATACCAGAAGCTCTTCCTACCTTCTGCTGCTGCCTTCTGCCTTCAGGACAAGACCCCACTCATAGTAAAGCTCAACTGGGTAGTGACTCCAACCCAGAAATGAGCTCCAGGGAGTGGAGGAACTACTAGCATTAGCCTGGCAGGCCCTATTTGGCTGGTGCAAATGTAATTGCAATTTTTGCCATTACTTTTAATACAATCAGGAAAAAGAGGAGGGAGCTATGCATCTATCACCAATAGACAGGCCTCCCCAACCTGAACTGTGCCCTACCCGCCACTTAATGCCTAGCAGCTCTGCACAGGTGTCACCTACTTCAGGTGCACACGCCCCCAGGGGTGGCTCAACAGATGCACCTGCTGGTCAACCTGGGGTCCCTAGGGCCAAGGTGGAGGCTCAAGCAAAGCTGGTCCCTGCCTGCCACGCTGAGGCACCACTGTGGGGAACACAGCGACACCACCCCACATCACTGCCACAAACAGCCTCCACCTCTGCCCCTGCCCCAGGGGAGCCTCAATTGCCTGTATCCATAGCAACTGACATTTGTGAGTTGCAGTCCCAGGAGGGAGGACAGGAGGGATGCTGCACTCTTCACTTATTCTGAAAAGAGAAAGGCATTTCTCTGGCTAGCTTGGGAGGCCTGAAACTCCTGAAAGACGTGTCCTCATCCACTTTCATCTGTCTCCTGTCTCAGTCAGCAAGTTCAAATGGACATGATACATCCATTCAAAGACAGGATCTTCTTTTGGGTTCTCTCTGAAGCTGATTCTGCACAAAATTTTGCTTTTAAAATACCTGGGAACTCAGGGTGGGGTCAACTAGGAAAAAATCAAAAACCCCAAATGCCACAGCTGGAAGGAACTTGAGAGGTTTCATTCCCCTACTTCTGAACCAGATGAAACCTCTTCCCATCTCACAGTGAAAAACTCAAGGCTGGGCACAGCAGCTCATGCCTGTAATCCTAGCACTTTGGGAGGCCAAGGTGGGTGGATCACGAGATCAGGAGATCGAGACCATCCTGGCTAACACGGTGAAACCCTGTCTCTACTAAACATACAACAAATTAGCCAGGCGTGGTGGTGGACGCCTGTAGTCCCAGCTACTCGGGAGGCTGAGGCAGGAGAATGGTGTGAATCCGGGAGGCGGAGCTTGCAGTGAGCTGAGATCGCGCCACTGCACTCCAGCCTGGGTGACAGAGTGAGACTCCGTCTCAAAAATAAATAAATAATAAACAAACAAACATTACAATGGGAAAAAATTAAGCCGACTACTACACTTCTTTTTTCTTCATTCCTACGAGATTTCAGCCATACTGGGCCTCACTTCAGTGTTTCAACTCCCTCTTAGCTCACGCAGGCAGAGCTGTCTAAGTCTAACCTAACCCTGTAGGTGATGGCTTAAATATGGACAGGGATGAGGGGCTTCCTGGCATGAGAAGAAAAGAGGTTCACAGGTTTTCTTTTAAAATAAATTGTGCACTCACCCTGCTACTGAGATAAGTAGCTGAGTCAATGTTCTGGCTCTAGAAAATGTGTTCACACTCACAAAGTAGGCCTCTGTGCAGAAAATGAGCCTGCCAAGCCGCTTCACCCCAGAATCAGAGGGTCAACACCACCAGCCGCGCCCACAGCTGAGAGCCCACAGCATGAGAACCCCAAACCATCTGATCACTGAACAAGGTCAAACCAGATCAGAAATTGCCCTTTGTACCTCACACTACCCCTTCTATTCCCACAGCTCTTCTCCCTTGAAAGATGCTAAATCTTCTTTTAAATAAAAGCAGAACAAACAAACCCAACTGAATTCCTTTCTCTCCATGGCTTTCTGCAGTCTCAGGATAGAACACTTTCTCAAGTTCCAGCCTTCACTCCTTCCCATTTCCAAAAGAACTGCCCTGTTTTCGAAATAAAAATAAATCCCACAGTCCTCTATAATGTCAAGAGAAAAATGTACCATTTGGCTGTCCCCAAATCCTATGAGAAAGCACATCTGGTGGGATTTTTACATAACCACATTTCTGCAGCCTAAGAGACGGTTCCCGTCATCTCTCCTCTCTCCCACCCCTTGGTCCTCCCTGTCCTACATTCACCCTGCACAGACAGCAGCAGCAAAGTCCATGGGTTCCACCCCTGCTAGCTGTGTGAGTTCAGTGAGCCCCCTCGAGCCCTGGTTTCTTTGTCTATAAAACAGAGATCACTGTACCCTATCCTACAGACGACTGTTTTGCAGGGGAGACGAGTAGTAATATGAGACAATGTACACATTTCCATAAAGAACTTTGGCACACAACAAATGTTAGTTATTCGCTATTATTTTTTTGTCCCGCAAACTTTTTGAGAGTAGATTAACCAACTTGTCATAGTTGCATTCCAAGCATGGCATGCTGCAGATATTTTAAATTTCATTTACAAAATAAAAGTGTTCATTAAATCTAGTCGAAGAGGCCACAGACTTGTTTTGCACTGGTTGGCCCCTACTTCTGCCCTCAGATTAACTTGGCTCAGTGCTCTTCCCCTAAGAGGGAGGTTATCCTCAAATAACCTTCTTTTTTTCCACTCAGAAGAATCTCCAATAAAAATCAAACTGTAGGAAGAAATTGCGCTTCAAAAGGGAAGCCTCTCTGCATCCCACCCCACCAATTCTGGCCAGGCCTCTCCAAAGATCTGTCCCCCTGCCTCCTGGATGGTGTTCAGCAACTAGATGAATAATGAACCATCAGAGGGGATTCCAACCGGTGGCAATTAACACTCTTCCAGCTGGGAAGGATTTAGCTCCATGGTGCCCAGATCTGCCGAGTCTCCTACCCTCTTCCAAAACACACCAACTGCTACCACATGAATTGGGAGGATCCCACAGATCAAAGAGAAGAATCCGCTGGATGAAACAAGACTGGCCAAGTGTTGATCATGGCTGAAGCTGAGTGATGGGTACGTGGGGATTCATTATACTATACTCTTTACTTTTGTATATTTTGAAAACCAAAACAAAACTTTAATTATAATTCCATATTTTACCAGAACTAGGGCAAGAAAGCCTAAGGGGTTTTCTTTCCAAATTATCAGGGGAACTCCAGGCCTGATTTCCATTGTAAAAGAAAATGTCCAGGAAATTTCTCTAGCACATTTGCATTTATAAGACCAGGGAGTTATTAAGTTAGTGCAAAAGTAATTGCGGTTTTTGCCATTACATTTTTTTAATGGCGAAAACTGCATTTACTAATATTTAGTAGAGAAAGAGTGTTGGCTTTTGTGATCTTGGGCAAATGACTTAACGTCTCCGAGACTCTCCTCAGTTTCTTTGCCCTTGAAACAAATTTCGACCCTATCTCACAGGGCTGCCGTATAAAAGAAGGTGAACCTTCTAGTGCTGTGCTGACACCTTGAACCAGCACCTAGTGTAGATGTTTGATAAAATTTAGTTTCTTTTTTTTCCCTTGAGGAAACAAAGATGTTTTGTTGTATTCTTGCATTAAGAAGTTTAATGGAGCTGGGCGCGGTGGCTCACGCCTGTAATCCCAGCACTTTGGGAGGCCGAGGTGGGCGGATCACGAGGTCAGGAGATCGAGACCATCCTGGCTAACACGGTGAAATCCCATCTCTATCAAAAATACAAAAAATTAGCCGGGCATGGTGGCGGGCGCCTGTAGTCCCAGCTACTCAGGAGGCTGAGGCAGGAGAATGACGTGAACCCGGGAGGCGGAGCTTGCAGTGAGCCAAGATTGCGCCTCTGTACTCCAGCCTGGGCGACAGAGCAAGACTCCATCTCAAAAAAAAAAAAAAGAAAGAAAGAAACTTAATGGAATCAAACTCCAGAAGTTAGCTGTTGGCTAGGAGAAACCTAGACACACTGAAAAGAAAGCTTCTGGGGAAAGGAACTCCAAACTCCATTGCCTAGGAAGCCTGGGTCCACGAGTACCCATTAAGGACTGCAGTATTTGAAACATCATTTGCCACAGGCACTAAGTCAGAGGAGACAGGGCAGCAGATGAGGAGCAGAAACGCATTCCACTCCGGGTCCTGGTGTGAGGGCAGGTTGAACCAGGAGGAGTTGCTAGGAGGAGCTGCTGAGCACTCAAATACCATAATGACTCAAATAGATATTTGTACACCAATGTTTATGACAGTGTTTCTCGCAATAGCCAAAAGGTGGAAACAACCCAAATGTCCATCAATGGATGAATGGGTAAACAAAATGTAGTATATATTGATAAATAAAAACAAAAGCCTAAGCCCCCCAGTCGACTGCATGGAACCCCTCTTGGCCAAGAGGACCCCCATAGAAACCTTAAAAATTGAGTTCCAGGCCATGACGGGATGGGAGGTCAGGCATGCTGCTCATTATACCTCCCACCTCAATAACCACTATTAGAGTTTTCTTCCTAAGGGTTAAATAGAAACGAGCCCTTTCCAAAGACTTGTTCCATCCCTGATTTCAACCAACTGCCTGCTTGTTCCATTTTGCAGTTTTGATACAAGTGACCAACATTGCTTCCCAATAGGAGCCCACTGACCATGCAATGGTTCTGGCTGTTTCACAGACGCCGTGTATAGGATGCCTCTGTGCCTTCCGTTTCACCTTTGGCTGTACAGAGCCTAATTTTAATGCGTTTAAATGTTAAGTCTCCATTCCAAAGTGAACATGAGATGTATGGAACTCGCATGTTTGCTTACTGTGCATGTGTGCATCCCCTGCTTTGTGAATATTCATAGCTCCTCCTATAATCTATTAAATATATATTTATATATTATTTAATATTTTAATATTTAATGTTGTTTATATAAGTATATAAATAAATATATCATATATATATTTAGCCAACTTATTTGGTATAAATTCCTGTTCTACCCGTCCCTCCATCAAAGTGCCTGCTTTTGGTTTCTACCAGAGGCTATGCTTCCTAGCCTGCAGGCTGCAACTCTTCATAAGAAATAAAGCTCTCCTCTCCACATTTATGAGTCCCTGATTCTTCAGCTGACAACACACACAATGGAGTATTATTCAGCCTGGAAAAGGAATAAAATTCTGATACTTGCTGCAATATAATGAACCTTGACAACATTACGTTAGGTGAAATAAGCCAGACACAAAAGCACAAATACAGTATGATTCCACTTATTGAGGTTCCTAGTGTAGTTAAGTTCATAGAGAGAGAAAGTAGAATGGCGGCTGCCAGGAGCTGGAAGGAGGAGAGAATGAGGAGGTAGTGTTTAAGGGTCAATTCCAGTTGGGGGGGATGAAAGGGTTTTGAAGACGGGTGTAGTGATGATGGTTATATAATACGTGAATGTACTTAATGCCATCAAACTGTACATTTAAAAATAGTTAAAATAGTAAATTGTATGTTATGCATATTTTACCATGATGAAATAAGAAAATAATGACAAAAGAAAGAAAAGAAAGATACTATAATGGCAACATTTTGGCTTTAGTTTATATTCTTTTTTCCCTAGAGCTGAAAGCATCCTTAAAATATGCAGAGGCTGTGGGGTGGGGGTGGACTGTAAACTGGATGAGGAGATTTTTAGGGAGCAATAGAAATATACTCCATCTTGATTGGAGGGGTGGTTACATGGGGCATATACATTTTTCAAAACACATCTGTATTGTAAAATGAGTACATTTTATTGAGTGTAAATTATTTATTGAGTGTAAAATCAGCTCAATACAGCTGATTTTCAAAGTTGAGAAAAAACCAAAAATGAACAAACAAAAAATCCCTAAGAAATAAAGCAAGAGAGCCCCATGCCTTACTAGTAATTTAGGAGGCCAATATTAAAGGCTCAGGAAGGAAGACAATACATCCCAAATGACTGTGTATTACCAGCAATTCTAGGCTGAATCTAAGAGGGCTGCAGACCCCTCCTCCTTCTACTTTTCCCCACCAACCCTGGAATTTCAGAGTCAGTCAAACAAAGACCCTATCAGACCTCTCCTCAGGCTGATAGAAGTCAGAGTTCCAAATGTTCCCTCAAAAACTAGTTAATAACATCCTGTCTTGGTTTGAGATTTGTGAGAGTCGGGAGGAACAGGGTGGTTGGTATCTACCATTGGCTTCTGGTGTGTGCTTAGGGCCATTACCTTGTCACTTACATCTTCTTCTACAAAGAACCCACAGCAGGGGACCTGAGGGGTGTGGTGGAGGGGGCGGTGGGAGGGGAGTGCTCAGAAGAGAACCCTGGCCTGGAGATCCGAGCAATCTCACTGGACTGCACCTCTCCAGCCCTCGAGGCCTCCCGACAATCTGCAGTCATTTTGCAGAATGTTTCCTCCTAGACTGTTTTTAGGGAAAAGATGCACCTTAACTTTCTAATCCTGTATGACTCAGGCACCTCCAGATTCCCTACTCTGTTCTTCTTTCCACTTCCTCCAGCAAAATATAGTCACCTCTTAGGCACATGTGACTTCTGGGAGGCAGACAGCCTCAGTAGTGTCCCCAGGCTCCTGGTCTAACCTGGAGGCTGACAGAAAACAGTGGAAGGCTGGGGTCTCCCCGCTTCCCTTCGGTGCCTCCCAGGCCTCTTTATGAGAGAAAGGCCCATAGCCAAGGGATGGGGAGTGAGGAAGATGCAATGTGAACAGAAGATTTGGATTTGTTCATAGTCAGAAATCCAGCTTAAGGGTAATCAAAATGCAGATGTGTCTACATCAATATGAGCACCTTATCCAACCTACCTTCTTCTAGAGGCTGAATGATTCAAACAAAAACAAAAACAAAAACAAAAAAACAACAACAAAGCAGACCCACACTCAAATCTTGACTTTTCTACCTAATTGCCTGACCTTAAGCAAGTCACTTAACCTATGTCCCATCTATAAAATGGGGATGGTAGTATTTGCCTCATTAGGTTACTGAGGGACTAATGAAGACATATCAAAGAACGGAGCAGTGACTGAGGGTAGCCAGAAAGTATGATGCCACCTGCCCCCACCACCCACCCTTCTCATTTTGACCTTATTCAGTCTAGAGCAAAGTGGAAAGTTACCTCTCCTGTTCCAAAGTGATTATAAACGTGGGGCTGACTCTATCACGGGGCCCTCCTTTAAATGTCAAGAGAAGTTTGCTTTAGGCATGCAAAGTGTGCTTGAATCCCTGAGAAGTATAAACCAAGATGACATTCAGACCAGGCCCCAGGCATAGGTGGGAAGGGGAGAAGGGCACCGGCAGAGGCGGGAAGGATCTGGGGCAGATGCCATCAGGACCCAGGGTCCGAGGGTGGAGGGAAGTAGATTCAGGATGGTGGGTTGGAAGTGCAGGAATGGGAACCGGGGGCAGGGCCCTGGAAAGCCTGTCACAGGGCAGAGTGGGTAGAATAAAGCCACGTGATTCCATTCCCAGGCCCCCAGGCAGCAGATACTAGCTGATCCAGGAAGTCAGAAGCCTGGTGTACACCAGAAGATGATGCTCACCTCCAGAGACCCAAAATGGGGCCAAAGGCAGCCCAGGGGGCAGAAGAACTGGGACTTGAGCATGTGGCCTTGCACTGGCTCCTACGATAAAAGGGAGTGGCAGCAGGAAGCAATGTGGAGACCATGGGTTATTTAACCTGAGCCAAGATGAGCGGCAGGAGACACAGTGAGGACACCTCCAACATGGGCCTGCCCCCCAGTGGAAGAAGGGTTCGGCTGGGTAGGAACAAAGGGGAACGAAGGCTGAGTGGGACTGGACAGAGAGAGCCTTCTCCTTCTTACTTCTGTGCTAATGATTTCATGGATTAGTTCGTTTATCTTCTCAAAATCCAAGAGGCAGGTGCTATTAATATCACACCTGACATGATGAAACAAGGGGTCACCCAGCTAGGGGCTGAACTGGGACTGGACCCCAGCAGTCTTGTTCCACCCCCACCTATCTGCCCACTGTGCCCTGCTACTTGCAGGGTGTTAGCTGCCCTGCTCCCCACTGCAGCTCCTGGAGAGAGAAGAAACAGCCCCTATACACCCCCAGAACATTCTCCTGAGGCTGCTGCCATGGTACAGATCAGGGTGACAGAGGGGAAGTAAAAGCTACAGCAGCCCAGCTGGTTGGCAAAGAAGAGTTCCCCCATCCCCATCCAGATGGCTCACCAAGCCCACTGAGGGGCTCTTTTCTCTGGCTTCTTCATTGCCTCAGCTTGGAGGGCCCCCAGCAGCTGTCCCTAATACACATGACCCACAGATGCTTGTGTCCTAGGTAAAGAACGAAGCCTTCCCTGGGATCTGTCCAGCTCCTTGTGTGCTCTGTGGTGGGAGACCCAGGAACAGAGGCCCCAGCAGAAGCCAAAAGCTTCTTTCTGGGTGAACAGGCACATCTGACTCAAAGGCAGAAATGAAATGTCCACTAAACCATGGGAGTGGTTTATCTCTCTGGGGCTTCTTCTATAAGCCTGGGGGATTCTCTGGCCTCCCTGTTTTTCATAGGACTCCAAATCCCAGCCAGGTACTCGATGTACCCAGAGCTGCTGGCTGGTTGCTCCCTGTTCTTACTGACACATGGTCCAGCATCTTTCATGGCAGACCACTGCTGGCCCAGGGTCCAGAAAACAGCTGCCAAAATCCCAACAGAGAAAATCTCTTGCGTGGTCATTAATCCAGAGTCCAGCCTGCAAGACAGCTCCCTTCTGAAATGCAAGATGCATCTCAAAGATCTGGAAGGGAGAACATTTCACACAGCTCCCCTCACCGTCAGGAAGTATTTCCTTGCATCTAACCCACTTTATTGCCTTCTACTGAGAGGCAACATGGCAGCAGGCTCCAAGAGGCTCCAAGCATAGGGGCTGTAAGAGAGCAGATTCTTGGGCCTGGCTCAGTCACCGACAGTGTGACACCGGGCAACATGCTTAACTTCTCTGGGTTTCAGCATCCTTGATTTTAAAATGAAGATAGCATAGGTTGTTGGAAGGTTTATATGAGGACAGACATCCAGTGCTTAGAGCACTGCCTACCATGGAGAAGGCTCTCAGTGAACAGAAGCCATTGTGATTACGGTTGTTGATGGTGCTGCCATCACTGGGGGAGGCCATCTCACCAATTCCTTCTGGTGCACCCTGAACATATCACCTCAGAGTGGGGGTTGTCCAAGGATGACTCAGCCTGCCCAACTCTATGATGAAGGCCCTCATCTTCCAGGAAGCCTCCCACAGCAAATGACAGTGTTACAACAGAGCCAGTAGGAGCCCCCAAAAGCTTGGTGGAAGACACTGGATCATTCCTCCAGGCCAGGTGCCCAGCCGGCTGACTGCAGTTGAGTTGACCATACACAAGCCTGCACCTCCCAGCCCCAGCTGTCTCACCAGCTCCTGTGCATTCAGCCTGGCAATAAACCACAGAAACAGTGCTCCCAGGAGCATGCAGATGCTTCTAAAAATAGTCACTGCTCCTTCAGACTGTGGGAGGGAGATGGGGAGCAAGTGTCCACAGTGCCTGTGGGAGCCAAGGAGAGTCCAGGAAGGAGCTGCAATTCTCTGTAGAGCCTCCTCATCATCCCACGGCACTCAGGCCCGGGATGCATGATGCTCAGGGAAAACTATACCGTCTGCCTTGTGCATAGGGTTGAGGGAGCACTCTGCGATGTTGCTGACACTCTGCCCTGGGGTGAGGTCTGGCTGCCTCTGGGAAGGTTGAATTGGTCTGAGCCAGGGAGGCAATACTCCAATAATCAGGGATCATCAGTTCATTCTGGCCCTAATGCAGCCTCGAACCTTCCCGGGTTAAATACGGTCACTGAATCATCAACCCAAACAAAACTTTAAAGTCACTGGATCCAAACCCCTGCTTCAGGGAGCCCTGTACCCAAAAGGACAGCACAGACTGTCCCTTCCATCAGCCTTCTTTTTCCCTCCCAACCAACAACAAACCAGTACACATCTCTTTAGACAGAGCTGTCTTGACATGAAAGAGTTTTCTGACTCAGGGTAGCTCTGGACCAAAGCCACTTCCAAAGGTCAAAGTGAACATCATCAGCCAGGCCAGATACCATAAGCCTGTGCGGGCTCTGTCTTCACTCTTGTTTTGGTTTAGCATGAAGTGACAGGAAACCAAGGCTCCCCTGACCCAGAAACTGCTCTCCATCTCTAGAAGCCAGCTAAGAGCAAAAGGGACAATTCTCACTTCCTCCCAACCAGCAGCTTCCGCATTCCTGGCCTGAGATCCTGAGATCCCGAGATGCCAAGACTCAGCCAGACACGCCTGGCCGGAGGGAGACAGCTGGTTTGAGATGGTGGAGCCCAGAGCAAACGACTGAAGGAGGGAATAGGAGAAGACTAACACAGAACAGAGACACGCCACAGAGTTAACACAGGCTTCACAATTAGATGTGCAACACTGATTCTCCCTCCTCCAAAATGCTCTCCAGCATCTCACTTTTCCAGGCACCCTCATTCCTCAAATCAAAGGTCCCCTGCCCATCCATACAGGGGCTTTGCAGCCGTGTCCTTGGCCTCTCTTCCTCCTAAAATTTTAGCTCATTTAGGATAGGAGACCAGTACCACCACCTCTTCCCCTTCAAGCCTGCCTACTTCATATTTCAAATCCTAACACCCAACCAATCCACTCCCTGGGCTAGGAAGATTCTTGCAGCCCTTGTGCACAAACACAGTCTTAGCTTTGTTGGGAAAGTATGCACAATCCTAGCACACACAGCTTCACAGTCTTTGAAGGCCAAAGCAGGAGGAACGGGGTGAGAATGGAAGGCCGAGAGGGAGGGCAGAGTTGGCCATCCTACCTCTCTCCTGAAGGAGCCATTGTCTAGTTCATCCAGCATCTTCTCAGTCTCCCTCCATGGGGACAGGTGGGGAGGGAAGCTAGGCATTTCTTAGGCCCCAGGCCATCCCAACTGGCAGACTTAGGCCTGAGCAAAATCCCAGCAAGATCCTTCTTTTCCCTGAAAGTTGGCCTCAGAGAAAACACAGCAGCCCTGCCCTGGGTGGAATCAAAATAATTCCTGGATTCCCTACTCCTTGTCACCCCACACCAGCCACCTCCCCAGCCCTCCATGGCATAAACAGGGCTTTATTATCTCAAGCCCACCACGTCCTCCGAGAGTGCTATGAATGGAACACCACACAATACACTTGTTTATTAATAACCACTCACCCCTCCCTCGGCCGGCTTGCTCACTCGCTCACCGCTGGGTCCCCCTCATACATAATGGAAGAGTTGTGTGGCCCATGACACAAGCCAGGCTGTGCTCCTGAGGGGATAGACAGAGAGACGTACCAGGCTGGGCCAGGCTCCCAAGGCGGGGGTGGGGTGGGGAGCAGATCCCCCTGTTAAGATTCAGAGACGTCATGTTTTGTAGGGGAGCTCAGTGTGGCGGGGGTGGTCCTGGCCCTCCCCATACACACATCCTCCACGAACCCAAGGCAGGGATGGCAGCTGGTCGTGTAACCTTTATGTAACACCCACCCTGTTCCATCCAGGGCTGTGTGCTGGCCCCACACAGGACAATGGCTCTCCGCAACTTTGGTCCTCTGGTCCACTTCTGCTTGAGAGCCTCAGGACAAACCTCTCTCTTCCATGTGACAGCCCATTACACATTTGATTACAGCCATGCGTGTGGCCCTTGTCTCTTATCTTCTGCAAGCTAAATATCTCCAGTCCCTTCAACCTCCCCTCAAGAAACTATTTCCACTCACCACATTGTCCTGCTTCCTCTGAGATGGACAAACTTCATTGGGTCAGAGATTCTCCTAGAGGGTAAGGCTCAGCTCTCCTAACCTCCTGGAGGAGGCATCACCCCTCCCAGACTTCCCAGAAGGGAGTTTGGAAAAACATGGAAACATCTTAAAAATGTTTATACCCTTCATTCCATAAATTCCATTTCTGGGAATGGATCTTAAATAATCAAAAATAATTAAAATATTTAAGTCACACAAATATTCAGCAGAATGTTGTTTATAATGATGAAAAAAAGTTAAAATCAACCGAAACAACCATCACTAGTGGAAATGATAAACTATGGCACTCCCATGGTTGGAAAGTCAGTACAGTGTGGAGATTATAATAGTTCTGGAGCAGGCGACCTGGGTTCAAAATGTGGCTCTGCCATTTATTGGCTGTGTTGCCTTGGGCAAGTTACCTAGTGCAGGCAAGCCTTGGGCAACTGTGCCTCCGTTTCCTTATTTGTATAACTGGATCACAGTATCAACTCGAGTTACAAAGATTCTCTAAATGACAGTGCCTAATACGTACGGTAATTGCTAAAAAACTGGCCTGTACTCAATACTCTCATAAGCAATGAAATATGATATATTTTATCCAAATGATAAAATAATATAGTAAAATATTTTAATCAAATGGAAGATTTAGTAAAAAACAGATTACAAATATAGGAGAAGAATGACTACCTTTGAGCAGTGAAATTACGGATAATTTGCTTTTTTTTTTTTCTTTGTGCTTATTTATCTTTTCTAAGTGTTCTGCAGTGTAAACATAAATCACTTTTGCTAACATGAAAAAGTACTAGTTGTGGTATGGCACCCAGAGCAGGGCACAATTTCCCCACACAGGGCGCACGGGGCAGCCCTTTGGGACAGGCTTATGCTGTGATGCCTCTTCAACCACCACATCCCACTATTGGCTCTTACTGAGCTTCAAGTCAACAACCTGCACTCCCACCCTGGCTCCCTCCAGCCCCACATCTAGGCCCCAGCCGGCCTTTTCACACGGGCTCCTGTTGAGCCATTTCCCTTGCCTACAATGAATACAGGGCTAATGGAGTTTGTAAGGTGATGGGAAGGATAGAAGGGAAAGGCACAATCAGGGTGGAAGGCATTGGCCTTAAGACTCAGAGCCAGAACACAGTGAGCAGCCCAGGTCAGGGGCAAAGTCCTGCCCAGGAAGAGGCAGCCCTTTTCCATATCAGCAAGGTACAGACGGATTAATGGACAGATCAGATCGATCCCACATTGAAGAGGAACAAAAGGGAATAAGATGCTGAGAAAATCAGGTGGCATCCAGATGACCCCCTGCTGGGGGTTGGAGGGGTGGGCAGACCAAGAGGGTAGCTGCCCCCATGCTCCTGCCTCCTGCCTCCTGTTCTCTGCCTGCTCTGAGCTCAGCTCAGTGTTGGAAGCCATCACGTTGCAGTTCCTGTGGCTTTTCTCCTCATAGAGAGGAAGCCACACCAGCCCAGCCCATCTCCCAAAGCCACCTGTGGACAGCAGCCCCTTTCTCAACCCAGGGAGCCTAATGCTGGTAGGGAATAGGAAGCCAGGAGGGGTTGGCAGCCAGAAAGGAGGAATGTGGTGGGGGAAGACAGCTGCTGGGCAGGCCTGAATGTGGGTCACATTCACAGAGGACAGCCCGTGCCAATGCAGTGGCTCTAGTAACAGCTGGCCTGCCTGGGGGAGAGCACCAGCACGTCCTAGGCATCCTAGGCAGGGCAGCTGAGTCGTGCTTCCCCCATTCCCTAAGGCTCACTCCCCTGCCAGCCACAGCTCCCTCCAAAGAGGTCTGGTGCGCCACATCCAGCCCGCCTGCTCTCCCATACCAGAAGAGATCAGCAACACAATGACTTAGGGGAACTGTTGAGCCTGTGGCCAAGCGCAGCCCACCTCAGGACTCGGGGACAGGGTGGACTGAGCAGGCTAGAGGCCCTCCAGCTGGATTTGCTCTCTGACTGTAACTGCTGCAGCAAAAGGTCCCGTCTCATCCCTGGGTGTACAATCCCCACTTCCCAGCGTGGAAAGTGAACGCTATCACAACAGGAAACTTGCCACCACAAAGTATTTTGTCTGAAGTATTTAAGCAGAAGCTGGGTAGGTAACTCTGTCAGAGGAATTTAGAAATCTCAGCACTGAGTCGGGGGTAGGACGCAACCGCCCCGAGGGCCTGTCCAGGGCTGAGACCCCAGGATGACCCAGGGCTGGAATCAGCGGCCAAGAAGCAAGTAATTTAGAAGGGAGCCTTGGAGGAGGGTGTGAGGTGCCACCGGGCAGCCGTGGGCTGAGTTGGTACCTGCCAGGGCCTGTCTCTGTCTCTGCTTAGAGTGACTGCTGTGTGGGTCTGCCTGTGGCTGTGCCTACGCATGAGCGTGTGACTGTGAGTGTGTGGATGGCATGTGTGTCTCTGGGGAGCGGCTTCAGTGAGTGTGAGCATGTTCTGGCTGTGTGTGTATAAGTGTCTTGGTGTATGTATAAGTCAAAATGTGCATATATACCTGTCAGGCTTGGTGGGCATTTGTGTATATCAGGCACAGGGATCTATCTGACTTGTATGTGTGTGCCTTAGTGTGACTCAGTACATGTGGGCACCTGTCAGATTTCAAGTGTTCATAGGTATCTCAGGACATGTGTGTGGTATTGAATGTGTGTTTTCTTGGGTTTACAGATTGTGTAGTGTGTGTGTGTGTGTGGGGGGGTGAGTTCTGATAGTATGGCTATGTGTTTTGATATGTGGGTCTCTAGGTCTCAGTGTGTTTGTTTGTCCTAGTTCTTGCATGTGTGTTTGTGGGCACATATGCCTATCTGGATATGTGTATTGTATTTCTGTTTCTACGTGGGTGGAGCAGTCCCATGGTCTCCCTGTTGTTACCAGAATGCTCTCCAGTTAGGAGCAACACTAAATAAATCTTCCATGTGCAAATTCTACAGGGACTCCCTGTTTCTGCAAAATAAAATCTAGCTCCTCCAAGCTGACATCTAGGGGTCCCCCTCGTCAGCATTCAGTAATCCGACTGCACCTGTTTTTCTCCAAATGCTCAGGATAGTAACATCTACACTCCTGCTTTTTTTGTTTGTTTGTTTCTTTGCCTAGAATTCCCTTACTCTATCTCTGCCTAACAAATCCTATTCATCCTCTAAGGCCCAGTACCAATGCCACCTCCTCCAGGAAGCCAATCCAACCCTTCATGTCCATGCACCAACCATGGATATGGTGCACCAGACCTCTCAAGGTGGAACATGAACTCTCCTGCCCTGGCTTCCAAAGGACATTATGTATCTCCCTCGCTAAGCCAAGATTCATTGTAGTGATATCTGCAAATATTTCCCCCTCTACCAGAAGATGAAAAACTTATAGTCAGGGAGTTCATATTATGTCCTTTGCAGCTTCCAAGGTGCCTAGTCTGATGTATTGCACACACAGGCTTGCAGTATACATTTACTGAACTTGAGTTCATCTATGCAACAAGCTGTGAGTGGAAAGAGCGCTCACTGCCTCAGGGCCTTTAGAGCTGAGCAAGTATAAGGCACAGGCTTGAGAATTTCCAGCCCTGGGGTGCTGTAGGGCTGGGAAAAGCTTTTACCCTTTTTGGACTCAGGATCGGTGGCTGAAAGAGCCTTTTCAAGGTCAAATGAGACAGGTTTGCCAGCTTCTTAATTCTTGGAAGCCTGGTTACCTGAGAACTGACCTCTCAAGGGCTCGGCATAGCTCCAAAAGCCCCATCCACACTGGAATCATATCCAACTCCTGCAGCCAAGACGGCATCCAGTTACCATTTTTCCTTTAGCAGCCCTTGATCATCCTCTCTGCCCCCACTATGCACACACTCCAAATCCCAAGGATCTCTCAGGTGGGCTGAGGTTTGGCAGTGTGAGGATACAGCTTATTCTGCCTCTTCCACCAGACAGAGCTCCAGCCTCCAGAGCTGAGCTAGACCCTGATTGCTGCTAATGGAGAAGGGAGCAAGAAGCACTCTCCAAGACCCAGTGCTAAAAGAAAGTCCACTTGAACAAAGTTGTGGATGCCTGCACTTTGGCTGCCCCTTGAAGGAGACAGCAGTGTTTGACTCATAATTTTAGGGCAGTCTACCAGAAAGGTTAACATTTTACAAAAGGATTGGCATACCAAATACTGATAAGGTGTGGTACAAATGGAACTCCCATACACTGCTGGTGGAAGGGTAAATTGGCACAATCACTTTGTAAAACTGACAGTGGGTACCAAGGCTGAACATACTTCTATCCTGTGGCCCCACAGTTCTACCTCTGAGTATTCAGCCAACAGAAACCAGCACTACGCTCAAGAATGATTACACTCAAATTCATGCGAAATTGCGAGAGGCCTCAACGAGGCAAAACAATCTTGAAGAAGAAGAATAAAGTCAGAGACTCACATTTCCTGATTTCAAAACATACTACAAAGCTATGGTAATCAAATCAGTGTGGTAGTGGCATAAAGGAAAACTTTTATACCAGTAGAATAGAATTAAGAGTCCAGAAATAAATGCTTATTTCTACGGTCAACTTATTTTTGACAAGAGTACCAAATTCACTCAAAGGGGAAAGAAGAGTTTCTTCAACAAATGGTGCTGGAACAACTGGATTTCCACATCAAAACAATGAAGTTGTACCCCAAAGTACAAACCTCACACTACAGTAGCCCCCCTGCCTTATTCAAAGTTTTGATTTCTGAGGTATCAGTTACCCAAGGTCAACTGTGGTCTGAAAATAGGTGAATACAGTACATTAAGATACTTTGAGAGAGAGACCACATTCACATGACTTTTATTACAGTATATTATAACTTTTCTATTTTATTATTAGTTATTGCTGTCAATCTGCTACTGTGTCTGATTTATAAATTAAACTTTATCATAGCTATGTATATGTAAGGAAAAAGCACAGTATATATGGGGTTAAGTACTACCCATAGTTTCAGGCATCCACTAGTGATCTTGAAATGTATCCCTCGTGGATAAAGGGGCACTTCTATATATAAAAACTGAGTCAAAATGGGTCATTGACCCAAATATAAGTGCTAAAACCATAAAACTCTTAGAAGAAAACTAGAAGTAAACCTTCATAACCTTGGATTTGTTAATGGAATTTTAGATGTAACACCAATGCACCAGCAACAAGGATGAGATAAATTGGGCTTCATTAAAGTTTAAATCTTTCATGTATTGAAGGACGTTATCAATAAAGTGAAAAGACAACCTACAGAACAGAAGAAAACAGGTGCCAATCCCAAGGTTCTCTAGGGTAGGCTGAGGGTTTATGCTGTGAAGATACAGCTTATTCCACTTAATAAGGGTTTAATACAGGCTATATCAGGAACTCCTAAAACCCAACAACAATAACCACAACAAAAGACCAAAAAGGCCAATTTAAAAACAGCAAGGAACTTTGAACAGACATTTCCCCAAAGAAGATACACAAATGGCCAAGAAGCACATGAAATGATGTTCAATATCACTCATCATTATACGGAAATGCAAATCAAAACAGTGAGATACCACTTCACACCAACTATAGGATGTGTAGAGGATGGCTATAATCAATAAAATGAAAAATAACAAGTGTTAGTGAGGATGTGGAGAAACTGGAACCCTTGTATACTGCTGGGTGGGAATGTAAAATAGTGCAGCCACTTTGGAAAACAACCTGGTAGTTTCTCAAAAAGTTAAACATAGAGTTACTATATGACCCTGCAATTCCACTCCTAGGTGTATACCCAAAAGAAGTGAAAATAGGAATTCAAATGGGTACTTATATACAATATTCATTGCAGCATTGTTCACAATAGCCAAAACATGGAGACAATGCAAGTGTCTTCAAAAGATGAGTGGATAAACAAAATGGTGTACATTCATACCATGGAATATTATTCAGCAATAAACAAGAATGAGGTTCGGATACATGCTACGATATAGAGGAACCTTGAAAATGTTATGCTAAGTGAAATAAACCAGACACAAAAGAACAAATACCGTATGATTCCATTTATGTGAAATATATATAATGTAATGGACAAATTCATAGAGACAGAGTAGATTCAAGGTTACCAAGGGCTGGGAGGAGTAGATAATAGGAAGTTAATGGTTACAGAGTTTCTTTCTTTCTTTTTTCTTTCTTTTTTCTTTTTTTTTTTTAAGACAGAGTCTTGCTTTTTCGCCTAGGCTGGAGTGAAGTGGCATGATCTTGGCTCACTGCAACCTCCGCCCCCTGGGGTCAAGCGATTCTCCTGGCTCAGGCTCCTGAGTAGCTGGGACTACAGGCGCCCG
The DNA here is from genome assembly GCF_024542745.1 of Macaca thibetana thibetana. Classification (NCBI taxonomy): domain Eukaryota; kingdom Metazoa; phylum Chordata; class Mammalia; order Primates; family Cercopithecidae; genus Macaca; species Macaca thibetana. The sequence continues at coordinate 158,251,044 of NC_065578.1, forward strand.
TCACCACGCCTAATTTTTGTATTTTTCAGTAGAGATGGGGTTTCGCCACGTTGGCTAGACTGGTCTCGAACTCCTGACCTCAGCTGATCTACCCCTCTCGGCCTTCCAAAGTGCTAGGATTACAGGCCTGAGCCACTGCGCCTGACTGGTTACAGAGTTTCCATCTGGGGTGATTAAAACTTCTGGAGACAGAAAAGCAGTGATGGTTACACAACATTGTGAATATATTAAATGTCACTGAGTTGTACATCTACAAAATGGTTGAAACAGCAAGTTTTATATTATATAGACAACTGTGTTTTAGCACAATAAAATTTTTTTTTTTAAATCACGGCAACATCTTTCCCTGCTTTGCTGTCAAATTCATCAATATCTGACCCCAAATAAATGATTGCTGGGATACATGGGACAAAGGCACGAAACAGTTTTCAGAAGTGCTGTTTCCCCAGAAGGCGATATTCCTCAGACCCCAGAGTGAGTTACTGTGGTGATGGCATGGACCTGGGGATCTATTCTTGGCTCTGAAATTCTGCTGACCTTGTCATCCACTTCCCAGGCCTGGTTGTCAAATGGGAACAGTGTCACCAGTCTCCAGTGTACCTCTGAAATCTCGAAAGAACCAGACTAAACTCTGACCCATCACTTCCTTCCAGTCCACTCTCCAGATGACTTTACTTCTACCCCATTCTCTGTTGACTTTAGTTTTTTGAACGAGGAGGAAAAACACCACACCCAGTAGGTCAAACATGCCCAGCATATTGGCTTAGGTGCTTGGTCTAAAGCTTCTCTGCCAGGCTTCCAAAGCTGGCTAAAATATTTAAAGTTTACAGGGAAGCCTTGAGTAGTCTAGGCTACAGCAAGAGATGTACTATTTAAAAAATCTAAAAACTTAACTCACCAAGTTCCAGTTCACCTGAACTTCTCATCAGCCTCCCTCCTCACACTGCCCTCCAAAGACAGAGAATAATAAAAATAGCAATGTTCCCTTCCTAGCCAGACTACCTAAGTGACCTCCTAACCCTTACAAAGATGAGATGCTTGTTCTAAGCCTTTGGTCTCCCCACTGACCCTTCTCGCCAGCAGCTGGGTAATACTATTTTGTGTTAACCATCCCACCAAACTCCCAGGTTATATTTTAAACTTGATCTCTCGAAAACTCCTAAAATAAAACTCTTTATTTGATTTCCTGGAGGTGTACATAATTCAATAACCATTCACATCGACTTTTTATTATATGCCTATAAAGCCTTCCAGCTGATCTTTTAAATGAACACACCAGAATTTATACATTTAAATTAGTGCTGTCTCCTTCAAAGAAGTCCCCTTGGGAAGCTATATACATATTCCAACAATGCACCCGCCAGTGCTTAGAACATTTCAGAAGCTTTTCTTTTGGAACTGCTTTCAAAGCCTGCAGTATATTCTTTTGATGGGACCCCATGGTGGCAAATCTTTATCCTATGAGGGTGGATGGTAATTTTTTTCTTAAGTTGAAAGATAGAGCCAAGAATGGGAAAGATGGTGGGTGATGCAGTTGGGAATACTGTTTAGTGTCAAAAGCAAAGAATGATAATCAAGGCAAGAACTCTGAAGGCTATTCCTACACAGGATGAAACAAGGTTTTGAGCACTGGCTTCATTACAGGAACAAATATGCAGCCCCCAACATGGTGGTTTCAGAGTACAGCACATGTATGAGTAAATAAGATCTGTTAACGCCACTAAAAATAACTAGAAATCACCCCATTGTTACTGCTAGATCCCCGTGTTGTGTCCACCCATGTCACTGTGTCTTGACCTGGGGCCAGGAACCAGAAACTAACCAAAAGTGGCTGCCAAAGTTCATGAGTCTGGCGTGGGTGCAGGGAGGCTCTCCACTCGCTCAAAAGAGGACAGAGACTGGCATGTGTCAAGAAGTGAGATGAGTCTGGCAGTTCCTCAATAAGCTAAATGTTGAATTACCATATGACCCAGCAATTCCACTCCTAGGTATATACCCAAAAGAATTGAAAGCAAGTGTTCACGTCAGGTGGAGTGACTCATGCCTATAATCCCAGTACTTTGGGAGGCCAAGGCAGGTGGATCAGTTGAGCTCAGGAGTTGGAGGCCAATCTGGGCAACATGGAGAACCTCATCTCTACAAAAGATACAAAAATGAGCTGGGTGTGGTGGTGCATGCCTGTAGTCCCAGCTACTCAGGAGGTTGAGGTGGGAGGATTGCTTGTGCCCAGGAGGTCAAAGCTGCAGGGACAGATGATCGCGCCACTGCACTCCAGCAGCCTGGGTGACAGAATGAGACCTTGTCTCCAAAAAAAAAAAAAAAAAAAAAAAAAAAAAAAAGGAAAGCAGGTATTCAAACAAAAACTTGTACACAAAAATGTTCATAGCAACACTATTCACAATAGCTCAGAGGTAGGAAAAAAAAAAAAATGGTCCCTCAATGGATGAATGGAGAAACAAAAATGTACCACATACAGATAATTGAGTGTTATTCAGCCACAAAAAGGAATGAAGGACTGATCCATGCTACAATGTGGATAAACCTTGAAGACATGATACTAAGTCCACAAAAGGCCATATATTTTATGATTCCACTGATATGAAGTGTCCAGAATAGGCAAGTGTATAGAGAAAAAACTGATTAGTGGTTGCCAGGGGCTGAGGGGACGGAAGAATGGGAGTGACCACTTCATTGGTAGAGGGCTTCCTTTTAGGGTAATAAAAGTCTTGAGGAATTAGTGGTGGTGGTTGCACAGCATTGTGAATGTACCAAATGCCACCGAATTGCACACTTCAAAATGGTTAAAATGGTACATTTTAACCAATTTTATGTTAAGTGTATTTTATCCTTTTCCCCAAAGAAAAAAGAAGTGGGCAGAATTTCCTGTGCTAAATTCTACTAGGAGAGCTCTGGTATGGGAGAGCAGCAGCTGCTGGCTCTGGTTGGCAGCTCTCACAGGCAGCAGTGTTGAGACCCTCACAGGTGGCAGACAAGTGAGGGTGGCACAGGAGACACTGGCCCATGCTCCAGTGACAGTCAGCCCATGTGTCCTGACCTTTCACCACACCAAAACTTATCAGGCCTTTCATAAATGCTTTTTGATGAGGACTAGATAGAGGCATGTTGGAAAATGATCCCCTGCAGGGAGAAGCAGGAACAGTTCCTGAGATAAGCCAGAGGAAGACATTTCCAATACAGCTAGTTTTCTCGGTGACTCTAATCCCTGCCTGCAGTATCATGGCCATCTGATTACAACATCACTGCTATCTCTTCTGGGCCATCAGGGTGCGAGCCTGCAGGCTGGGAAGGAGCTGTCCCTTCCCTAGAGATAAGGCTCTTTTCTCCACCGGCAGCTGCTTGTCATGAGGGCAGCCCACACCACACTCTTCTGCCGGGTAACCCCTCCCTTTCTTCCCTGACTCCCCAAGGATGCTCACAGATGCTCCACAGCTATATCTGCACCCCCAGCTCAAGGCTTTATTAGGAAACCAACACATCAGGAAGGCAGCTGAGTTTGGTCTCCACCTGCCCAGCCCCCTTGGCAGCCTCCAGCTTAGGGGTATGTTTTCCTAATCTTTGTGCATGAGGATTTACAAACTCAGAGAAGATACAAAACCCTTAGCAGCAATTACAAGACTAATAACATTAAGTCTTAAATGGTTATTTTAGGCCCAGATCCCTTACTAGTTGTGACAGCCAGTAAATCAGGGGAGCAGTGAATTTTAATGCACGTAAAAAACAACTTTAAATATTCAATGGGTTCCTTCAGTGCAGCTGTGGGACCCAAGACCCAGTCTCCCGGAAATATTGGTTTACAGACCCAAGACCCAGTTGTTGTCTCAAACATCCTTCAGACCTGTCTCATATTTTCCACAACATAGCACAGATAATTTACTGGGCACCCACTATGTGGCACTAAGGACAGAATCACTGCCATGGAGCTTACAGTACAGTGAGGTACACAGACTTTCTGGTCGGCCATATGCTCCTGGCATCTTCCCATCCACTGAGGCCGGGAGGAAGAGATGAAGGACCAACTGCTGTGGTCAATGAGGAGCAGTCCCAAGGATGGTCCCATCTAGGGGCTAAAGTGGGGGAAGACCCCACCCAGCTGCCTGGCTTGGGGGATCTCTCTGAGGACAGAGGCACCTGGCACAGTAAGCAGAGCAAGGTTAGAAGTCAGTGCATTTGCCGAGGTGGGCGGATCACCTGAGGTCAGGAGTTTGAGACCAGCCTGGCCAACATGGCGAAATCCCGTGTCTACTAAAAATACAAAAATTAGCCAGGCATGGTGGCATGCGCCTGTAATCCCAGCTACCCAAGAGGCTGAGGCAGGAGAATCGCTGGCAACCGGGAGGCAGAGGCTACAGCGAGCTGAGACTGCGTCACTGCACTCCAGCCTGGGCGACAGAGCAAGACTGTCTCAAAAAAAAAAAAAAAAAAAAAAAAAAAGTCAATGCATTCAACTGGTTAGGGGAGGGTGAGAGATGGATGGTAAAACCGGCTGAGATAAAGGAGTGCCCCATGTGCTTCCACTAAAGCAAGAGGCCTGGCGGTGGGGAAGCCAGTGAAATGGCCCCTCACTGGAGTCTTTCCAGAAAGAAGAGTCAGGGTTACTACCCTGGTGGGGAAGGAGCTGCTATGGCTGTTGGGAGCCTCAGAGCGCCTACACTGAGCAGGTGCAGGCAGTCTCCACCCCGCAAAAAGGCTCCTGAGACAGTCAAGGAAAATGGTGAGGAAGGGAAGCGGCAAGAGAAAGCAGGGAAGGCAAGAGGGAGAGCAGAGGGAGTCAGGAGAGGGGACTCTAGAGGAGTCCCTGCTGGAGCCGCCTGTTGCCATGACAACGCCCTCCTGTCTCATATCCAGGAATAAATTATTGATGACGGACACTGCTTCTCCCGCCTCCCGGAAGCCCCCAGTGCCCTCTTCGTTGCCATCATGACTCTCTTCCCCTCCACCTGTTCTGTATTTGCTTGGATGAGTCACTCAGACAAAACATGAGCCCAGAGGAACCACAAGGCCTCTCCCAGATGCCCTTCCCCCTCCCTTATCATTATGTACATTTGGTCTTCTATCTCGGTATGGGCGGGACTGTGTCCACCCAAACTCATATGCCGAATCCTAACCTTCACTACCACAGAATGTGACTGTGCAGTAGTTGGAGACATGACCTTTAAAGAGGTAATTAAGGTAAAAGGAGCTCATGTGGGTGGGCCCTAATCCAATATGACTGGCGTGCTTATAAGAAGAGGAGATTAGGCCGGCCACGGTGGCTCACACCTATAATCCCGGCACTTTGGGAGGCCCAAGCAGGTGGATGACCTGAGGTCAGGAGTTCAAAACCAGCCTGGCCAACATGGTGAAACCCCATCTCTACTAAAATTACAAAAAATTAGCTGGGGGTTATGGCAGGCGCCTGTAATCCTAGCTACTTGGCAGGCTGAGACAGGAGAATTGCTTGAACCTGGGAGGCGGAGGTTGCAGTGAACCAAGATCGCACCATTGCACTCCAGCCTAGGTGACAAGAGTGAGACTCCATCTAAAAAAAAAAGAAGAAGAAGAAGAAGAAGAAGAGATTAGGACACAGACACTTGCAGAGGGAGGACCACATGGAGACATAGGGAGAAGTGGTCATCTGCAGCCAAGGAGAGGACCCTGCAAAAGAAACCAACTCTGTCGACATCTTGATCTCAGGCTTCCAGCTTCCAGAATTATGGAGAAATAAGGTTCTATTGTTGAAGCCACCAGGGTTGTGGTATTTTGTTTTGTCAGCCCTAGCAAACAAAAACACCACCCTGGTAGCAGTGTACACCCCTTCAAGCCAGCTGACATTCTGGGGCACCTAAGCAGGACTGAAAACATCCCAGCAGCAGGGTCAGCGGACTTTGAGATCCCACGTGGTCACACAATGGGCTTCTGGGGGCTGCGACAGGGGAGACAGAGGGCACTTGAGGGGCAGGTAGGACAGCCCAGCCCAGAAACCTGCCAGTCGACCTGCTGCTAGGCAGGCAGGGGCACGCCGTGCAGGAAACTGCATGTATTTTGGGTTTCTCTGCTCTGATGACCATCACAGCAGGATATTCCAACTTCTAGAAGTCCAGTCTCCCAACCTAAGAGAAGACAGGGCTGACGATGGCAGAGTGAGTATGGGAAGCAGAATCGAGAAGCAGCCAAGGCTCCTGGCCCAAGCTGGGTGGGCTCTGGGCCCATTTTGAGGAAGAGGTGGCACCTGCTGTGCTGAGTTCAATGTGTAAAACTGTGAGGGGTGATCTTCAAGTCAAAAGACAAGCACTAGCAGGGAGGAGGAGGGGAAACTGGAGTCCTCATGCACTGCTGGTGGGAACATAACATGGTGCAGCCTCTGGAAAACAGTTTGGCATTTCCTCCACAAGCTAAACACAGAATTACCACATGACCCTGCAATTCCATTCCTAGGGATATATATGCCCCAAAGAATTGAAAGCAGGTACTCAAACAAGCACATGTACTTCCATGTTCATAACAGTACTATGCATAATAGCAGAAAGGTGGAAACAGTCCAAAAATTTATTTGCAGGTAAATGGAAAAACAAATTCTGGTACATACATATGACGGAATATTATTCAGCCATAAAAAGGAATGTAGTACTGATGCATGCTGCAATGTGGATGAACCTTGAAAACATTAGTGAAAACCAAGTGAAAGAAGCCAGCTATAAAAAGCTACATATTGTATGATTTCTTTAATGTGAAATATCCAGAAGAGGCAAATTTATACTGACAGAAAGCAGATTAGTGATGGCCAGGGGATAGGGAGAGGGAGAATGGGGAATGCCTTTTCAGTGGGTATGGGATGATCTGGGATGATGAAACAGCTGTGAAACTAGAGAGAGGAGATAGTTGCACAATATTGTGAAACTGCTACATGTCACTAAATCGTTCACTAGAAAATTGTTCATTTTATGTCATGCAAATTTTACCTCGATAAATTATTTTTAAAATTTAGATATTAGGTACACGGGGGATCATTCTAGTTTTTTTTTTTTTTACATATGTTTGGCAGACGTTTCTTCACACAACTACACATACACACACACACACACACATACACACACACACACCTGTTCTGCATCTCTCCTTGGCACTTTTGTGACCATCTCCATCAGAACTGCCCTTCTCCCTGTCCACCAACCTCACTGATGTCCCAAAGTGTAGCTTCATTTGGGAAGCTCTGTCTGCAACAGTTTACAATGGTTCTCCCATCTGTCTGTATATTCACGTTCCCCATCCTGTTGCCCAGTACTCTTAGGGGTCTTCTTGGCCTTTTGAGCTTGTTCTTCCAATTGGGCTGCAAGCTCTCAAGGGCAAAGACCACACCTTTTCATTCTTTTTACAAGCAGGGAGGCAGGAGGGCACCGCAATTATGAGTCAAAAGGCCCTAGCCATGGACTGGCTGTGTCACCAAGGGCAAGTTACTCTAATCTCTCTGAGCTTCAGCTTCCTCTTGTGTGAACTGGGGGTAATGATAATAGTTGCTTCATAGGGTCATCATGAGGGTTAATGAAACATATATAAAAGGTCCAACAGGATGGTCTTTCATAAATATTTTTCTTGTGCTTCTCCTCCCCATAAGCTTTTCCTGCCCAATCCCAGTTACATGGTTTCCACTTTAGAGACCTCACTCAGTGGGTCTGAAAATATGTGCCAGATCTCTAGCTGTGTCAACAAGCAGAGGTTCTGGGTCTAAAACTGCTTCCAGGAGCATGGAGGGCAGGTGGGACCACAGCAGCAAGGGTTGGAGGGTGAGGTCCAAGGCAATGCTTTAGAATTGTGTCCCTGTTCTAAGGGTCCTCGTGTGAGGCAGCCCTGGCCTCTTCTCCTTCAGTCCCTTGGGTCCAACTGGGTTTGACTTGACCCTGGAATTCAGCCCTCACTCAGAGCTCCCCTGCTCAGTAAGAGACCTCGCCCTGTGCTCAGAGGTCTCTTTACTATTCCTCCTCCCCATACCTCACCCACCCCATTCCCACAACAGTCTTTCCTAGGTCCTAATTTCTAAAGTCTTTCTTCCTTTTTTCACTGCGTATCAAAATATTATTGATCTTTTAAGGTTTAGCTTAAAGCCTGCCTTTTCCACAAAGCTTTCCCCCAATGACTCCAGTCAACAGTGGCCTTTCTCCTTCCCAATCCCATTGCTGTCTCTTGGTTCCCATTATACAGTCAGTTGTGTTTGAGCATAGAATAGTATTCTTGAGTCTTTTTCTGCATGAGTAAACCTTGCTTCCAAATTAAGATAATGCCCTTGAGGTAAGAGGCTAAGTCTCATCATACATATGCTCTATCTACACGAATGCAGCAGCACTGATAGTGCGAAGAGCACTGTTGCTGGAGTCAGGTGGACTGACAACAGATAGATCCTGGCTCTACCCCTCACTCACTGATGGAGCCCGAGTCTCAGGAGTCCTTGTGAGGGCTCCCAAGAGTACCTTGCAATGCTGTCAGGAAGCTCAAAGGAGGCTCTCCAATGCAAGTAAAAGAGTACTGTGACAATGTAAGACCCTATTAGCAAAGCACACACTCAATCACTGCGTGATGAGCTGAGCAAAGGTACCTTGCATACCACTCCCAAGTATCTCAGCTTCTTTGATAGTATTGGGTCTGGAGAAGCAGCTATTAGCCCAGAGTGAGGCCAGGAGAGGGCTCAGTGGAAAACTACTTCTTACTAAGGACTTGCCAAGGGACTGAACAGGGAACTCTGAAGAAGCAAAGATTAGGGCTTCTGGCTAAATAGACTCATCTCCTGATGATCGGTGCCAAGTGAAAGGAGCAGAAAGTCCCCAAGTCAGTGCTAAGTTGGCACTAAGTTGATGCTTTGTGTCTCAGAGATGAATGCCCTGGAGAGGGCTAACCAGCTTGAAAGAACTCCAGAGTGGTTCATTCCCACAAGGATGGCAAAGTGAAAGGAGATGCTGTCCTAAGGAGGCAGCAGCCAAAGGGTTAATCCCAGAGTCATGCACACACCCACCTGTCCCAGGGTCCCCTCCCTCCTCAAACTGCAGCATCTGCTGGGAATCCATATGCTTTCCCTACTGCAGGTAATTAGGTCAGCTTAGAGGATTTCCCAGGTCAGAAGGGTGGGGGAAGGCAACCCAACCGGGATCTATTGTCTCATGCCAAGTTCCCAGGTGCCAGCTCCCTTACCGGCAAGACAGGCATTCACCTACTGGGTTAGGCATCAACCAAAAATGAAGGGACCTGATGTGACAGAGATGGAAGTAGGCGAGGCTACTCCCATGCAGCCCCCAACTCGTGCCTCCCCTTGATGAGCCCACTACCCAAGGAACAGAGCTAACAAGAGACACTGATAACTGGCCAAGAGTTTTGGCTCTTGCTGAGTCTATGAATAGGTCAGGCAAAAAGGCTGGTGGGTGGGGGTGGGGAATGGGCAGCCTAGTGGCAGTCAGTGAACAATCTAGCTATGAGATTATGCTAACGGCTACATCTAGGATTGTGAGACAGGCAGGAGGCTTTCTTGGAGCCCTTCCCAAGGAAGAGCAGAAAAGAAGCCAAGCAGAAGCCCCCACAATCAGCTCTCCTGTGGCCTGTCTCTTTCCTCCCCCTCTCTCCCCTACAGATGGGCTCCCCCTTGCCAGGAGAGACCCAGGGGTGTGCCTAGCTGGCCCCGATGGGTAGGAATAGCAGGCAGAAAGGGGGTGTTCTGAGAAACCCAGCTGAGAAACTCATTCACACCTTCACCATGGGGACTCCCTTCTTTCTCTCTCTCCAAGTGGGACAAGCCAAGAGCATCAAGTCTTCTCTCAGTTCAGTGCAATCTAGGGGGCTGGCATGGGTTTGGCACAATACCAAGAGATAGCAGCTGTGTGAACAGCTGTGTTTAGGACACATGCACATATATCTAACAAAGGTCTCCCCAGATGGGAATAGAACATAAAGCACTGGCTTCAGGTTATAAACCCTATGCTTCCGCTTAACTATACCTCAAAGTACTACGACAGCCAGTGACTAAGCCCTAGGTAAAAAGAGATGCAGAAAGAAGGCTCTAGGCTGCGGCTCTGGGAAGCCAGTCAAGTCTAAATGGGGGACATGGGGGACAAACATACACACAGAGGAAATAACCAAAGTTGAAGAGGATTAACATACAAAAATATGAGCTAATGTGATTATGGGGAACTAAAAGCAATCCTCAATTATCTGCAGCAAATGTTCAGGTCTAGGACAGCTTATTTCTGAGCCTGAACACATTCTAGGCTAGCCACTTCTAATAGGGACTCCAAGTATATTAAAACATTTTTTTCAGCCTCAACTAAATAAAAATTAGGAAGGATAATCTGTTTTAGAAATGACATCCAGTAGATCATTCCTAAACCAAATGTGGGTTGTAGATTATCTGGGGTTTGGGCTTTCCATGGCATTGCTTCCCATCTGTTAGTGGGGTCACAAAAGTATCAAGCCAGGCTGGGAGGAGGTGGCATGTGAACACGGTGTCTACTGATAAGGCAGTAGATGCTGTGGGCTAGGCAAGGCCCCAGGTGTGTCTTGAATTCAAGTCCATGGGACTTGCCTCCAGACCAGGCTGTCAGCCTCTCTTTCAAAGGCCACTGCCCCCGCCCCCAAAACATGTACCTAAAATTCTGATGTCACTGAAGACCCACAAGCCAGCTCACCCAGATAAGGCAAGCCCAGGAGGCTGGTGAGAGCTCCATGATGCCACAGCAGTACCCCCAGAGTCCCAGGACCAGGCCCTGAGCTCACCCATCTATGGGCTGAACTTTGCCGAAGATAACTCTTACCTGGTAGGAGAGGATTGGAGGGAGTACTGCCCATGTGGCCATGCTCGTTTCTGAGCCCCCTGGCTCCAGACATGAAGGACAAAACAGAGGCCATTGTCCTAGGCATGGGTCAACCAGTCTCTGCTTAAACACATCCTAAGATGCAGCACTTACTTTTCACAAGGCTTCTCACTCCACTTTCTTTTCTTTTCTTTTCTTTTTTTCTTTTCAGACAGAGTTTTACCCCGTCACCTAGGCTGGAGTGCAGTGGCACGATCTCAGCTCACTGCCACCTCTGTCTCCCAGGTTCCAGAGATTCTCTTGCCTCAGCTTCCCAAGCAGCTGGGACTACAGGCACGTGCTACCATGCCCGGCTAATTCTTTGTATTTTTAGTAGAGATGGGGTTTCGCCATGTTGGCCAGGCTAGTCTTGAACTCCTGACCTCAGGTGATCCACCCATCTCGGCCTCCCAAAGTGCTGGGATTACAGGCGTGAGCTACGATGCCCAGCCTTACTCGACTTTCTATTTGGGGGCAGCTCTAATGGGATCAGTTGATCGCTAATACTCCTTCCGATTCTAAGATCCAATGATTCTCATGGTTAGAAAGTTCTTGGATAAACTGGACAGAAAGCTGCTCTCTGGTTTCAGTTCTGCTATCTAGACTCTCAAAGACTGTGTCTAATTCTGTTTCCAACAACAATCCTAGGGCATGGGAGGGGGGGCACGTTACATCCCTTACTCCTAGCAAACTACTATACCCACCTGTTCTTCATGGTTTTCAGACACTGTACCATCTTAGAATTCCAGAGCATCAAAGCCAGAATCCTGGAGATCGTTCTCTCTAATCCTTTCATCTTTTATATCTTGTGATTACCCCAAGGGAATATTAGAATATTTGGTTAACGGTGGTTATTTTAAGTTTTAAAATATGTAATTTTAGATCAGCTTACTATGAAAATTTTTATAAAGTATAGTTTTAACACAATATTTAATGTTGATTATTATATGCATAAAGGCAAATTTCAACTTTTTCCCCATTTAGCATTGCCACATACTGTTCAATTTATTTCAGATTAACTAGATAAGAAAAGCAAAGCATGATTTGGCCTGGTGCGGTGGCTCATGACTGTAATTCCAGTGTTTGGGAGGCCAAGGCGGGCAGATCACTTGAGGTCAGGAGTTCGAGACCAGCCCGGCCAACATGGTGAAACCCCATCTCCACTTAAAACACAAAAATTGGCCGGGCATGGTGGCATGCACCTGTAGTCCCAGCTACTCTGGAGGCTGAGGCATGAGAATCATTTGAACCTGGGAGGTGGAGCTTGCAGTGAGTCAGGATCACACCACTGCACTCCAGCCTGTGTGACGAAGTGAGACTCCATCTCAAAAAAGAAAAAAAAAAAAAAGAAAAGCATGATTTGTTAACACATTTTTAGATGTCATATTATATCAGACTTGGGGGTCAAATTATATTACAATAATTTCATCAAACGTTAAGGTTTAAAAATAGTCGAAAGCTGCTCTCACATGCTGAAGTTGGAAATTCATACACTTGGTGCTTTGTCAGTTTTAAATTTTGCTTCTAAAAATGAGAAGCTTTCAGACTGATTTACATGCACTTCTTTGTTGTAGATAGTGTTTATCCCCAGTAAATGCAAATCTACTTCAGATATAATTATCACTTTTTTTTTTTAAGTACTGAAACATCTTGATGTGTCATGTAAAAATTCTAGTGAAATGAATACAATCTGGTAGCCATCATCTTCAGACAAATTTGTAGAATTATTATTATTATTGTGCTCCTCGTTAACTGTGTGAAGTTCTGTATGTTTCCTGGTTCATTATGGATAAAATAAACAATAGACTAAGAAGAAAAGCAAATTAAAACTATGAGGGCAAAACCACAGTATTAGTCCATTCTCACACTGCTATAAAGAACTATCTGAGACTAGGTGATTCATGAAGAAAGAGGTTTAATTGACTCACAGTTCCACAGGCTGTAGAGAGGCATGGCTGGGAGGCCTCAGGAAACTTACAATCATGGCGGAAGGTGAATAGGAAGCAAGCACGTCTTGCCATGCAGAGCAGGAGAGAGAGCGTGCAAAAGGGAAAGTGCCATACACTTTTAAACCATCAGATCTCGTGAGAATTCACTCGCTATCACAAGAATAGCAAGGGGGAAGTCTGCGCCCATCATTCAATCACCTCCCACCAGGCCCCTCCTCTGACACGTGGGGATCACAGTTTGAGGTGAGATTTAGGTGGGGACACAGAGCCAAGCTGTATCAACCACCACTGCAGTTGGCAGTGTTCAACAGATAACAAGACATTTGAGAGGTGGAGGCATGCGAGGTATCTTGTCTCCTCTAGCTCCTCACAGCATACACACCAGGAGAGTCCAGTCTGTTCCATATCAGGAAGAAAACATGGGACAAGGTAATAAATAAATGATTAAAAATTGGAACCAAGACAGCTGCCATTACAAGCTATTTGAAAGCCTCCAGAGTTGTAAAATCTCAGGCTGGGAAAGGAGTTCTGTTCACCATCACTTCACTCACTGCCTCACTGAACTTTCTAATGAAGAAACTGAGGCCTAGAGAGGTCAGCTGGGATCACCCATTAAGTCAGAGCAGAGCAAGGATTAGTATCCAGTCTCCTTACCTCCAAGTCCTCTCTTCTCACTGTGTGCCCCTCAGGAGAAGGTTCCAGAGCACACCACAGGAAACAGCAGTGCCAAGGAATTGAACAGGAAGAGATGTGAAACACCTGCCACAGAACTCAGGCTGCGCCCTGTTTGTCTAGGTACCCTCACGGCGCCAGACACAGCTCTCTTCCCATAGAAGGTACTTAATCAGTAAATGTTTATTGGATACATACATCGATGAATGACCAAACATCATAAAAGAGAGACCACAGCAGGGTTAGGATTGGGACTCCTGGCCCTCAGAGGCCTGTTGTGCCTGCTCTTGCCTGCTTTCCAGAGTTGAGACAATTTCAGTCTTGGGAAGGGAATCCCTTACCACCTGACTGCGGGCACTTCCAGGGGGATGGATGACCAGAACGTCATGTGGTTAGAGCACTGGGCTGCAGACCTGGGTTTGGTTCCAGCTCTGAAACCAAATAGTATTAAGCTCCCTACTGAGTTCTTTCCCTCAAGCCCCCACTTGCAAAATGAGGGAATTGGACTAGTGGCTCTATAAAGTATGGTCCCTGGACCAGCAGCATCAGCAGAACCTGTGAACCTGTCAGAAACACACATTCTTGGCCCCCACCCCCAGACCTATTGCTTCAGAAATTGTGTGGGTGGGGCCCAGCAATCCATGTTCTAACAAGCACCCCCAGCACCTCAGATGCAGGCTAAAGCATGAGAACCACGGAAGAGACTGTTTTTAACGTCTCTTGCAGTTCTGACAGTTTCTATTCCAGCCTGGAAGAGGAGATGATGGTGACCTTGATGGTGATGGTATTTGCTAACACAAGGTTCTCAAAATGTGCCGAGCACTCTTGTGAGCACTTCACATAAAATAACTCAAGGCCCCAGCAGAAACCAGTTTTGGTAGGGAGGCTCAGACACACATGTTTGAGGCTGGTAAGTCCATGAATGGGGCCACATCTTCCCATTCAGGGCTCCCACCGTCTGGCTTTGATCACAAGCCCCAAAGGGAGGCCCAAGAAGCAGACTGAAGGTAGACACCAATCTATTAATAGATGTGTGTGAGCACACAACATTCACTTAGGCCAACTGGTGTCCCTGGGGACAGGCCTGCCTCCAAGCCCTAGGAATCTCATTCCACATGTTAAACTTGACTTTTGTATTTTGAACAAAGCAGGCTGTTCAATAAATAATGGCCTCTGTGGTATTATTGCAGCTTATTTAACTTATTGACAGCTGGGGCAGGGGTGATAATGAACGCTTTGCTTCTAAGCTGCAGGTGAAGATCAGAAGCTGGGTTGTAGCCGGGAAACATCCTGAGAAGAGGGCAACGGGTCCTCCATGACCCCGTCCTTATTTGCTCTGTTCCCAACAGCCAGATTCTAGCAACAACTCTCAAATTAGAAGACCAACTGAAAAAGTACACATAAAATATTAATGGTTGTTATTCTCAAGCAACTGGGGTTTTTTGATTGTTATTTTTCAAATTTTATGATTTTTACCTTTATAATCAGATAAACAACATTCAAAAAGTAAAAAGTATAAATCTGTATACTTTACTATATGTCTTACTTTAATAAAATTTGCACTGGGTATGGTGGCACATGCCTGTAATCACAACACTTTGGGAAGCCAGGGCA
Source organism: Macaca thibetana thibetana (assembly GCF_024542745.1). Lineage (NCBI taxonomy): Eukaryota > Metazoa > Chordata > Mammalia > Primates > Cercopithecidae > Macaca > Macaca thibetana. The sequence continues at coordinate 158,266,105 of NC_065578.1, forward strand.
AGAGGTTCGCTTGAACCCAGGAGTTTGAGACCAGCCTGAGCAATATAGGGAGATCCCGTCTCTTAAAAAAAGTAATTAGCTAAACATGATGGCACATGCCTGTGGTCCTAGCTACTCAGGAGGTTGAGGTGAGAGGATCACTTAACCGGGAAGGTTGAGGCCACAGTGAGCTGTAATTGCGTCACTGCACTCCAGCCTGAATGACAGAGCAAGATCCTATTTCAAAAAATACAAAATTGCCAAAAGTGGTTACAAAGGGGACTGCATCCAACTCACTGGACCTGACCACCTGAGTACCTGCTAAGAGGCAGTGTCAGCTCCTGGACAGAGAACGGACAAGAGGGAGAGGATGCTTCTCCAGGCTTCCCTCCTGTGGCCCTTCTAAGTCTCAGTATTTCCTGCTGGGGAATAGGGGAATTATCACTGTCTCCAGTACAAAAGGGTAACGGGAAGACAAAAGCAGAGCCAGAGGTGAGTCCCCTACTGGCACCCCATACTGCCCTCCACCCTCTCTTTGTATTCATCTTCTTATCGACATCATTAACTGTGACTAATGTCCTTGAACTCCTCTGCCCTGGAGGGATCCTGTGAGCTTTAACTTCAGAATGGGACAAACAGAGAACTGAACAATATTCCTCTCACTACCCATGCCCACTGCTCATGGGAAAAGAAGTAAAATATAAAGTGGCTTGTCTCCAAACAGAGATGGCGGTGGATCCAACACAGGGCCAAGGAGGAGCCACTTTTAACCCACTGGGTTTGTGGAATTTTCTGGAGAAAAAAGGTAGAGGAGGGGGAGTGGCAGGAGAGAGTCAAGTCCTCTGCAACCCCCTGACTTCCCAAATGCATAGCCAATGAGTGAGCAGACATAAAGGAAAAGAGGCTGGTAGCCTTGGGAAAGAGCCAGGAGGAGTCTCTGCAGCCAGAGCAAGTTGGCAGCCCCAAGGTAAGAAAAGAAGTAGACCTGGCCCTCCTTCCTCACTTTGTCTCACGTAGGCAGCCTAGGTAGGCAGGTGGAAGGGCATGGGGAAGCAAAGATATCCTACAAATAGATCAGGGCTAGAGAACCCTGGGCTACCAGATGGAAAGGTAACCCTGTGCTTCACTTCCTTGCCTGGAAAACAGGGCAGCTGAAAAAATCTTGTAAGTAGAATATGGAGTGAGATAGTATCTACTTAAAGCCCTTAGGACATTGTCTAGCATATAGTAAGCTCTGAATATCTGGTAGCTGCCATTATTTTAACTTAACTATTATTATTACTACTGTTGCTGCTGCTATGACAATAGCCAGGATGGGGCAGTCACAGGCCACTCACATTTAGACCCCGTGACCACCCATGTGTCCTCCCACTGGTGGTTAAGGCAAATGACCACGGTCAATTTATACACATCTGAGTTCTCTCAACCCAAAACCAGGCCCCCAGTGGAGACAGAAATCTCTTACATTTTCAGGGGGCTTAATACCTTCTTTTCTCCCTCTTCTATATACCACACACATGCACACATACACACGGACACACACACACGCATACACACACAACACACAGGCAGCAGTCTTCCGTTAGCACCACTGAGATTCTAGGGTAGACTGGGGCAAAAGTTGAGCAAGTGCCAGCTGCCCAGCTGTGGTTGAATATAGGACTCAGGGCAGCCTCCACAAAACAAATAATGAACAAGCAAGCTAGCCAGCAGCCAGCCACACAGCCAGTGGTGATGCAAGAGGACAATGGGCTCTTCCCAGGCTGGGCCACCAAGTCCCGTGGCTGTTGAGACCAGGGCTTGGAACCCTGCCAAAGCCAGGAGGGTGCAGTGATGGTCACATGGTGCTCTGTGCCAGGGTTGCTTGATCTAAAGAGGTCTTACATTGGGTGGATCACTCTCCATCCCCCACCTAGGAATCCAGAGCTTGCCCCAAGCTAGACACCAGCTGAGACCTGAGTCACAGAGGCCCAGGAGAGAACTAGGCTAGAAATCCACAGGCCAAAGTCAAGAGATGGATACCATGGCATGGCCCCACCCTAATTCATGCCGCACCCTGAAATGGCCACCAAACTCTGTGTGTTAGTTTCCCCATCTCTATGGAGGAAATAATATATTGGCTTAGTGTATTAACCTGGTAGAACAAGGGTATAAGGATACAATTAGATCACAGGAAAATGGCTTATTGTGAGAAGTGGATTCCAATTCCCTACTCTGAAACATAACACCTCACTTCTACCTGTTTTGTTGACTAACCTTCTTGTGTCAGTCTCCTTACCCTCCATGGCCCCTTTTTTTTTTTTTTTTTTTTTTTTTTTTTTTTTTTTTTTTTTTTGGTATAGACAGGGTCTCACTTCTCACTGTCTTGCTCAGGTTGGCCTCAAACTTCTGGGTTCAAGCAATCCTCCCACCTCGGCCTCCCAAAATGCTGGGAGCCACGGTGCCCAGCCACGGGCCTCATTTTTAAATCAGAAGTCATCTCTTCCTCCTTCCATCCTGTGTCCCTGTAAGTGTGGCCAGCATGAAGGCAATTAGGGCTTGAGGATAACTGGACTGTCCATTTCTTCTGAATTCCAGCCCCTTCTCCCATGGAGATATAACTTCATGAGCTTTTTGGGAGCAAGAGTCAGAGGTCTCAGCCTATCACACAGGCTGGTGTGCAGTGGTACAATCATAGCTCACTGTGACCTGAAACTTCTGGGCTCAAGTGACCCTCCTGCCTCAGCCTCCCAAGTAACTAGGACTATAGGTGTGCCACCATGCCTAGCTGATTTTTTAAAAATTTTTTGTAGAAATGGTGTTTCGCTATGCTGCCCAGGTTGGTTTCAAATTCCTGGCCTCAAGGGATCCTCCTGACTGGGCCTCCCAAAGTGCTAGGAGTATGGGTGTGAACCACCATGCCTGGCCAGAGCTCCATCTTTCAAGGTTCCACCCCAAATCTCCTCCTTTAAGTCTTTCTAGGTACAACACATTAAAATATCCTCTCCTTTTCCTAAACTCCAGGAGCTCCTATGGTCTGAACCAGCCATTTGCGGTTTTCATTTCATTTCATTTCATTTCATTTCATTTCATTTTTTGAGATGGAGTCTCGCTCTGTTGCCCAGGCTGGAGTGCAGTGGCGCAGTCTCAGCTCACTGCAACCTCCGCCTCCCAGGTTCAAGCAATTCTCCTGCCTCAGCCTCCCGAGTAGCTGGGATTACAGGTGCTCACCATCACGCCCAGCTATTTTTTTTGTATTTTAGTAGAGATGGGGTTTCACCATGTTGGCCAGGCTCGTTTTGAATTCCTGACTGATAGAGCAGGAGCACCGTCATCTTGGACATACACTGCCACTTTAAGTTCCAGCTCCCTTTCTAGCCTCATGCATTTCAAAGAAATCATTTCTCTTCTAACTACAAGCAGCCAGAAAGAGCAGACAGTAAAACACAGATAAGACAACTCGGGCACAGAGGGAAGTGGGGGAAAGTCCCTTGGGTAACCACCAAACTTCAGCCTCATACAACGGGCCCCAGTAAAACAGTGGGCTTTAATAAGTACATTCCTTGCTCTTCAGGTGCACTAAGATAGGGAAGCTAAAAGCAGACTCGAGGGATATGCCTGCAGCTACAGAAAGATATATGGGAACAGACACACAACTCTCCCTCCCAGATAAGCACAACAAAGAGACACAGAAGCAGTCCAAGCCTCTGATAAACTCTCCCATCCAGAATCCTTAAAAACTCCCATCAGAATCCTTAAAAACTCTGAGTGTGGTTCTGACCTAACTCAGTCAGCTGCCCCTCTCAAGTTTATTTAAAATAAACCTGTCCCTGTTGACTGAAAAGCCACCCTTCGTGTTTCTCTCCTCTAATTCTTACACTGACCCCAAGTGATCCACCCGCCTCGGCCTCCCAAAGTGCTGGGATTACAGGCATGAGCCACCGTACCCGGCCTGCAGTTGTCCTTTAGTACCTGTGTAGTTATCTTTACCATGCATGGATGCCTGGCATACTTTCTCTACTGGAATACAAGGTTTTTAAGGCAAAAACTGCCTGTTTGTCTCAGTGTAATACCCACAGTATCTAGCATACAACTGAGCACTTATTTGAGGCCAAAAACATTTCACGGTTGCTCACCAAAGCCATCAGGAGTACTTGAATAAGGCAGAGCATGAAGCTACCCTCAGGAAGGGAAGTGGGGCAAGAATATAACAGCTAACCTTCACAGGGCACTTCTAATTTGCCAGGCACTAGGCAAAGGGGTTCATGTGCATTACTTGTTTTAATCCTAACAACCCATGAAGGGTAAGCCCTACTTAACTCTCCACTTTACAAATGAAAATTAGAGAAGACGTAAGTCATTTGCCAAAGATCACACAACTGATGAACAAAGAGCCAAATGGAAACCCAGGCAGTGTGGTTCTGGGCCCTGGTTCTTGCTCCGTATTCTATTTCCAAGACCAGATGCATGCACTCTGGCATTGCACAATATAGCCTTAGAGAAACAAACCTGGGGCCAGGCAAGGTGGCTCATGCCTGTAATCCCAGCACTTTGGGAGGCCGAAGTGAGCGGGTCACCTGAGATCAGGAGTTCAAGACCAGCCTGACCAACATGGAGAAACCCCTTCTCTACTAAAAACCTCCGCCTCTACTAACTTTGTAAAAATACAAAATTAGCCGGGCGTGGTGGTGCATGCCTGTAATCCCAGCTACTTGGGAGGCTGAGGCAGGAGAATCGCTTGAACCCAGGAGGTGGGGGTTGCAGTGAGGTGAGCCGAGATGGTGCCATTGCACTTCAGCCTGAGCAACAAGAGTGAAACTCCATGAAAGAAAGAGAGAAAGAGAGAGAAAAAGGGAGGAAGGAAGGGAGGAAGGAAGGAAGGGAGGAAGGAAGGAAGGAAGGAAGGAAGGAAGGAAGGAAGGAAGGCAGGCAGGCAGGCAGGCAGGCAGTCAGGCGACCTGGGGAGGGAAGAAAGGGGAGAAGGCAGACAAATGATTTGGAGCAAAAACAGTCCGAGCAACACACAGAGAAATTAGTATAAGTGAAACTAGAAAAGTCAAAATAAGATTGGTGGATTGTATCAACATCAATATCCTGGTTGTGAGAGTGTACTATGATTTTGCAAGATGTTACCCTTGGGAGAAACTGCGTAAAGGCACATAGGATCTCTCTGTATTATTTCTTAAGTGGATTAACCATCTCAATAACATGTTCAATTAAAAAAGGAAATAGTCCCAGCAAGCAAAATATCTTTAGCCATTGCTGAGTAGTCCTTGGCCTATATTGGTCTGTCCCCAACACACCAGCATCTGGGTAGGCCCTGGATGATGTCACCAGCCTGCTGAGAAACAAAGGATTCTTGCTCTCAGAAGCCCCAGCTGCAACTTTTTATGGTGCCATATAAAAGCTCCCTCTTTATTTGTCAAGGTTTCAGGAACACAGAGGAACCATGGGATGTGTTCAGAGAGGATTTTCCTAGTCTGACTCAGAACGGAGCCAGCACCTGACCCAGCCCTGACCCACTCCCACATCAGCCTTCCAGGAGGGCCCAGCATACAGCATTCATTCCTTTAAGCCTCAGCTTCCTTCCACACCATTGGCAGACAACTCCCATCCCATGTGTCTGAGCAAGGCAACACACTGATGGCCCCACTGCTGAGGGCAGCCAGATGGAGGAGGAAAGGAGGCAGGATCCTGGGGGCCCACCAGCCAAAGCCATCCAAGCCCCGGTACTTCATGAAGCCCATCCATGTCCCAGAAGCCCACTAGGCTTCATGCTGATTCCTAAAATAAAAGGACAGGTTGTGCTGGAATAACCACAGGTCAGTGGGAATAAAAAGATTAAGCATTAAAACCCCAGGCCTCTGTGGTCAGATGGAGCATTTAATGGTGTTACGCAGAATGGGCGAGGCTTCTGGGTGACAGGATTGTTTTTGGCCCAAGCCTAACTGGAAGTTTCTATTCCAACCAGAGGGGTAACATACTGACCATGTACACTCAAAAATGGGAAAAAGAGTTTTCAGACAGAGAAAGCTTTAGGGACATTCAAAGAGAAAGAAGAAGGAGAAAGCCACAGTGTAAAAGTGGGGACTTAGCAGAGCACAAATTGAAGCAAAACAATAGTTAAACCCTCTGTACTTTAAGTAAACTTTGAACAATTCATAAGCAAAGCTTAAGAAAGTTCTGGGTGGTGTAAAACTGGCCCTGAAGAATTTCATGAAATACATAAGAGAAGAATCAGCCAAATTAGAAGATATCAAGAGAACAAATGTGGACCAGATATGCTTAGTCAGACCTCAGGGAGAAGCATTAGAAATGTATATTGGAAGCCCATTGCATGTCTGCAGTTCCTAGGTAATCAGGCTTGAGTCTCCAGTCTGGTGAGCTATATCTTGTTCTCTTTTCAGTGTGGGTTCAGCTAGCCTCAGCAAATACCTGATAAGGTCTTGAGATAAAGATCTACTCCAGGTATAGATGGATAAGCACCTGGACTGGGGCTCCACCCGCTAACTGGTCAGACCATGCAAATCAACCCTCCCTGTTTTCTTTTACTGAAGAGCTTAGCTAGGGTGACTTCTGCCAGGAAGTGCCCTTGCAATAGCATCACTGCAGAAGCCAAAGGGGTGGATAGGAGGAAAGCAGACATCAGGCCTCCTCTCAGTACTAAATCTACTGGAGGAGAGGAGTCACCGACCCCTCAGGATGGGGGGACTGGCACCAGGTGATGCAAACATTCTGCTGACATCACACCTGGAAGTAAGATGGTTAGGGAAGGCTCATGGGGTTGTCCCCCTTGTATGTTCCCATTTTCTTTTAGTATCACAACCAAAAGTAAACCTGTAAGTGAAACAGACCAATGCTGGGTTCAACGGCTCTGTCTAGCAGAGAGGGGACAGTGGTGGCAGGTGGTGATTCTTCTATGGGGAAGATGTCACAGCCTCAGCCTCAGGGCCTCAAGAGCACTGAACAGTGGCTTTATGGTATGGTGTCAGCCGAGACTCACAAAGCTCCCATGCTGTCAGATCCTAACATTCCCTAACAGAAGACTGGAGTCTCTGTGATACTCAGACTCTTATCTCACTAATTAATACAAGCAATAGCCAAACAAAGAGGCTTCTCAAACAAAGGGATCATCAACCTGTGCTGGAACCCAGAGTTTCCCGATAGGTAACGAGCTGGGATTAGGAGACTTTGGAATCAGATACACCCATGTGCTACGTGGGGCAAGGTGGTTCCCCTTCTGAGCTTCCATTTTCTCAGTGTAATGGGAACAATAACGTCCACTCAGGGTTGTGATGAGTCAACGAGATGACAAAGTCAAGCATCTAGGACAGTCGCTGATACAGAGTAGGTGTCCAGTCAATTGCATGTCCCATAGCCTTCTTGCTATTCTGTAGATGCAGGCACACATAGTGAGTGAGACCCCAGAGGGTCTGTTAGGACATGAGTCAGAGGGTTAACATTATAGCTTAGCCCTGCCACTTTGGAAATGAATTCTTATACAACCATTTATCTGTACAACACTAGCATTTACAGGGCCACTTCTCTACGACTACTTAAATCACCCTATTAAGTGGGCATTAGTATCCTCATTTTACAACTGAGAAAATGAAAGCTAAGGAAGGTTGAACAGTTTGTGCTAGTCACTTTAGCCCCAGTCTTCTGATCCCTAATTCAGTCTCTGCCCCTACCCGCCGCCACCAGAATAATCATCCATTTGGTATATATTTACTGAAAGCTGACTTAGTTCCAGGCACTGGACACCCACTTAGAGTCGCTATTCCAAGAGTAGAGCTAGCCTGCTCTAAGCCAGCCGCATTCTTTGATCCCTCATGGGTGATGGTGGATCTACAGGAGTGGTGGCCAGGGCCACCAGTGCAGGTGGTAGTTATGGCACCAAGTGACAGAGCCATTGGCATCATGTTGTAGTCAACCGAATGAACCACTCACACATCAGAGAACTACTACTACTGCGGTGCAGGTGTTAGTAATATGTTGTAAGACACTCTCTGACCTCAAGCCACTTACAGTCTCTAGTTGTAAGGAAGATATAGCCAGGTGAAAAGCACAGCAGAAGGAGGAGAAAAACTGTCCGGTGGTTCTCAGATTGGGCTATATAGTAGAATTACCTGGAAGGCTTTACAACATCCCAGTACCTAGACCCAACCCTCAGAGATTGCAATTTATTTGGTACAGGTGGGTCTCAGGTATTGACATATTGTAAGATCTCCCCAAGCGATGTTACCATGTTGGCAGGGTTGAGAACCCATGTTTAGGGCCTTGTACATCAAAGCGCAGTTTGCAGACTGTCAGTACTGGCATTACCTGGGACCTTGTTGGAAATGCAGAATCTCAAACCCAATCCAGACCTGCTGATTCTGAATCTGCATTTTAACAAGACCCCAGGTGATCTGTGTGCATGTGGAGGACTGAGGGGCACTATGTGGAAGACGGTGAAGGGCAGACTCCTCCCTGCGAGTCAGCCAGAAAAGTCCTTCCCCAACCCCAGCTGGGATATGCAGCCCACTCACTCCCCACCAGGCAGGGCACACCCCAAGACAGTAGAGCCAGGGGCCTGGGTGATCATGGGGAGCCACATCACCAAGCTCTGCTTCTCTTGCTCCTCCAGAGCTGCACCTGGGGCTGCATCATGGGGCTCCATGTGCCAGAGCTGATGGAGACCCAACAAACCTCTTTTGTGACTAAAAGGAAGTCTGAGAGCAAGGCTCTGTCACCATTTAAGTGACAAAAAGAAAAACAAGTTTCTTCCCTTTCCACAGTCCTCTTCCTCAATGTCCCTACTCTCTTCAAAGTGCTCTTCGCCATGGAAGAGGAGAGGTGAGCTCAGGACAGCCCTGCCTCCGTATAGCCCAGTGAGAGAGCAAGCTGCCTGACCAACCATAAAGGCAGCTCTGTTACTGCAGGCATGGAGGTGGCTGGTACCAGCTAAGCCATTCCCTCATGAAGGAGGGAATCCTTGAGAGGCCAGACAGGGACACACATGTAATCTGGCCCCTCCAGCACCCTACACCCCACCCGCAGCTCTGGATCCCTGGTACCGCCTTTGTCTTTGTTTTTCCCTATCAGTTTGTGTGTGTGTGTGTGTGTGTGTGTGTGTGTGTGTGTTTCATATGTGCCTGCCTTTGCTCTTCCATTAGACTGGGAGCAACCATCTTCAGCTCCTCCTTTGTCACTGCCCGCAGTACTGAGCACAGAGACTTATGCCCAGCAGGGGCTCAATAAATATTATTTGTATTCATGTGCACACATTCTCTAGGGGTCAAATTCACTGCTCCATGCTAACAAAGAGTGACTCACAAGCAGGCATTTATTAGGGATTACCATCAGCACATTGAGATTCTATTGGAGAAAACAAGAAGACAATAAGAAATACCTTCAAAAAGCATGCACTCTGGTTTAGGAAATCAGACTTATATATAGCAAGCCTAAGACCAGAGACACAGGAAATCAAGCATGTTTATGGTAAGGTTAGGCAGGCCTACGGAGGCTGGCATGTGCCAACACCATGGAAATTTTCTGCTCTAGTCTTTTGACAGATTATTATTACTTACCTCTTGCTTGGCATTTGTAAGCATTTATCACCCTTTGATACTTCTAACACTCACTCTTCCTTGGGCAAAAATGGCTCAGAAAAACAAAAGCAAAACAGAAAAAGGTTCATCTGTACCCCCACCCTGGGCCATGTCCACTACACCAGATAAACGGGATGACAGTAAAGATACACAGAGTTGCAATGGGAGATGGATCAGGACTGGGAGCCTTTCCCTGCTGAGATGTCTGCAAACATCTGACACCACAGCACATTATTTGTACCCCGCCTCAACCCACAGCCAGCTTTTCAGGGCCATAGACACCACATAACTTTCCCATTCCAGGCTCCAAAAAGTCTTAGATCAGGTCCCTGAGACCCAAGCCAGAATGCAAGGAGCCTTCTCTCTGTCTTTGAATGGAAAACTTGCAGGGCATCATGTATGGTTGTTCTCATTTTGAAAACAAGAAAGTCAGGGCAAAACTCACAGCCAGACGCAGACTTCAGCTTGGATTCAGTATGGGGCTTTCTCCAACAATTTGTCAAACTTACCCCCACTCAAAAGTCCACTTTACTCTAAGTCAAAGAGACTTAGGTATGAGGATCAATAAGGAGATGTAAGTGGCAAAGGTCAAAGATTCTGACTCTGTAGAGCTGTGCAGTCCAATACAGTAGACTAGCCACATGTAGAGATTTAAATTTAATTTTAATTCAAAATTCAATTCTTCAGTCATATTAGCCACATTTCAAGTGCTCATGTACTTAGTGGCTTAATCATGTTAGACTGTGCAGATACAGAACATTTCCATCATCAAAGAAAGTTCTATTGGACAGCACTAATATAAAGCATTTAGATGTTTCATGTGAAGTAATGAATAGGGTGTTCTGGGAAGTTCTGCTGTTCTCCCCTGGTTTGTTGGGGTAGGTTTTAGGTGTTCTGTGGAATGTTGAATAGTGGGTGTGCATTTTCATAATGAAAGAAGCAATGTGCTGGGATTCTCATGTAAACACAAACGTTCTAAGGCAACACAAGGCTATAAATTGGGTCATCTTAGCATGTATACGTGGACACACAGTCTCTCCATACTTTTGCTTTTGTCACAAGGACTATGAAGTCAGATACTGTAACTAGTTTACTTACAAAAAGCCCACATGCTGCCTAGTCCTAGTCAGAATCATTCTCCAGATCCCTTGGCTGGTTCTAAGCATTCCCCAGCTTTACTTTCCAACTCAGCATCACTGAAGAGAAAAATCTCTCAGGTCAGGTCAGCACTCTGGACAGCGACAAGCTCTTTCCTAGTGTATTTCAGCACTTCCCTCTGCCCCAAAGGCCCCTTCAGAAGGAACTATCCCTTCAGAAACCACCAGGTGCCTGGAAAGGGACTTCCCACCCACTTCTTTTAACACCACAATCTTGTTGTCTTCAGAGCAAGAGAGTGTTCAGCTATGAAGCTTCAAATACTCCTCACCAACTCCAAAAAAAGTCACTCCTCAGTTAGCAAGCTAAGGTTCGCTACAGTCTCGCCCCAGACTGCTCCTTCCACTGTTCCAGCCTGGCCAATTCATCATGTCTGACCAAACTAGCTGTTTCCCTCTTCTAGCCCTTTGAGTGGGCACTCCTTTCCCCACCAGAAATGCCATTTTCTTATCTTTGCCTATTCAGGCCCTACCCATCTCTAGATGCCCAAGCCAACCCCCACTTCTCTTCAGAACCTTCCCCAAAGACTTTAATTTACACTGATTTCCTCTGTTCTCTGACATCCCAAAGCACTTCTAGATTAGATCATGCTTTAGAAACTTAATTACCTACCAATCACCTTGTATCATTACCAGGTTCATATGTGGGTTTTGCCAGAACTAGCTTTTGCCAGCAACCAACCATGCAGCCACAAGTCAGTCATGCCACACTTCTGAGTCTTCATTTCTTGATTAGTAAAATAACCACCTTGAACTAAAACATTTCTAACATTTTTTTGAGTTGAGGATTCTCTCAGAACAAGTTTCCACCTAGAAAAGTGCAATGCACGTAGTAGGGTCTTCAAATAATAACTGCAGATGCAATGAATATCTTACAAAAACAAAACCAGAGCACATCCCAGGGCTGAGGCCAGGCAGAGAATCCTGGTTTAGCTCCCAATGTGGATGACAAAGGCTTCAATTCCACCCAGTGTGTGATGATAATTGGAAAGATATCTAGTTTCTGTCCTTACCTACGTCAGCATAGGAAAATCATCTATGGCCTTGGAGGCATTTTCCTCCACAAAGGCATTCACCTCCAACATGTGGAAAAATACCACACAATGGGTATTATAACAATGGGAGTGACAACAATGTCTTGCATATAAATTTCTCTTATATAGGTCAGCCAACACCTGACAGCAATGTACTAACGTCATTTACTAATTACACACAAGCCCAGACAGATTAGGAAAAGTAACAAGAAGCATAAACATTGGTGGTGCCCCCAAACAAAACTTTGGCTGGTCTCACGAATCAAGATGTTCCAAGAGTCCGGTGGCAGGGAGACAGACTTAAAATTTTATCTCAATATTATACTTCCTGTCAAAATGATAGATAGCTATAATACCTCCTCATAATTAACATCCTGTTATTCTCAAATAATTTGGCTTATGGTCAATAAACAGTAAGATATAGGGGAGATTCTTCCATCTTTGAACAAGAAAAAAGGCCTAGAAACATTTAATAACTTTTACATTGCAAATAAAGATAAAACTAGAAACAGACCTAGTTGGAACAATTCTACTAACATAGGCACCACACACACACACACACACACACACACATATGCACACACATATCCAAATACACAACTCAGATAACTCTTAGTAATATAAAGAAAAGAGTGATGAAATTCTCTGACCCTGAAATTGGAGCTTTCACCAAATAGTTGTTTAAAATGCTACTGCCAAAGCAAATTGGCCAGCATCAGTAAAGAAAAAGGGAATTTTCATCACTGGGAAAAGTTCTTGGAATTGCTCTGCCAGCCATTTACTCTCATCCCAGAAAATCACAAGATCTGAGAACAAAACTTAGCATCTGGTCAATCCACTCCAGTTGGCCTAAACTGGATCCAGGAAAGGCCTAAACTGGCCTTCAGCATGAAGGCCAGAACTCTCCCATCCTAGGAGGCCTTTCCCAGAGCTGGGCATCCTTTGTGCTCAGAGAAGCAAAGCAGGGAGACGGCAGTGCAACCAGGTTAGAAGAGTAAAGACTAGCACTCAGGGTTCTCTATGATTTTGTCTCCATATACTGCTCCAGACACATCCCTCACTACTGAATTACATGCACCCACCACCCAAACCATGCCATTTACCTTCATAAATCAAAGATCCTCTGCATAGTCCTGCCTTTGCACATGGTTTTTCTCTAGTAGTCTTGGAAGAAGTCTTCAAGTCTTGATATCTCAAGACCCATCGGCCAGGCGCTGTGGCTCACGCCTGTAATCCCAACACTTTGGGAGGCTGAGGTGGGTGGATTACTTTAGGTCAGGAGTTCAAGACCAGCTTGGCCAACATGGTGAAACCCCATCTCTACTAAAAATATAAAAATTAGTGGGGTGTGGTGGGCACACCTGTAGTCCCAGCTACTTGGGAGGCTGAGGCAGGAGAACCACTTGACTTGGGAGGTAAAGATTGCAAGGTTGCAGTGAGTCAAGGTCGCGCCACTGTACTCCAGCCTGGGTGACAGAACAAGACCCCGTCTCAAAAAAAAAAAAAAAAAAAAAAAAAAAAAAAAAAAAAAAAAAAGGCCCAATGTGATCTTCTGTCAGCTTTCTAGCACTTACTTTCTGGAATTAGCAAATATTATTTATATTTGGACACACATATCTTACCACCTATAGGGCAGGAGACAGGGTCTCATAAGCCTCCACATTGCTCCAGAAGAAGATGTGGTACCCCTGACCCAAAGAGCAGGTGCTTGGTGATGATGATAAGAATAATCAGACCTTCTTAGGAGGTTCATCTGCCACCTCAAGTCAGAACTACGTATGAAGCTAAGTACGTGGGGCTGGGTGGGGCAAGCAGAAACAGGCCAAAAGGGAACTCACTTGGAGGACCACTGTCCACGCAGCCTTCCTCCAACTCTGGGTGCCAAGGACTTTTTTATTCTAGGACTGACTGGGAAATCCTTCCTTCCAACCCCTGAGCGGCTGATCCCAGGGTGTTTATCTCGTTAACTCTGTTTATTGTGATCCCGGTAAGAGGTTCTGAAGCTCTCCAAGCCCCTCTCTAATTAAATTCATTAGAACAGATTGGGGCTTTCTTTCTGGATCTCAAAAAAATTAACAACATGATTAGCATCATAATAAGGGGGAGAGGGGCTGCCAGGGAGGCCTTTCAGGAGGGGCCGGGCCAGTCTGGGAGGGGAGGCGTGAGGAGGAGCAGGTGAAGGAGGAGAAGGCAGATGCTAAGACAGCTGCTTCCTGGAGGAAGAGAGCAGCAGGAGCTGGGAGGGGATGATAGGGACGTGAGGGGATGACCCCACCATGCCCCAGGCACTCCAGCTTTTTCATGGCACTGTATGTGGGAGAGGAAAGCCAGGACAAGAAATTAATCAATGACATAAATCCCAAAAACATGGACTGTGGGACAGGAACTTGCAGCAATCTTCTAATTTTACAGAGAAAGAAATCCATCTAACAACGGGGCCAGAAGTTGAAGGCCCCTCGTACCTTTTATGATGATGTCCTTTTCCTGCAAGACTTTGCTGCATGGACCAGGGAGAAGGTGGGGTGAGGGTAGAAAAGAACAGGCAGGATGAGGAGGTCACTTCTTTCCCAGAGAATCTGAACCCAAGTTTTTGCTTATACACCTGATGATTCCTTCATCTAGAATACTCTCTGCTTCTCTTCCATATCCAAATTCTGCCAATTCTTCGAGACTCAGTTCCATTCCCACCACCTCTGTGAACAGCAGTTAGCATCGGATGAATATTTACTGCCAGCTAAGTATTACATTGGGCCTTTCACTATCCTCTCACATTTAATCTCTGTAACAGCCCTGCAAGGTTCATATTAATATCCCCATTTTGCAGATGAGCTGCAGCTACGCACCTAGCAAGTGGAAGAAGCAGGGTCTGAATGTAGATCTGTCTGATCGCAAAGGCTGAATGGTTTCTACTATGCCGTGTCACCTCCGTGACTCCAACAACTGAATCTAACTAACAGATCATGCTTTTCTTTGGAATTTTACTGTCCAGGGTCCGAGGCACCAAGGAAGATTTAATTAGACCCTGTATTGTCTTGTTCTCAAGGTGTTTTACATGTCTCAGTCTTATTTCTTCTATCTGAAAGCAGGAACCACATTTCTGTATCTTTCAGAATAAAGTAAGGCACTCTAAAATGCTTTTTAACTGAGTCCTTCTAACAGATTTTCCTAGAAAGCCTTGTGCATGTGGATAAAACATGCAGCTTTTTATTTTTCTACCTGGGGTTGGGTGGTGGGGTGGGAGGTGGGGCTCAGTACAATATATGGGAGAGGAGCATAGGCTTTGAAGTCAAATAAATAAAGGTTTAGATTCTAGCTCTGCGACTCACCTGTTCTGTAATCTTCAAGAAGTAACAGCTTCTCTGAATCTGCCATTTTCTGTGAAACAAGGAGCCTAACAATATCTCATTTGTAGGTAACCCTTTCAGGATGAAATGAAATGATGCATAGAAAGCACAGAGTGGGGTGCCTAGCACATAGAAAGAACTTGATAATGATGACTATTGTTATTATGCCACTTTTATTTTTTCCGGCTTGCCTCAAGTCCTAATGAAAAAAGAGTGGCCTGAGAGTTCTCAAGCTGGCACAATCTAACCAATATCCTGGGTCAGCAAAGCTGTGGAAGTGCCTACTCAAGCACCCAGCAGAACCATTAACTCCCAGGCCCTCTTCTGCAGTCCAGGGACCAGGCCATATGCATCCAACATCTGCCCTTACAGTTGGGCCTGGGCCCTTGCAGCTAGGCCTGGGCCTTGGCTGGGCATTGTAAGTGTCCAAAGTTTGTCATCAACTTGCTCAAGCCAAGGCAGGGGTCTGTCCAGACAGTTTGGTGCAATCACTCCAGATCCTACTGCCCACTATGACCCCTCAGCCATGCTCCTACAATGCCAGGAATTCATCTAACCTCAATTACAGCAGTTCTTGTGCTGAGTTTTAATTTCGTTTCATTTCTGTGTCTCCAACTTGACTTACACGCCCAATAGCTTGCACAGTTCCCAACAGATTCAAAGGCTCAGGACACATTGATGAAATGAACAAATATGGGTGTGTGGGTGAAAAGAGGGGCTACTCAGACAGATGAAACTGAGAGTCTCTCTCCTTAGCTAATTTCCCAGTTCAGCTATCGATATTTGTGGGAATCTGTGGTCAAGTGCATAGCTTCTAAGGACCTCTCCAGCTTACCAACAACTTCCCCTCCCCGTCAATGGCTCCCACCTGACTCTGGCCTTCCCATAATGTCAAATCCTTTCACACACAGCAGGGCTCACAATATTTTTCCTTGCCTTGCGTCTGAGCATATACCTGTGCGTCTTCCCTACACACAGATAGCTCCCAGAGCCTCTTTCCTCTGACTCACTGACACTCTAAGCATATCCAGCCACACTTTACCCCTAAAATCCAAGAGCTTAGAAGATGGGATTGGGAAAGTCAAGCAGCCTTGAACTCATTGCAGAGCTCCCTCCGGTTATTCCCCTATCAGGTTGTAGCTGCATCTAGCTGGGTTCAGCTACACACAGAACATCCCCCCTCCAGCCCTTCATGCTGGGGATCTGACAACACCTTGAACCTCATCTTGTCTCCTACCTTTTTCCTGACAGTCAACTTCAGGGTCAGCCCTGAGCTACCATCCAGGATAGCATCAGCCAAGCCCTCTTCATAGCTGTGGAGGACAGGGTGCTGATACCACCGGAATTAAAGACCTGGCTGTGTAACATCCCTATCCAGGTGCTCTCGCTCAAGCTTATCTATGTTATTTGTCTGATCACCTGTCTTCCTCTTCCATTGCCCAGGAGCTCGGAGAGACTGGACCCTGGCTTACTTTTCATCTCTATGGTCTCAGCACCTAGCAGAGCACCACACTGTAGGGATTAATGGATCTTCGTTAAATGAGTAAATATGAAACTGGCCTTATGTTCCCCTCACTTCTCCCCTCCCCACCCCAAACATCACCCCAGTCAAACAGACTGAGAACTGAATTTTTCTACTTCTCCCTCTCTGACTTCCTAAGAATTTCTTTTTCTAAAGACAAAGGGATGATTCTCACACCACAGCTCCTGCATGATCTTGAAGATCTCAGAGTGCCTCTGGCCTCCAAAAAAGCATGAGGGAGAAGAGTGGAGCCAGAGGTAGGAAACAAGTTGCAATAGACTGATCAGAGCCTTGGTATCCTGTCTCTCACTCACCACAGAAATCAGACCCTCCTCTGACCCACCCACCTCAGAAATGCAAAGCCAGAACCCCACCCCCAGCTCTCAGCCACCTCTTCAATGTGTGCCTGAAAGAACCAGCCCTTGTGAATGCAGCCAGTGCAGCCCACAGGGAGCTGGCTAGGTACAATTGGAAGGTCTTGCTCTGGCTCTCTGGGGAGCTAGCTCCTCCCTCCATGTGCCTTGGTTTATTTCTCCGTAGTCTTTCTGATGCCAAACAAGGGGGTGAGGGGTGAGATTCATTGCACAAAACTGGGAAATATGTACATTGTTATCAGAATCCCCCACTTCACCTGAGCTCCAATCAAGCATTTCAACATCAGAATCTTAACCCAATCAGCTCTCAACAACGGCTGCAGGTGATGCTTTCTCCCTGTACCAGGAAAAGCTGGCAGCCCTGAGGCACTGATGCCAGGGAAAGCTTCCAGCCCCACCCCAACTCATGCTGGAGAGGGGACGGAGAAGGGTGACAAAGCAAGGGGCAGCCAGTCCCAGCAGCACATCCCCTTGCCGGCACTGCCTGAGGCCCATTCAGAGTTTACTGCATAGGAGCTGAAGGAGTCCAACCACTTGGATTCCTAAAGTGAGAAAGCCTTGCAGAGAAGGGACAGGGTCTGTCTGCAATTTGCTCTTAATGCCCCAATTTAAGCCTCTGGGTTTCGTCTGAGGCCCCCAAGACAGGAATTGGGCTGCCATTCCCTGTTTCACAGTGGCAACCACAATTTCTGGGGCTAAGTGGGAGTGAGCCTCTTTCCTTATTGGCAGCATAATTCTCTCTCTCTCTATATATATATATATATACACACACACACGCACACACACACACACACACACACCCCTTCAGTTGAATCCAAAGACAAGGGGAGAAATTACTCCCTCCGAAGTGCCAGCTCAGTCAAGACAAAAGGTGAAATGTATTAGCTGCTTAGCAGGCCCCTGATCTCCTTCAGTTCTTCCTGCAATGCAATTCCACCACATCCAATCATCCCCAAACCAGAAGGAGGATAGATCTCTGCCTGTCTTCCTCCACTGCCCCCACCTCACAGTTGGTATGGCCCCTATCCCCAGAGGCTTCCAATCTTCACACACATTTTCCCTGGGCTATTCTCCTATTGCTTTAAGTTCTGTGGGCTCTGAGCCTGGCTTTGGATCCACACAAACAATTAAACTCCTGTCTAACCAGGTCTCAAAGCCCTGTGGCTTGCCCTTGCCTTGCTGGAGATTTGATTGCGGCCCAGCAGGGCCCAACACATTTCCAAGGGTAGATGAGACATATTAGGCCCTCATGCCAGCGACACAGGCAGGCAGAAAAGGCGTATTGTCGTCCTCTCCCCCACACTGAGGGAGGAGGCATCTCTGCTCAACACACACACACACATGCATGTGCACACACACACACCACATGCCAAAATGCCAAGGAAAGAGTCAGGAGCAGAACCTGGCTGGGGACAGGATGGGGGCTGCCATGGGGACCAGATTCTAGGTGATTCAGCACTCTGCCCACTCTTGGCCCAGCCCATGGGCCACACTCATGACAGCTCCAGATGCCAAAGTGCTGACTTGGAGGCTGAAGCAGAATCTTTTCTAAAATCCAAAATTCTCCAGCCCTCCAGCAGGGTTCCTCGTTCAGGCCCTTACATCAGGGCTCAGGCCAAGCCCTAGGAGGAGTCTGCTCAGTCATTCCCCTGGACCCTGCCCCTTCCCCATCCTAGTTTCCCAATGCCTAGCACCCCCTCCCCCAATTCATCTAGGAAACAAACCTGAACAGCTAGAGGACCGGGGCAGCTGCATGGCTGGAGAGGAACATAAGAGAGAGGCCTACTAACCCCCAGCATTCTTCTTCCCCAAGCCACAAATAGGATCAAATACGCAGAAAGGGGTTATATTCCACAACTGAGATCCCCATGCAGGGAAGGAGGGTCCAGGGACCACTGAGGGAGGGCTGAGTACAGGCTGTGTGGCTCCATACAGCACCAGGAAGGGCAGTGAGGAAAGGTGACGGGTGTCAGGCCAGCTAACAGCCAAACAGGGAGAAGGCGGGGTTCTTGAGAGGGACTGTGATGCGGGAGGACACCAAGAGGCAGCTGGGAAGGGGCTGGGACAGGGCGTGCACAGGGGGACTGGGGGAGGACAGGAACTGTGAGGGAGCGAATGGAGAGACAGGACACCAATTGGTAGGGGCATGAGATGGGTAAGAGAATAGGGGAGGCAATAAGGGGTTGATGTGTGCGGTAGGAAAAATAGGAGGCATGGGGTCATCCAAAGCGGGGTGTCGAGGTAAACAGAAGTACAAGGGCAGGCAGGGCTCACGGACGAGGCGGGGACAGACAGGAAAGGGAAAGGGTTGAGGATGCGGGAAGGGGGAGGGGACGCGGCCAACGAGATAGAAAGGGTGTTGGGGTGGGCAAGGGGCTGGTAGTTGGACGGGGATGGGGTGGGTATATGGACAGAATCGGATGGATTCGGGGCAGGTGACAGTGTGGAGAGGGGAAGGGATGGGAATGTGGACGGAGGGGGAGGGGGACAGGTCAGGGGATGGAGACAGAGAGAGGAGGGCGGGAACAAGGGGGTGTCGCTAGGTGGGTTTCCATGATTCTCTACCCCCATCTCTCCGGTGTTCGCGCTCGCCTACCTCCAAGAGCTCGGGCTCCGGCCCTGGGCGCTGTCTGAGCTGTCCGCTGCCGGCGCCGCCACTTCCCCCGCGTCCCCTGCAGCGCCTCTCGCCGCCAGCCGCCGCATTAGGGCAGAGACCAGCCCGTGCGCGTCCCCGGGCGGCCGGCGCGCCCCCGACAGCCTGCGTGCGCGCCCCCACGCCCCTCCCTTCGCGCGCCGAGCGGCCGCGGAGCGGGGACCAGGACAGAGGCGGAGGGAAGGATGCTCCGGACGCAGCCCCGCCTGGCGCGCTGGGGAGCGGGTGCGCAGAGCCAGGGCCGGAAAAAAAAATCTTCCTTTCTCTTTTCACCTGAGCTCTCTTTGCAGGCTCGCCTTGAGAGTGATAACAACTCGTCTCCCCCGTTTCCGTTCGCTGAGCACCTACTACGTGCACAACACACAGGAGGAGGTACACTGAAGCCCCAGCAGGATCGCGTGTCTGTCCCTCCACCACAGACTGTGACTTGAGGGAGCAGGAAGTTGCTGGACAGCTTGTGTTCTCAGGGCCTAGCACAGAGACTTGTTTGTGGTAAACTCTCCAGTAAAGTTTGTTGATTGGCAAGTCGTTGGATCCTGATTCGGGGATGTGAGAGGTTGTGACTACTATTAACAGTGAGGGGCTTTCTTTTAAAAATGAGAGATTTCCTCTGTCCTAGGGGGACTCAGGCCTCAGTCTTGGCTGGAGAACTATCTGACATGACAGCAAGACGTTTCTCTGTGGACCTCAGTTTCCACAACTGAACCATGAAAAGTTGATTGGGTGGTCGCCCAAGGTCTCTTCTAGCTCTGACATGAAGACTACATTAGGTCCTGACTAATGTGCACAGGACCTGAGCTCAGAATTATCACCTGAAATAGTGGAAAGATCCCAATTAGGGAATCATAGAATCTTAGTCTTGGAAGAGTACTTGGAAGCTTCTAGTTCAGCTCCTCATCCAAAACTACAGTGCCCTGCAGCACCCCTCTGTGGCCCCATTCAAGGACTAGTTCCTTTCTCTGTGCTCATAGCTCCTACCCTGGCACCACTGTCCTTTATTCTGGATGAGAACACCAAAGTTCAAGGAACCTGCCCAAGTAATAATTGAAAGCCCAGATGCATCTGACAGTGCCTAGTTAAAACTACTTTGCTATTTTAAGATGGGCCCTAAGATTTTTGGATTTCACCACTACTAGAATCTTCTAATATGGTCAAGTTGAAGGATCACAGGATTTGCCAAGAAAGTCCTGGGTTACCAGCAGGTTGAACTTGGGCAGTTCACTTAACCTCTCTAAGTCGTCTTTTTCCCATCTGTAAAATGGGGTTAGAGTGGGCATCAATGAGATAAGGCACTGAACCAAAATGTTCTTTACAAATGTTAATTATTGTTCAGCCTTCCCTCCCCTTTCTTCATTATTTTTAAACAGCAAATACACGAAGACCTAGAGAGATAGAAGATCACACAGTGGTTTGGTGGTTGAAACTGAATTGGGACTCAAGTTTCATGGCCTTAGTATAAAGAAATCGAGTCTGGGCCTGAAGGGCGCATGGAGACCCCCAGAGGTCCTGAGGGTGAAGGTGTTTCCTTGGGCTCGGTGGTGTCCTAGAGCTGCAGGCAAGTCCTGATGGAGGGAGAGGCACCCCCTGCCGGTGACAGACTCTGGGGACTAAGAGGAGCCTAGGCACCTTGCAGGCTGTTCTGCTGCTGTGTCAGGAACAGACTCACTCAGGACCGAGGGCAGAAAGTGGTTGCTTTTTTTCTTTCCTGACATTTATCTGGCCTTCCTGCTTCTTTTTCTTCCCTGGGTTTGCACCTCTAGTTCTGGCTGGAACCCTCCGCAGGCATGGACTTTCAACCCAGACCTGAAACCCCACTCACTGTGTCCTCTGTCATAGTGAATGGCAAGTCACAGGATTTTCACATTCCCTAGTGTCTCATTCCTCCCAACGAAATTTCATAAGCCCTGCCTCATCCTGGGCTCAGACCAAGAGAAAGCCCCAGGCATGAGTCTCAGGCACTTGAAGCCATCCTCTTCCACACTGGTCCCTAGGAAGTGTGGGGAAACTGGCAGATTCGTGCATTACTGGTGGAGGTTTAACTTGGTATGGCCTTTTTGGGAGAGCAATACAGCAGTACCATCAAGACTTTATACACTTGACCCATCAATGCCACCTCGAAGAATTCAGCCTGCAGAATCACTGGCCCAATCCACAAAGATGTGTATGCACAAGGACATTCAGTGTGGCTCATCCAGAGGACAATGATTACATGCATTATAATAATCCATGCAATAACACAGTTTTAACAATGATAACACACACACATTTGTTTTTTAAAAAGCAAGTGAATAATGGCATGCAGGGAAGAAAGGTATTATCCTTTTCTGGGGGAAGAGGGAAAGCAAATTGGGAGACAGGGTTGGAAGAAGAGGAGAGAGGGATGATGCCCTGGGCTAGTTTAGAAGGTGAGAGCAAAGGCCCTCAAGCATGCTAGGAGGGATCTAATTTTTGTTGAAGCCTTTCACATATATTATGTCACTCAATCCTCAGAAACCCCAATGAGGTGGGGATCATTGTTCCCAGTTTACTGATGAGAAAATAGATGCCTGGTGAGGTTAATAAGAGTACAACATCGCACAGATGGGGTGTGGTACAGTGTTAGCTTTGCCCCAAGAGAGATCTGACTTTTGCCCTTGGCTCTTGGGAGGTCATCTCTGAGTCCTTGGATTATCTCACCTGATAAGAGTGCCTTTATCTACCTGGGGGATTTGGGCCAAACCAGGTAGTCTATACTAACAATGATGGATGGTGGGGTCTTTGGGCATGTATCAGCTCAACCTCCAGAGGGGCTAGAAACTAAGGTCAACCACTTGGATGGTCAGCCATGACTACATGAGGGGCTAGAAACTAAGGTCAACCACTTGGATGGTCAGCCATGACTACATGACTGAGCCCCAGTGAAATCCCTGGACACTAAGGATTGGAAAGAACTTCCCTGATTAGCAATATTTTGCATGTAATGTCACACATTGTTCCTCGGAGACTTTAGTGCTGTCCCCAGCTTCATCAAGAGAGAACAACTGCGGTCTCTGCACATGAAACTCTCCTGGACTCCGCTTGACCTGTCTCTTCTTTTCGCTAATTCTACTCTGTATCCTTTTATTGTAATAAGCCACCATTATGAGCCTATGAGCTCTCAGTGAGTTCTATGAGTCCTTCTAGTAAATTACTGACCTAAGAGGGGTCTTGGGAATGCTTGAGCTTGCAATTGGTCAGAAGTAAGGATGGTCTCGGGGACTGCTTCCTAACTCTTAGATGGTAAGTGGTGGAATTGGGAGTTGGACAAAGATCTTAGAGCCTCCAGGGTGTGCCCTCTCCCACTGCACAACACTCCCTTACACCGACCCATTGTATAACAATTGCCAAAGAACAGAAACTCTGCCACTGATACAAAAGGGCTGGGCTCCTGGCTAAACCCCACCCTTAAACCTGGAACTGTGGCCCTAAGTGGATATAGCTGACCCCATTTTTCCTCCCAAATGTTGCCTTTTTGGCCTGCCTGGCCCCTATCCCGTGCCCATAAAATACTTTAGCTGGCAGAGAAACACAAGTGGCTGAGTGGCAAGGATACAAGTGGCTGAGCGGTGAGCAGAGAAGCAACTGAACATCAGAGAGTATGGATAGACATAGCTAACTTCAGACAGTGCAGCTTCAGAGAGGGGCCCAGATGGAGACGGCCAGGCTTCAGAGAAATACCATCTTCCCATTCCCTTTCCAGCCTCCCTTTCACTGAGAGCCAACCACCACTCAATAAGTCTTCCACACTCATCACCTTTCAAACAGTTCATGTGACCTGATTCTTCCTGGACACTGGACAAGAACCCGGGTGCCGAGAGGGCAGGGGTTGCCACTCTGACCCTACACTGAGCTGGTGGGCACTTGGCTATCTCTGGACAGCACAGCTGAAAGAGCATTGGTTGTAACACACTTGGATGCTGCTGCAGGACCCGCACAGAGCGCTCCCACCAGAGAGGAGCGACCAGCCAGTTCTAGCATTCGTTCGCTCTGGTTCCCGCACTCACTTGCACACTCCCTTCTGCCAGGAGTGGCCATCGGCAGGCTGAGTGAAATGAACCACTCCAGTTCCTGCCCACAAAGGGGGTCAAGGGAACAATCCTGTGTCACCATCACGAGGAAGAACAAGAGCAGAGTGATAGTCACGCTGAGCTCTAGCAAAGCAGGTGGATGAAGATGCAGAAAAGCAGTCAGAGTAGCATGTTCAGAAGGAATGTAGAGGGGCAAATTTTAGAAAGTTCCAGGAATATAGCACCCCCCCCCCCATAATGCAGGAGGGCAGGAAGGTAGGTGCAGTGAAAGCCAATGGGAAAAGCCACTAGGAATTTACCGTAGGTCCCCCGAGAAGCTACTAGACTCTGATCTCTTCTCTCATCTCTCCCTCATCATCTTCTGGTCTCTTCCTAGGCCAAGAGGGAAGGTTGCATCCCAATTTGCACACAGATTAAGGGAAGGAGGGAGGGAGCCAGGAGCGGGGCTCTGGTCCTTCTCCCATTTGGCCAGTGCACACATGCTGGTAATCCAAAGCAGTGGCAGATGTGGAGACCCCATGCGGTCTGCAGGTCCCCATCACCCCCAACACCTGTCACATTCTTAAATGCCTAGAATTTTCTTCCCCCCATGCTGGGAAGAAAGGAAGCACTCAGCCCAGCTCCAAGCTGGAGAGCATCTTTCCATCTGCTCTCTTACTTCCCATTTTGAAATTAAAAAATAAAAATCTCCTTGGGAGTTGCCTCTTGCCCACCACTGCTGAGGGCCAGCCATAGAGCTGAGCTTATGCGGTCATATGCCTATGTTAGAACTTTTACCTTCCAGATGCAGAGACCTCCCCAAGGCACATAGAATTAGTCTTCCACTGTACGTGGGTGAGATCCCATTCCTAGCTGAGATGGGGCAGTGAATGGGAAAGTTAGAGAGGAGGAGAGAGAAGCTTTGGAACAGCCATTAACCAGCCTTGACTCTAGGCCTGGGTATCAGACCTGTCCCTGCTCCAAGAGTGAGGGAGGCAAAGGGTGGAACTGCCCCACCGCCTGCTTTTTATACAGAGCATATTTCCACCTTTAAAGACTACCTTTGAATTTCACCTGCATAAATATATTAGAAAGAGTAGAATTTTTGGAGTCTTTCCCTACCATGATGAAAGGCTTTGTATTAGTCTGTTCTCTCATTGCTATAAAGAAATAGCTGAGACTGGGTAATCTACAAAGAAAAGAGGTTTAATTGGCTCATGGTTCTTCAGGTGGTACAGGAAGCATGGCAGCATCAACTTCTGGGGAGGCCTCAGGGAGATTTTACTCATGGCAGAAGGGCAGGCATCTTCACATGGCCGGAGCAGGAGGAAGAGAGGTAAAGGGGAGATGCCACATACTTTCAAACAACCAGATCTCGCTATCATGATGACAGCACCAAGGAGGATGATGTTAAACCATGAGAAACTACTCTCATGATCTAATCACCTCCCACCAGGCCCCACCTCTAACATTGAGGATTGCAATTTGACATGAGATTTGGGTGGGAACACAGATCCAAACCATATCAGGCCTATACCTGTTTATTAACAATAGTAGTAAAAGAAGCTATTTCTTGGCTGGGTGCGGTGGCTCACGCCTGTAATCCCAACACTTTGGGAGGCCGAGGCAGGTGGATCATGAGGTCAAGAGATTGAGACCATCCTGGTTAACATGGTGAAACCCTGTCTCTACTAAAAGTACAAAAAATTAGCCAGGCGTGGTGGCAGGCCCCTGTAGTCCCAGCTACTCGGGAGGCTGAGGCAGGAGAATGGCGTGAACCCAGGAGGTGGAGCTTGCAGTGAGCCGAGATTGCGCCACTGCACTCCAGCCTGGGCAACGGTACAAGACTCCTTCTCAAAAAAAAAAAAAAAAAAAAAAAAGAAGGTATTTCTCTCTCGTTCCTCCAATGAGCCAACCAGCAAGAAAAGCCCAACTGCAAACTCTCTCTCTAAACATATGAAACCTTGGTTTTCTGGAGGGTTTTGAGGACTGATCTTCTAGGTAGGTTGCATCATAATCCTGTGCCTAGACAGGGAAATATGGTCCCTCCCCAGCTGGGAATCCTGGAATTTAGAAAACCTTTATCAAAAGAGCTTTTCCTTTTGCAGTTGTCTTGCAGACATATTTGTGCTAATAGTCTTGAGAGTGATTGTGCCCTGCTAACCACAAAGGCATTCATTTCATCTTAATCAAATGGTTAAAACAAATTAAAAGCCTGATGCGGTGGTGCATGCCTACAGTCCCAGCTACCTGAGAGGGTGAGGTGGGAGGACTGCTTGACCCCAGGAATTGGAGGCTTCATTGTGCAATGATCATTCCTGTGAATAGCTGCTGCACTCCAGCCTGGGCAACACAGTGAGACATTCTGGTCCCTTCCACCCACCCAAAAAAACAAAAAAAAAAACAAAAAAACCAAAAAAAACAAAATATGTTAAAACAATCTCTTTTCCGAAAAGCCCTTACTCACTTTATCTTTGTGATGTACTCCTTTCTGAAGACTCAGCTTAAACATCTCTCGTGTGAAAACAACAAAACAAAACAAAAACTCTTATTCTGCCAGACTCAGCCTCTCATCTGTGCAGCCGTGCACACAGTAAGGGCTTCCCTCATAGCATTTACTGCACTGCGTTTCCAACTGGAAGTTTCCTAGAACAGGGACCATCTTCCTCTCAGTGTATCTACAGGGTCCTGCACTATACGCTGCTCATAGCTGAAGCTATGAATGAGTGAATGTATGAATAAAAGTATGAATAAAAGCAGAGTTGCTATGAATATAGACAGTGCTATCTAATGACAGTAGCCACTAGCCACATGTGACTATTTAAATTTAAATTAACTAAAATTAAAAATTCAGCTCTTCAGTTAAGCTAACCACATTGTAAGTGTACAAGAGCTAGCATGTGCCTAGCGGCCACTGTATTAAACAACAAAGATGAAAGAACGTTGCTATCATTGCAGAAAGTTCTATTGAACAACACTGGTCTACATTATGATGGGCACCAGCTGAAGTTATGCAGTGTGTGACCTGCATAACTGTTCAGAGTGGGCCTGTATGAATGAAGTACCTCCCTATGTGCAGTGCTGTGCTAGCTGCTGATCAAAGAATTACACAGACGTTTGTAGTCTAAGATAGGCATGAGAACATCAGAAAACACACTGTAAAGAATGGTCCCTCGATGAGTAAATACAGGCCAAATGAAGTAAACAGACTATGGGTAGGTATCATCAAATATATAGGGAATGAACAGACCGAAGAAGGGAAACATAAAGAAGTTTGGCTGTCCTCATAGCCTAAAAACTAGTGTCTGTTTCCCTTCTTATATTTGAAATGGACATTACTTGGCTAGAATTATTTCCTGGAGAAATAAACATATTAGACAGAAATAACCATGCCGGCCATTGAAATATAGCCAAAGAAAATATTTGTCTTCACGTAGCAACCACAGAAGCTCTCCATCACGGCAATCACTGATTTTTCTGGGAAAGGTAAGATTTATGATGGTCTTTCTGTTGTTTTCAATAAACCATGGAAATGTCCTATCCATTGTAACATTTCAGCCTCTAAATTGTCTTTCTGACACTGCCTCTTGCACATAGCAAATGTCTGAAAATCCTTTGTCACACCACGTGTCTCAGTTTTCTTTTTTTAAGCTACCTCAGCTTTCTATCAGGAAATGTGGTCCCTGTATCTTGAGGGCCTTTTTCACTTCCTGTAGGCTATTTTTTTATTCTGCCAAAGAAACTGTCAGTTCCCCACCCAGCTGGGGAAAAGGAAAGGAGACTTCACCTTCACTTTGTAGCAAGTCAGGGGGACTGTGCTCCAGTCTCTAGACCCTAGACCCAAGACCCCAGACCCTTCTGTTTCTATCCTGTCCTGCCCCTGCCTCCACCCCCAACACAACTTCTGCTGGCTGGCAGGATCAGCAGGAGTAGGGCGTGGAGCCAGGAGGTCGCAGCTGAGAACCCAGCCTGTGGGCCTGGACACCCCCAATTAGTTTATCTTATTAATGCCAATTTATTAGCACAGAACCCCTGGGAAGTGGGCAGGAGGAGCTGTCTGTTTAAAATAAGCTTTTATATTTCAGGTCTGCAAACTGCACACCTGAGCTCATGGGGAGAGGCCAGGCCCGAGGTGGGTGGCCTTCCTGCCTGCCACCTCCTCTGGGTAGACCTGGGAGAGCGGATCTGACAGTGGCAGATGGGATGGTGTATGCTTCTGAATACAAGATTTGTCACAGTTTTACATGTAATTGTGCAGGTTTCCTTTTAAGAGTCCTCCAAGACTTTGTTAGCAACAAAGAATTTCTCTATTAAGCTTTATAAATAACATAGCCTTAATAATTAAATCTTGTTTCATCTCAGGGCTCCAAATGGACTCACTCCTTCAGTTCTTAGGTGTTAGGAGCTGGAGTAAATGATATTTTCCTTATATTTCCTTAGGGACTTTCTGACTTGTAATAAGTCCTCATCATTCACCCCGTCATTGAAGCTGGAACTGAAATAAGTGGTGCCACATCCTCTCAGACACAAGAGAGCATTTTAAACAAATTGATGAACAGTCATTTAAGGAAAATATTAAAAGTACCTGAGACATTTTCATGGGCCATAAGTTCCCTCTGCTTCATACGAACCAAGTGCTATGACCAGGTGAATCCTGCCTGCAAAGATGTGGGAGTGAGAAAAAAGAAACCCCTTTTCTTGTTCACACTTAGCTTTAAAAAACTCCAAGAGCAAACAAAAGCTGCTCATCCATCCTTGCCCAGGAAGAACCTGTCCATGGATAAGCATTTGACTATTGTGTGTGTTGGTGCATATTAAGGGGAGATCATCAGAATCAGTGGTGAGCTGGTAAATATTTAACAAGTGGATCACTGGAAAGAAAAAAAAACTCAGAAGTGTAGCATTTTCTGATTTCTGTGGTATAAATTCCCCTACCATGGTCAATTTCAAGACGACAACACGATGTCACTCAATGTGATGAAGAAGAGACTATTATATCACATTTCTACCATACAGCTACTGTGAATGTAAATAATCTCAAGATCATAGAAAATAGTAAAACACAGTAAAATCATCAGAAAATGATGGGTTTTGAGTTATTTCTACTTTTTCATTTAATGTAATTATTTAATTGTAAGTTTATGTAATTTAATGTTTCCTGAGGGCTGTCTCTCACAGCTGGCTTGCAAAGTTCCTGAAAATTTAACAATCGGCTCCTATGAGCTGGCATAAGCTGGTTCCAGCACATTATTGCCCTGGAGCCACTCAGTCACATGTCTGTGTCCCTGTTGTTATTGCCACTTCCGGCTTGGAGTTTCTGTGTCAAAGCTCCCACAGCAACCTCATGATGCATGATGCGTGTTTTGAAAAAGTAGAAATCAGATGTCGTAGACACTGCTAGTGACCCAGCCGTATCCACTTTAGAGCCGGTGCTCCCGTCCCCCAGCTGCTGTGAATGCTGCAGCTAATGGGGAAGGGGTCACACCTGTGTCCCTCCCTGAAGCCCTGATCCCACTGCAGGACCCGCCTCTCCTGAAATGCATGGAGGTTGCAGTGACCAATGATGACTTACAAGGGGCACAAAGCCCTTTCCTTGCCTCAAGGAGGACTATTCTTTGGAGGATTTACACTCAGAGTATCTGTGAATCAGGCCAAGGTCTGATGTGCCTTTACCTGGGACACATCCTGGCTTGGCAACTTCCTTTATCCTACTTTCCACATTCCCTTCCTCAGTAAATATGCACCAAATTGAACTCAACATGAGCAAAGACAGTACCAAGGCTGACAAACAGGCCTGTGTTCAGGAGCAGTAAGAGATGGAAATCTGCAGTCACACGAGGTTGGGCTGGGCTTTGGCACCCGTCAAATGGGTTTTAGCATTGGTCTGGTTGTCATCAAACACCCTGCTACAGGGACTTTGGCTGGGATTGTTCTGGGGCCAACTTTTCTCTACTTCTATGCATTTCAACATGGGGTATCGGTGCTATACCAAGGGTTCTAGAACGTGAAATATCTTCATGGATCATCATTTTGGCTCAGATTTAATAAGAACATGAGTAGAATGGGAGAAGTTTAGTAATCTAGCTAGTAGGTAATTTTATGTTTTTTTATACTGAAATAATAATAGCTAAGGCAAGTAGTGATTACCTTATGCGTGTCTCTAAGAACTTGATAACAGATAAAACACATTGAATCATTATTACAATGTCATGAGAAAACCTAGGCTAAAGACAGGTTAAATATGTTACCCAAGGTCTCCTAGCTAGCAAACTAAAGAGCTGGATTTGAACCTATGTGGTATGGTTCGAAGTCTGTACTTTTCTTTTTTTTTTTTTAGATGGGGTCTTGCTCTGTTGCCCAGGCTGGAGTGCAGTGGTGCGATCTCGGTTTGCTGCAACCTCTGCCTCCTGGGTTCAAGCAATTCTTCTGCCTCAGTCTCCTGAGTAGCTGGAATTACATGCATGTGCCACCACACCCAGCTAATTTTTGTACTTTTAGTAGAGACAGGGTTTCACCATATTGGCCAGGCTTGTCTCTAACTCCTGACCTCAAGTAATCCATCTGCCTCTGTCTCCCAAAGTGCTAGGATTCCAGGTGTGAGCCACCACGCCTGGCCTCAGAGTCTGTGCTTTTAACCAAAAACTACCAGGCATACCTCCGAGATATTGCAGGCTTGGCTCTAGACCACCACAATAAAGGGAATATTTCAATAAAGCAAGTCACACAAATTTATTGGTTTCCCACTGCTTATAAAAGTCACGTTTATACTATAATGTAGTCTATTAAGTGTGCAATAGCACATCTTTAAAAACAATGTACATACCTTAATTTAAAAATACTTTATTGCTAAAAAATGCTAACAGTCATCTGAGGCGTAATCTTTTTGCTGGTGAAGGGTCTTGCCTCGTGTTGATGGCTGCTCACTGATCAGGGTGGTGGTTGCTGAAAGTTGGGATGGTCATGGCAATTTCGTAAAATAACAATGAAGTTTGCCTTATCAGTTGACTCTTCCTTTTACTAAAGTAGTGTACGACGCTGTTTGATAGCGTTTTACCCACAGTAGAGCTTCTTTCAAAATTGGAGTCAGGCCTCTCAAAAGCTGCCACTGCTTTATCAACTAAGTTTATGTAATATCCTAAATTGTTTATTGTCATTTCAACAATGTCCACAGCATCTTCACCAGGAGTGGATTTCATCTCAAGAAACCACTTTTGCCAGGCGTGATGGCTCACGCCTGGAATCCCAGCACTTTGGGAGGTCGAGGTGGGCAGATCACTTGAGGTCAGGAGTTCGAGACCAGCCTGGTCAACATGGTGAAACCGTATCACTACTAAAAATACAAAAATTAGCCAGGTGTGGTGGCAGGTGCCTGTGGTACCTGCTACTCAGGAGGCTGAGGCAGGAGAATCGCTTGAATCCGGGAGGCAAGAGGTTGCAGTGAGCTGAGATTGTGCCACTGCACTCCAGCCTGGGTGACGGAGCTAAAACTCTGTCACAAGACAAAACAAAACAAAACATTTTCTTTGCTCATTCATAAGAAGCAACTCCTCATTCGTTTAAGTTTGATCATGAGATTGCAGCAATGCAGTCACATCTTCAGGCCCCATTTCTAACTCTGGTTCTCGTACTCTTTCTACCACATCTGCAATTACTTCCTCCATTGAAGTCTTCAACCCCTCAAAGTCATCCATGAGGGTTGGAACCAACTTCTTCCCTTTTCCCATGAATGATGAGTGTTATTAATGGCGTCTAGAATGGTGAATCCTTTCCAGAATGTTTTCTATTTACTTTACCTAAAGCCATTAGAAGAATCATTATCTTTGGCAGCTATAGCCTGAACAGACATATTTCTTAAATAGTAAGACTCAAAAGTCAAAATTACTCCTTGTTCCAGGAGGTACTGAATGGATGTTGAGCTAGCAGGCAAGAAAACAACATTCATCTCCTTGTACATCTCCATCAGAGGTCTTGGGTGACCACTTTTATTGTCAATAAGCAATAATATTCTGAAAGGAACTTTTTTCTCGGCTGTTAGTCTCAACAATGGGCTTAAAATAATCAGTAAACTCGAGCCTGGGCAACATAGTAAGACCTTGTCTCTACAAACAAACAAAAACAAACAAAATTTGCCAGGTGTTGTGGTGTGTGTCTAGTTCTAGCTACTCAGGAGGCTGATGTAGAAGGATCACTTGAACCCAGGAGGTCAAGGCTGAAGTGAACTGAGATTGTGCCACTGCACTCCAGCCTGGATAACAGAGTGAGACTCTCTCTCTCTCTCTCTCACACACACACACGTATATATTCAGTAAACTATGCTGTAAGCAGATGTGCTGTCATCCAGGCTTTGCTGTTCCATTGATAGAGCACAGGCAAAGTAGATTTTGCATCATTATTCAGGGTCCTAGGATTTCCAAAATGGTAAATGAGTGTTGGGTTTAACTTCAAGTCACCAGCTGCCTTAGCTCATAATAAGAGTGTCAGTCTTTGAGGCTTTGAAGCCAAGCATTGACTTTTCCTCCGTAGCTGTGAAAGTCCTAGATGGCATCTTCCTCGTATCTGGGAAATACAATAAAATGAAGCACAATAAAATGAAATGTGGCTGTTCAGCTGACCCTTGAATAACATGGGTTTGAACTGTGTGAGTCCACTTATATGTGAATTTTCTCTCACTTCTGCCACCCCGCAAGACAACAAGGCCAACCCCTCCTCATCCTCCTCCTCAACCTACTCGACATGAAGATAACAAGAGAATAAAGGCCTTTACAATGATCCACTTCCACGTAATGAATAGTAAATAAGTATATTTTCTCTTCTTTAATATTTTCATTTTTGGGGGGTGGGGTGGGGATGGAGTCTCGCTCTTGTCACCCAGGCTGGAGGGCAGTGGTGTGATCTCGGCTCACTGCAACCTCTGCCTCCCGGGTTCAAGAGATTCTCCTGCCTCAGCCTCTGGAGTAGCTGGGATTACAGGTGCCCACCACCAAATCTGGCTACTTTTAGTAGAAATGGGATTTCACCATGTTGGCCAGGCTGGTCTTGAACTCCTGACATCAGGTGATCTACCCTTCTCAGCCTCCCAAAGTGCTGGGATTACCAGCATGAGCCACTGCGCCTGGCCAGATTTTCTTAATAACATTTCCTTTTCTTTAGCTTACTTTATTGTAAGAATACAGTACATAATACACATAACATTATATATAATGTATATATAACATATTAATGCATAAAATGTGTGTTAATTG
Source organism: Macaca thibetana thibetana (assembly GCF_024542745.1). NCBI lineage: Eukaryota > Metazoa > Chordata > Mammalia > Primates > Cercopithecidae > Macaca > Macaca thibetana. The sequence goes on from NC_065578.1 coordinate 158,299,004, forward strand.
CCTACTTACATTATTGGTAAGGCTTTCAGTCAACAACAGGCTATTAGTAATTGAGTTTTTAGAGTCAAAAGATACACAAATGTTTGACCGTGCAGGGATCCCAAACCCTGCATTGCTCAAGGACCAATTGCATATGTCTTAAGCAAATGTAGATACATTTTAAAGTAGAAAGCGAAGTTTGCATGACTGTTAGAGCTAAAACTTTAGATTTTTAGCTTTTTGCGAATTGCTTCTTTTCCTGGGGGTTGGTGGTGAGAAGGCTTTTTCATCCTTGTGGTCTCCATTGATTGTTCTGGGTGGGGAGCAACGTGGGGAAGAAATGGAAGAGGGAGTAAGGATGTCTTAGGAAGAAGAGATGAGGACAGATCCCAATCTCAGGAAATGGCATCTGCATATTCATGAGGTTATTTTTCCTGTCTTCCATCTCATTAGAGAAGTTGAGAGAGATCAGGCTGTGGCACCTGCGGGAGCCCACAGGGTAATGACGCCTATCTCACCACCTGGGCTGTGGTTGCTCTGCAAAAACGCTTCACCAATGATAACGCCATGTCTGTGCCACGCAGGGATCAGCTGGGACAACCAAGGGAGGGGACCAGCGGGCAGGAAAGCTCTCAGAATTATGGGGATTGGGGTAAGGATCACAGTGAAAGTGAAATCACAACTAAAGTTGACTTCCCTTGGTGAAAAGGAGGGGTTTAGGTGAAAATGTGAAGGGAAGAGAGCCTTTTTCTATGTTATAGGCAATCAAAAATATGCTTATAAAGAAATAGGGGCGGGGAAGTCACAAAGCGTGAGCAAATGTACTCTCCTGTTCTACATTCTATTTTTAAAATTTACTTGAAGGTTGTTATTTTAGTTTGCTGGTAATAAAATATTTTTCTAAGGAAAATGGAGACATAGGAAACATAGACCAAAATTTTGGCTTTTACCCAAAGCTAGTCAGGGCAGAGCCCTCTGTGCTCCCTCTGAAAATGTCCTTTCCTGAAGTTTGCATATCACAAAGCACTTACAGACAGTAGGTTATAATTAGTCTTTGTGAGCTATAGAGTCGGCAGGGCAGGTATTAGTTTATAGGGAGGAAACTGAAGCCTGGAGATGAGAAGGGACTTGCTGGAGATCTCACCATGATCAGGCAGCTCCTCCACTGAGCGGGGCATTAAGGGTGAGTTATTTATATAGGAACTCATAAAATAATTGCTAATATACAATGTTTAAATCACATTTTAGTTCCATAATTGGACTTCTTGTTGGAAAGTGACCTGGAAGCCAGAAATAGACACGGAACTCTGTGACCAGGAGCAGATGGAACACTCACATAGCTGCACTGTCTCTCCCGGCCCCAGCCGTGGGGATGAGGAGACTGACTGCTATGGCGCACTGATCTGAAGAGGGATTCAGCAGGTCATTGAGGCACTTGAGATGGGGGAGCGCCTGGAGGAGTAAGAATGACACGAAGAGTCCTGGCATTCAGGGTTCATCTGGGGTCTGTTTTAGGGAGGAAAATGGGACTGCCCCATTTGGGAGTTTGGGAGGTCCCCAAGACCGCCTGCAGGTTCAGTGATTTACTAGAAGGACCTGGAGAACTCAGAAAAACCATTACACACATTAGGCCAGGCCAGGAGAGAACAGGTGTGAGCGTCCAGTTGTCCTTTCCCGGGAAAGATGTGTGGACAGTGCCTACTTCTCTCAGCAGTGATATGGGGCAACATACGGAGAGTGCTGCCAGCCAGGGGAGCTCACCCAAGCCTTGGGATCCAGGACTTTTTACTGGGAGTCAATCATGCAGGTGTGGCTGATCGCGCACATGGCTCATCTTAGTCTCCAGCCCTTCCAGAAACCAAACTGATACTGGGTGGTTTAACACCTTCTTCCTGCCCCCAACTCCATATACTGCATTGTTAGCATTCAAACTACCCGGCATGGCCATAGACCTGCAGGTAAACAAATACACCCTATCAGGCAGGATATTCCATGGGCTTAGGGGTTACCTCCCAGCATCTGGGCAAGGGTCAAACCTGTCTGTGGGGAAGGTCATTCTCTACTGCACAGGGACCCAATCAAGTCACTATGGTATCTAGGACTGGAGGGATTCTTAATCTCTCTTCTCCTTGGAACTTTGGTCTCTGGTGCCAGGCCCTGCTTGCAGAGGGAAACTTCCTTGAATCTGGTCCATGTTCAGTCTCAGGGGTCGAATTAGACCTTAGTAGGGAAAGACTTAGCTCTCTAGAGTGCAACTCAGATCCAAGCAGCCTTGATGCTGAGAAGGCCCAGCCTCATTTCTGAGGCCTAGTCCCTGCTTTAATCAGGCAGGTAACTGGTTGTCTGTACTGTCCCCACTGACCGAGCTCTTGCCTTGGCAGCTTCTCAGACTGAGTCCTTGTTTGCCTTTGCCTGTCCCCTTCTCTGGGACCGAAGTCCTGTCCTGAGCCCCCTGTCTGGGGTTGCACCTTGCTGCCTACCTCTCAGCCTGGACTCTCCATGTCTTCATGCCTGGATTTCCCATTGCTGAGTTGCATATAGCTGCTGGGGAAATTGTTCCCTCCTGTCACACCCCAACCTGACTTGGGCACTGACTGCTGGACAGAGGCTCAGAGTCACTGCCCAGCACCTGCAGAGGGGTCCGCCCTGGCTTTGTGGGGTCAGTACAGTCCCAGTTGTTTCTCTGGCCCTTTGCCAAAGTTGGTGAGACCATATCCAAGGTTATGGCATGATGCTGTAGAAGATTCACCAGTCAAGTTTAGTCCAGTGCTCTGTAGCAATAGAAGATAAAGGGCTGTAACCTGACGGACGCACACAGAAATGCTGAAGCTCTTACATGTGTATCTCAGTGGTCGTTCAGAGGCTCTTTCTGGAAGTTTTGCCTTATACCATGGCCATGAACTTCAAAGCTCTGGAATTCCTCCTGAACCAAAAGGAACTTAAAAAATACACATACACAATCCCTTATCTGAAATCCTTGAGCCAGATGTATTTTGGAATTCATAATTTTTCAGATTTTAGGCAGATTATTTGGTTCAGATACTATACATTATGTCACAACTCTAGTGAGGTCTGAGGCATAACTTTGTAAATCAAACACATTAATATGTATGCAGTAAAATGTATGAATATTCACATGAAGTGAGATGAATAAAGCTATAATTCATTTCCTTAACTTATGTCAGTTCAGCTCAGGTTTTCCCACCAAATATTTTCAGGTTTAATTAGATGTTGCTACCACATAAGTTATCATTAAAAAAATCTGTTTGCAAAACTTTTTGAGTAGGTTACATATTTTCCATGCATTCTTTCCTTCATTGTTCTTCATAAGCATCCTGAGAACAGGAATTGCATCTCATTCATCTTTTTATTTATAGTGCCTGCCCTAACTCCTGGCATATACTAGACGCTTAATAAATGATGAATGAGTGGGTGGATTATTCTTTAGTTTATATTAGCTCCTCATAGGTAACAAAGGGGAGTAAGCCTTTCTTGGAATGACTCATCCAGGTCCTTGTTGGTCATCATGGACAAGGTTGTACAAGGTCTCCAACTTTCCCCTCAAATCTCCATGAAGGCACAATAATCTACAAGGCATTCGATTCCCCTCCTAATCCGTTTTAACTGTCTGAGAAGCTGGCAAGAGCCAAAAGCAGGAAACCAACAGAGAGGTCATAGGGCAGTCACATGGGGAAGCAGCAGGGCTGCAGGGAAGAGTATGGGTTGGGAGCTGGAAGGTCAGGGCCCTGGGCACAGGCTGGTCATCCCCTGGGAGTACAGCTGGTGCTACATCTCAGCCTGTTTCTTCACCTTCTAGAAAAGAGATTCCCAAACTTGCCAATCATCAGAATCACCCAGGACCTTTAAATATATATAGATTCTGATTCTGTAGGTCTAGGGTGGAGTCCAGAAATCTGTATGTTTAAAAAGCTCCTCAGCCAGGTGCTGTGACTCACACCTGTAATCCTAGCACTTTGGGAAGCCAAGGTAGGCGGATCATTTGAACCCAGGAGTTTGAGACCAGCCTGGGCAACATAGTAAGACCCCTACTTCTAAAAAAACTTAAAAATTATCTAAGCATGGTGGCCAAGTAGCTGGGACCTGTAGTCCCAGCAACTCAGGAGGCTGAGGCAGGGTGATTGCTTGAGCCCAGGAGTTCAAGGCTGCAGTGAGCCATGATCATGCCACTGCACTCCAGCCTGGGTGACAGAGTGAGACTCCTTAAAAAAAAAAAAAAAAAAAGACCGGGCGCGGTGGCTCAAGCCTGTAATCCCAGCACTTTGGGAGGCCGAGATGGGCGGATCACGAGGTCAGGAGATCGAGACCATCCTGGCTAACACGGTGAAACCCCGTCTCTACTAAAAAATACAAAAAAACTAGCCAGGCGAGGTGGCGGGCACCTGTAGTCCCAGCTACTCGGGAGGCTGAGGCAGGAGAATGGCGTAAACCTGGGAGGCGGAGCTTGCAGTGAGCTGAGATCCCGCCACTGCACTCCAGCCTGGGCAACAGAGCGAGACTCCGTCTCAAAAAAAATAAATAAATAAAAAATAAAAAGAGTGTATGGCAAATCCTAGAATAACCACTAAAACAATAGCTCAAAAATACAGTGAAAAAAATTATTAATAAATTAAAATATTTCCTTGGCTTGTGGCTCCTAAAAAAAGAAAAGAAATTAAAATGCTACATCAGAAAGATGCACTTAGTGCAAAAGAAAAAAAGACACAAGACATAGAAAACAAAAAGTAAAATGGCAGATGTAGATCCAACCATATCAATAAATGTGAAGAGATTAAACAATTCAATCAAAAAACAGGTTATCCAACTGGGAAAAGAAACACGATCTAACTATACACGCTGTTTACAAAAGACATCCTTATTTTTAACTTTTAAGTTCAAGGGTACATGTGCAGGTTTGTTATAAAGGTAGATTTGTATCATGGGGGTCTGTTGTGCAGATTATTTCATCATCCGGGTATTAAGCCTAGTACCTATTAGTTATTTTTCCTGATCCACTCCCTCCTCACACCCTCCACTCGCAGAGAGGCCCCACTGTGTGTTATTCCCCTCTATGTATCCATGTGTTCTCATCATTTAACTCTCACTTATAAGTGAGAACATACGGTGTTTGGTTTTCTGTTTCTGCCTTGGTTTGCTAAGGACAATTACTTCCAGCTCCATCCATGTTCCTGCAAAGGACATGATCTCATTCTTTTTATGGCTGCATGGTATTCCATGCTGTGTATGTGCCGCGTTTTCTTTATCCTGTCTACCATTGATGGGCATTTATGTTGTTTCCATGTCTTTGCTATTGTGAACAGTGCTGCAATGAGCATTCACGTGCATGTGTCTTTATGGCAGAATGATTTATATTTCTTTGGGTAAGTACCCAGTAATGGGATTGCTGGGTCGAATGGTAGCTGTGTTTGAGGAATAGCCACACTGTTTTCCACAATGGCTGAACTAATTTAAACTCCTACCAACAGTGTATAAGCCAGGGGTGTCCAATCTTTTGGCTTCCCTGGGCCACATTGGAAGAAGAATTGTCTTGGCCCACACATAAAGAACACTAAACACTAGCCAGGCGCGGTGGCTCACGCCTGTAATCCCAGCACTTTGGGAGGCCGAGGTGCGCAGATCACGAGGTCAGGAGATTGAGATCATCCTGGCTAATATGGTGAAACCCTGTCTCTACTAAAAATACAAAAAATTAGCCAGGCGTGGTGGCATGTGCCTGTAGTCCCAGCTACTCGGGAGGCTGAGACAGGAGAATCGCTTGAACCCAGGAGGCGGAGGTTGCAGTGAGCCAAAATTGCGCCACTGCACTCCAGCCTGATGACAGAGCAAGACTCCGTCTCAAAAAAAAAAAAAAAACAAAAAAACCCCCAAAAAACCCAAAACACTAACAGTAGCTCATGAGCTAAAAACAATTGCAAAAAAAAAAAAAATCTCTCATGTTTTAAGAAAGTTTATAAATTTGTGTAGGGCCACATTCAAAGCCATCCTGGGCTGTATGTGGCTTGGGGTCGCAGGTTGGACAAACTTGGTATAAACATTCCTTTTTCTCTGCAACCTTGTCGGCAACTTTTTAATATATCCATTCTGACTGGTATGAGATGGTATCTCATTGTGGCTTTGACTTACATTTCTCTAATGATCAAGGATGTAGAGCTTTTTTTCATATGCTTGTTAGCCACATGTATGTCTTCTTTTGAAAAGTGTCTGTTCATGTTTTACCCACTTTGTAATGGGGCAACAGAAAAGACATGACACATAGAAAACAAAAAGTAAAATGGCAGATGTAAATCCAACCATATCAATACGTATGAATAGATTAAACAGTTCAATCAAAAGACAGATTATCTGACTGGGGGGAAAAAACACATCATCTAACTCTATATGTTGTCTACAGTAGATGTTTTTTGTTTTTTTTTTACTTTTATTTTAAGTTCAGGGGTACATGTGCATGACCTAGAGAATTCCTTTACACAATGAGAGCATCTATAAGGAACTTATATATAGATGCTGGATATTAGACAAAGGTCAAATTTAAGTTCCTTGTAGATGCTGGATATTAGATCTTTGATGCATAGTTTGCAAAAATTTTCTCCCATTCTGTAGGTTGTCTGTTTAATCTGTTGATAGTTTCTTTTGCTGCACTGAAATACTTTAGTTTAATTAGATCCCATTTGTCAATTTTTGCTTTTGCTGCAATTGCTTTCAGCGTCTTCATCATGAAATCTTTTCCTGTTCCTAGAGACAGAGATTATCTCACATGCTTTTTATTTAAAGATACAAATAGGAAGTAGAAAAGTAGAAAAAATGTATATTATGGAAACAGCAACCACAAGAAAGCTGGGGCAGCGATACTGACTGATATAAAACAAAACACACTTCAAAATAAAAAATGTTCCTAGAGACAAACAGGGGCATTTTATAATGACAAAAATTCAATTCATCAGAAAGATGTAACAATTATAAACATATATGCACCTAATATCAGAGCACCAAAATACATGAAGAAAAACCTGACAGAAATTAAATAGACAATTCAACAGTAACAGTTGGAGACTTCAACATCCCACTTTCAAAAATAGACAGAACCACTGGACAGAAGATCAACAAGGAAGTAGAAAACTGTAACAACACTGTGAACCAACTGGACCTGACAGCCATCTATGAAACGCTCTATCTAACAACAGAATATACATCATTCTCAAGTGCACATGGAACATCTGGGATAGGCCATATGCTAGGCCATAAAACAAGCCTTTATTGCACTCTTGGGCATTTATGTCTGAGAAATAAAAACTCACGTTCACACCAAAACCTGTACACAAGTGTTCATGGCAGCTTTATTTGTAATAGGTGAAAATTCAAAATAGCCCAGATATCCTTCAACAGGTAGATGATTAAACAAACTATTTTATCATGATTATTACAAGTATTATTATTATTATTATCGAAATCTTGAAAAACATTTGAAAATCTCACCACTCAGAGAAGACCAATGCTGTCATTCTGGTGAGCATCCCACTGTCATCTCACACACATATACACACAAATGGATATGTGTACACCTCCAGCAGTTCTCTAACCTTTTCGCTTCCTGAAATGATTCTCAAATGTAACCACATCTCCCAAAGGGGCATATCACACTTTCCTGGGGTGAGTGGTTGGGGAAGACTGTGGTTTATAAAATCTCCCCAGGTGATTCTGAATGATGACTCCATTCTTCAGATAGGCACCCCACCTTCACCCCAGTACCTAGAGAATCCCTGGGCACTTTACACAAATGGGAGCATACTACACACAGTATTTTGTAAACTGCTTTTCACATTCTACATCATCCTACCTACTGGCTGCATAGTATTACATTTTTGGTTTTGGTGTACACAAGATTTAAAACTAATTCCATGTTGATGTTATTTAGCTCTTTCTGTCAAAAAATATAAAATGCTGTGGTGACCAACTTTGTATGTATAAAATCAGCACTTTATGTATTCTTTTTAGTGGAATTTCTGGATCAGTGGGTTTGAATATTAAAAAATTTAAAATAAAATGCATATACTTTCTAGGAAGATTATATGGATTTATATTTTTATCAATTAACACTCATGCAAGAAACGGTGCATCAGGTATTGTTTAGACTAGAGTATCCCCAACACCCTTTAGCCATTATTTATTTTGAGACAGGGTCTTGCTCTGTCACCCAGGCTGGAGTGCAGCAGTGTGAATACAGCCCACTGTAGCCTCGACCTCCTGGGCTCAAGGCATCCTTGTGCCTCAGCCTCTTAAGAAGCTGGGACCACAGATGTGCACCACCACACTCAGCTAATTTTTTGTTTTTTATTTGTAGAGACACGATCTGGCTATGTTGTCAGGCTGGTCTCAAACTCCTGGACTTAAGGAATCCACCTGCCTCGGCCTCCCAAAGTGCTAAGATTACAGGTGTGTGCCACCACGCTTGGCCCTCCTTAACTTTTAAAATTAAGTTTCAAAGGTCTTTGACAAAATACTGCCCTTTGGCTTTTGATCTCAAGCAAAACGCTAATGTTACTCATTTACTTATTAGGTTACCGGAACTGTCCAGAGCCTACTTTCTCCTTTTTCCTCCCAACTATGAAGGCCGTTTGCTTCTCTTTGCTGCCGCCTTGTGCTGGAACAGGAGAAGTTCATTATAAGAGAAACAGCAATTGACAACCCCTTACTTCCAGGGCACAGAGGGGCCTGCAGTCAGATCCTGACAATCTGCCCTATATAGATCTGGGCCACAGAGCGAGACAGAGCTCTGTGCTTCAGTGCAAAAGGAACTTGGTACAGAGCCCAGAGGAGGCCTTGAAGTGATGAGACTGGGCATCAGAGACCTGGATTCTAGATCCTAGATCTGAATCTGCCCCTAATTTGCTATCGGGCAAATTTGTTCTTTCTTTGTCCTCTGTTTCTTCTCAGTGAACTGAGTGCTAGACTATTGTTTTGCAAACTGTAGGTGGTGACCCATTAATGAACTGTGAATTCTAGTCATTAAGTTGTGGCAAGTTTCTTTCTTTCTTTTAAGAAAGAAGCGAAAATAATGGAAGTGTCAAAATACGCTACGCATAGTAAAGGTAAGTATTGCTTCCTGAGCCTTTTCAACGCAGGGGTGTCCTGGGCTGTTGCGTTGTAAAATGCACTGCTTACTGATGGGCTTGGTCAGTACCGTTTGAAGGCCGCAGGCTCAGGGGAGCTCCAGGGTCCTCCTAGCTGGAGCTAGTGGTTAGTTGGACGATTCACTATTCGCGGTGAGAAGGCCCCACCAAGTGGAGGAAGGTCTGGTGCTGTGCTGCTGAGGTCTTCTCTTTCTCTCCTCTTCTTACCTGCTCTAAAGTGACAGGAAGCCCCAAGCTCTAATGCAGGTGACTGGTGAGAGTTTCCCACTGAGCCCCAAAGCAAAAACAACACACAACAAACTACAATTCTTGAGTCGGAATTCTCAGGGGTGCCCAGCAGCGGGGGCTGGCAGTGCAGGTGCAAGTGCCACTGACGCGGCAGAGGCACTAGGTGGCGCCACAGTACCAGGCTCATCACTACGCCGCAGACACTGCAGAGAGCAGTGGGAACCCACGATTCTGGGATGGACAAGGGGCAGCGGGGCTTGAGGTCCGGGGTACTCTGACCTGGCCCTTCTTGGGTTTCAAAAGTCTGGAGTGGAAGGGGAAGATTGTTTCACCTGCTTAGGGGTCTCCGATCCTGGCGCGGAGCTGGTGGGCTCTGCGGTGGCTCTAGCTCCCGGACAGCCGCAGATGGCAGAAGCTGCCATTAGGGGGCAGCAGAACACTGGTGTTGGGAGAGTGGGGCCAGGCTTCACGGGGAGGAACGCGGGTAAAGGAGTCAAAGGCCTCAGGGGCACAGAGCCTCCAGAACAGAGCAGCCTCGCTTGCTCTCTCTGAGGGCTCCAGGAGGAGGAAGTCCAACTTCCAAAACAGGTACTCTCCCAGTGGTGTCCTGGAGCTGGCTGGTACGGGATCACCAGACCTGATGGTTAAATTTTCAAAAAATTTGCAAGCCGTTTGTTTAAAGCCATCGTTTAAGACTTACAATTCTTTGAGTTCCGTGTGTGTCCTGGATATTAACCCCTTGTCAGATGCGAAATGTGGGAATGTTCTCTCCCATTCTGTAGGTTGTCACTTCACTCTGCTGATCATTTCCTTTGTGGTGCAGAAGCTTGTTAGTTTAATGGAATTCTATTTGCCTGTTTTTGCTTTTGTTGCCTGTGCTTTTTTGGTCTTATTCAAAAAATCCTTGCCCAGACCAATGTCATGAAGGGGTTCCCCTATTTTCTTCTAGTAGTTTCATAGTTTCGGGCCTTACATTGATTTTTAATCCATCTCTATTTGATTTTTGGCTGTGGTGAGAGATAGGGAGTCTGGTTTCATTTTTCTGCATATGAATATCCAGTTTTCCCAGCACCCTTTGTTGGAGAGATTGGCCTTTGCCTCATGTGTTTTCTTGATGCCTTTGTTGAAAATCAGTTGGCTGTAAGAGCATAGATTTATTCTTGGTCTCTCTATTCCGTTCTGTTGTTTGGTGTGTCTGTTTTTCTGCCAGAAAGTACCATGCTGTTTTGATTGCTATTGCTTTGTAGTGCATTTTACATTTGTAGTGTAGTCAGATAGTGTGATGTTTCCAGCCTTATTCTCTCTCTCTCTCTCTTTTTTTTTTTTTTTTTTTTTTTTTACAGGTGGGGTCTTGCTGTGTTGTTCAGGTTGGAGCACGGTGGCACGATCATAACTCACTAAAAAACTCCTGGACTCAGGTGATCCTCCTGCCTCAGTCTCCTGAGTAGCTGGGACTACGGCATGTGCCACCACTCCTGGTTAATTTTTTTTTTTTTTTTTTTTAGAGATGGGGGTCTTAATGTTGCCTAGGCTGACCTCAAACTCCTAGCCTCAAGTGATCCTCCCTAAATGCTGGGATTACAGTCACGAGTCACCACATTTAATAAATTATAGTAAGTCCATGTGATACAGTAACTAAGAGAATGAGATGACTTTCATAAAATGGTAAGGATGAAATCCAAGATACATTGTAACTTAAAAAAGTAGAGTCATTCCTAAAATTGAAACTACTAAATAGGTACAACTACTATGTATCCATAATAATTAAAAATAAATTTAGGATTAAATAAAAAATTTTAAAAAGCAAAAATCAAAAAGAAAAACTAGTACTAGATCACTAATCAAATATTTTAAAATAAAATTAAACCTATACAAGTACTGAAAGAAAATCTGGGAGCATATTTTCATAATCTTGTGTGCACAATCTAAGTATGGTTCAAACCCTGAAGTCATATAAGAAAAAAACTGATAAGCTCAGATCACACATTTCTACTATGGTAGCAAAAACTACCATAAAAAAGTAAAAGCACGAATGACAGAGTGAGAAACTATTTGCAACATTATGAACAAAAGGTTACTTTAATAAATAAAAGCTCCTACCAATCAATAAGGAAAAGATCAACAAGCTGGGTGTTGTGGCACATACCTATAGTCCAAGCTACTGGGGAGGCCAAGATGGGAGGATTGCTTGAGGCCAAGTGTTTAAGGCCACAGTGTCCTATGATTGCACTTGTGAATAGCCACTGCGCTACAGTCTGAGCAACATAGCAAGACTCCATCTCTTTAAAAAAAAACCAACAAGATATAGAACACTGTGTGTAGTATGTGGCCATTTGCATTAAAATACAAGATTTTATATCCCTAGAAATATCTGGAAAGATAACCCATGAGACAGGTACCAATTTAACATGAAAAGGGAACTCTGGGCCAAGAGTCAGGCTGGGAGGGAGCTTAGATTTTCAATCAATACTATTTTTACACTATTTTAATTCTTTATGTTGTGCATGCATTAACTCCAACTCTTCAAAAAATTCATTGACAGGGCGGCAAGTCTCTAGGCACTGACCAAGCACCCACATTCCCATCTCTTCCTTCAGTGAACCACATATCTTTGGATCTGCCCTGCTGCTTCTGCACTTCTCTCCCTAATTAAATACTTTCTTTTCTTCAAGGCTCATTCAAGCTTCTGACTCCTTCTGTCAAGCCTGTAGCGGTGGCCTCTCCCTGCTGTCAACATGTAGCTTGTGGAATTTTCCTTCCCTCCCTCCCTCTTTCCCTCTCTCCCTTGCTTCCTTCTTTCCCTTTCTCTCTCTCTTTCTTTCTCTCTTTCTTTCTTTCTTTCCCTTTCTTTCTTCCTTCCTTTCTTTCTTTCTTTCTTTCTTTCTTTCTTTCTTTCTTTCTTTCTTTCTTTTTCTTTTCTCTCTCTCTCTCTTCTCTTTCTTTCTTTCTTTCTTTCTTTCTTTCTTTCTTTCTTTCTTTCTTTCTTTCTTTCTTTCTTTCTTTCTTTCCTTCCTTCCTTCCTTCTTTCCTTTCTTTTCTTTCTTTCTTTCTTTTTATATTTTCTTTGCTTTCTTCCTGCTTCTTGCCTTTTTTCCTTTTTTGTCCTTCCTTTCTTCTTTTCTTTTTTTGCTGCTCTGTGCCTTGGTTGCTTCTCTACATCTACCATTAGAATTGTGCTGTACTTCTTTCTATCACCAAGAATGCCATCTGCCTTTGGTAAAGAGTCATTCCTGTCTTCCCTGACCTCCCAGAACACTCACGGTCACACCACACAATGCATTCTGTAACTATATCCTGGCAAATTTCCCATCAGAGCACTAGGAGTCTCACCCCAGCTACACCGGGAGCTCCTAGAAGGTAGGGGCCTGGATTTTGCTCATCTCTGTGGTGGCTCAGTGCTAAGAGCCGAGTGGGAACCCCAGAGAGACATCTCGAGTTCCCAGGTGATGGAAGGCCACTCGACACAGAAAAACATCACTGCTGCCTTTATTAGTCACCCAGCTGATACTAGCACTTGGTCCTGGGTCTCTGGAGGTCTAGTTGCTTTCTATGCCACAAGACCATGGTCCTCTCCTGCTGTGGAAATAACACACAGGCAGAGGGGGCAGCCTGTAGCTGGCCATGTGCCCAGGAGTTCAGAACCCCACACCTTCTTCAGTCATTGCAGCCACAGTTCCTCGGCTCCATTTTACCAGCCCCCTGGAAATTGTAAAAATGTAGTCAGGTCTCTTCTCTCTCGCCGCACTTTAATCCCACCCCTACCTTAACCAAGAATATGTGTATACTGAGGCTTAAATTTTCCTTTGTGAACTTCACAGGTTCAGGGGAACTTTCACCACATGTTTATGAATAGTTATGTGTTGAACCCTGGCGGCACTCTGAGTTCGAAGATGGACAAACAGTGTGCAGATGCTGCTTTTAAGGAGCTTACAGTCTTTTGGAGAAAACAGTCACATGAACAAAATCAATGCAATGTTGTTAGCAGTGATCAATTGGGAGCTGGTCAGAGTGCTAGGATAAGAGAGGGTGGGGGAATTGCACTGGTTTTGTGGGTGGGGGGGATGAGGGACTTTCTGGAGGAGATGGTCCTCTGGCTCAGGTTTAATGGTGAATGAGAGCCTGGGGCTCCCAGTCCAGCTCATACAACTGGTCTTTTTCAGCCTGGATACTCTCTCCCTTTTCTCAGTCGAGGAGCTGTCCAAGGTGAGAGAAAGGAGACCGGTTTTATCAAAGGTGCAAAAGGATTGAGTTTAGATCCTGGTAAAATAGATGTACAGAGCGTAATACCCTGAAGGGAGAGGTGGCAGTTCAGCATGCAGGTTTAGAGAGGACTGGAAGTGGGGTTCTGGGGTGACTAAATCCTGCCTCACCGAGTCCAGCTGGCAGTCATTCTCCTCCCTTCCAGAGAGCACTCTCCTCTCCAGTTCAGGCTGGGCACAGGCTTCAATGGTCAGGTTAGCCCAAGCTCTGCCCTGCTGATGCTCCCCAGAAAAGAGCCCACTGGACAGGTGCACCCTCATGCCCAAGCCTGACGGTTGTCCAGGGAGTCCTGCTCTCTCGCTCCTTTGCCCACCACTCCTCACCTCCAGCCCCATCCCCAAGTCTAGAGGATGATAGACCATCTGTTAGGATGCTTGGCATATAGCCACATGGGGGGGCACTGACCAGCCAGCCACGGAAGGAACTGACCCTATATGTGTATGAGCCCTGAGCTACACTATTTGAAGTCTTTGTAATATTTACAGTTCCTGATGTGTGGGCTATGTGCTGGGGTGACTTTACCAGGGGCCCTTTTGAGGGTTACAGGCAGTCATATAAGACTTCCTCCCTGCACTCGGCTCTGGAGGAAATCTGGAAGCCAGTAGGAGTGAGTGTAAGTGCCCTCTGCTCTACCCTCTCAAAGGGCTCTGCCGTAAAGAGGTCAGGGTGAGAAGTACTTTAGACCCTCTGACCGGGGATCCATCCTCCTGAGGCCTGGTCCTGCAGAGCCTGGGAGGGGCTTCTTGAGTGAAAGCTTCCAAAGGCTGGCTGATTCTCAGTGCTCAGAGCCCACAGTGGCAGCTGCCAGCTAACCTTCCTTGCAAATTTAGACACTCGGGCTGCCGCAGTGAAGGGCAGGCTTCCAGAACACTCAGAGAAGCCAAGAGGAGCATCTCTGAGCCTGCATCTGCCACTCCCCGATCCAGAACCCCTCCCCAGATAAAGGGCTTCTTGTGCAAAAAGCTCCTATCTGAAGCTCCAGGAATCCTATAAGCCGACTGCATTAGCTACATGTCATAAATATTTATGCTCCTACTGACGTGTGTCAGAGTGTATGTGAGTATGCAGGGGAAGGCCTGCTGATGGACACAGAGGAGGAAGCTTTCAAGTCAGTGAAAGAAGAACTTTCTAACCCTGAGCACTGTCTGGGTCTCCAAGCCAACTTCAACCTCTAGACTTAATCAAGCAGGGACAAGGTGGCCATCATCAGGGATACTGTAACAAAAGTTCTTAATAGGGTGGGAAGGAGAAATCTACAACTGCTTCAGCCCACCCCAATGCCCAGATTCTGTGACTTTGTGACTCGGTGGAATGTAAATGTCACCATGGATGACAGTTAACTAAACACGAAGGCCCGGGACTCAAGCGCTACGTACAGCACCAAGCAGATGCCTTCACAGATGTATCTCATTCTGCCCTCCACAATGCCCAGGGGTTAATATCACCCATTTCCTCAACTCCCACAGGAGGAGAATGAAGCTTAGAATAGTGACTTGCCTTATCTGTAGTTCCACAGCCATAAGCAGCAGAACTGGGATACAAATTCAAGTTCTTGGCTCCAAGACCAATTCTCTTTTCTTTATGAGGCAATTGCCTGTCCAATCAACCCCACATACAACAAACATTGGCAATGTCACAAATGCTGTCTGCAGGGACATCTCACTCACCCCGGCCACCTGCTGCAGAGTGTTTTGAAGATGGGTGAGAGGCACTGTGTCGTGTGTGCACAGTACGGGGGCCTGGAAGGAACCTCACCAGATCTGACAGCCTGATTGGGAGCACGGGGTCCGGAGACTACCAAGGCTGGGACTCTGTGCTCATCTGCAGGGGTCAGCAGGTGACCCACAGCACAGTCCCCAAACATGGCCCAGGGAGGAGGCTAGGCTCAATCCTCTGTGTGTCTCCAGAGTAGGATAGCCCAGAGGCAGCACTAAGGAGAAGCTCGGGGGTGCTTTAGAGCCCCATAATCTCCATCAATCCCTTCAAAGCCCCCCACCCCAATAAGCATAATTCAGTGGTGTGCCAGAGCTGGCTCACAAGAGCTGATTGTGTGCATCTGTTCTCAATGCTGCTTTCAGATTTCACAATGGTAGCATGAAATTGGCCATAGAGGGAGCCTCCACACTAAGGAAATTGGCACACAGCACAGATCATTCTCCCCGTCCCCCAGCAGGTTACTCAACATTTGCCAGCACACCACTGTATATGAGAACAAAGTGCTTGCTATGCAACAAAGCTTTAAGAAAAGATCCCTAGCCCCCTCCAAGGATCGTCCTTAAGTACCTTCTATAGAGAACTCTGAACCCACTGGTACATGTTACTTGCTCTCATAGAACCCTGCGCTTTTTGTTCAAAGTTTTATATATATATATATGTGTGTGTCTTATTTTTCTTTTCTTTTCTTTTCTTTTTTTTTTTTTGAGACGGAGTCTCGCTCTGTTGCCCAGGCTGGAGCACAGTGGCCAGATCTCAGCTCACTGCAAGCTCCGCCTCCCAGGTTCACACCATTCTCCTGCCTCAGCCTCCCGAGTAGGTGGGACTACAGGCGCCCGCCACCACGCCTGGCTAGTTTTTTGTATTTTTTAGTAGAGACGGGGTTTCACCGTGTTAGCCAGGATGGTCTCGATCTCCTGACTTCATGATCTGCCCGTCTCGGCCTCCCAAAGTGCTGGGATTACAGGCTTGAGCCGCCGCACCCAGCCTATGTGTCTTATTTTTAAAACAAACTTTATGCTTACAAAAAATACATATTTAAATTACATCCATATACATATTTTTATAATTCTTGAAATCTGAAGTCCGCCTCCTTGCTAGACTGCAGGCACCACACAGGCACCACGGTACCTGTCTTGCTCACTGGCATAGCCCCAGCACTCAGCTATTAGGTATTCAAGAAATACTTGTTGAATGAATGCATGAATGTCCAGCTCCTGTTCTACCACTGCCATCATCCACTGAGCATCATGCTGTACAGTGAATGTTCGTGTCTCTCATAAAGCGAATGAAGAAATCCTAACCCCCAATGTGAGGGCATTAGGAGGTGGGGTCTTTGGCAGGTGATTGGGTCATGAGGGCACAGTCTTCATGGATAGGTCTCTTATGAAAGAGACCCTGGGAAGGTTCCTCACCCCTTCCACCAAGTGAGGTTACAGTAGGAAGATGGCCATCTGTGAACCAGGAAGCAGGCATCACCAGACGTCAAATCCAGCACCACCTTCATCCTGGACTTCCCAGTATGCAGAAGAGTGAGAAATACATTTCTGTGGTGGAGAAGCCACCAGGTCTATGGTAGCTTGTTATAGTAGCCTGAATGGAGTAAGGCAGTCCAGTACCACAAAACCAGAAGGCCTTGGCTTAGATTTTGACTTTGTGCCTCTGTCTTTTGACCTTGAACAGTTTGCTGAACCGCTCAGAGCTTCTACATCCCCTGCTGTCTACCTGCTCTGCCTTCCCCATAGGCCTATCAGGAGTAGGTGAGAGCCTGTATGTGAGGCACCTCAATTAGTGTGCCGCACATAGTAGGTGCTTGACACGCAGGGACTAAACAGGAACCTATCTTACATCCTCTCCCACCTCTCCCCAGAGCTGAGCCTGACCTGGCCAGACCAGTCTCTTCCATTTACCCTGCCCTGACTGCGCCCTCTCCTTTCCACCTCGTCACTGATCCAACTTCCCACATTCTTCAGGATTCCACCTTTTCCTTAAAGCCTTCTCTAACAACTTCTGTCCTCACTGATCTCTTCCTTCTGCAAGGCTAAATGATATTTTTTAGATTACTGTACAAGTCCTTCCTGATGGTAGTAGGAGGGGCTTGATGTGTAGTCCATAAGCCTCAAAGGCAGAGACCAGTCTTCTGGTTCTTCCCTCCTCTTCTAGTACCAAGCCCAGAGCCAGGCACAGAGCAGTCAGTTCATAATACCAGTGGACAGAAGCAAACAGAGGCACTGGGGTCTCCCAACGGCCCTTTGTATGGGACCCTTACTCTGCCAGGCATTGGGCCAGGGCAGAGCTATGAGCTCAGAGGCTGGAGGAGACAGACAATAAGTTGCAATTATAACACCAGGTGATAAGGCCATGATAAAGAATGCACTGGGTTCTTGGGAGCAAAAGGGAAGTTGATAACTAAGTCTGTACTGGGGAGTGGGGGTTACGATATGGATGAGAGATAAAATATGAACAAAGGAAGAGAGAGAGAGGGGGAAGAAAGGAAGGAGGGAATCTTCCATCCTAGCCTAGAAAAGTTAGATGGAAAGAAAAGAGCATTTTCAGCCTTTGGGCTCTTGCAGACTCAAAAGGAGAAAGTAGTCTTGTCCCTGATTGATGGGTTAGCAAAATTCACCTGCTACAGCCACAGCCCAGGCTGAGGCAAGGCTGATAGGAGATTGATTAGACCCTGGGCCAGTGCCCCTGTTGTCCTTCTGTCTTCACCAGAAGATGTCAGGAGAAGATGCCCACAGGACCTGACCATCTACCTTCCCAGAATTAGATGGGGTGGGCCCTAGCCAGAAGGCTATGTGTCAAGGAGCAGGCCTCAGGGGTGTTGCTCTCCTGAAGGGGCCCCCATCTCTTGAACTGACTGGCTAGAAGGCCCTTGAGAGCCTAGAGAGTCCTGATAGATTAGATGCTGAAAAGCAGCAGCTCCCATTTTAATCTTCCCATTTCCCATGGGACCAAGGAGTCAGGTTAGGGACCAGATCCTGCAGCAGGGTGGAGCTGGGGTTGGGGAGCAGAGCGTTGTCTCTGCACAGTGAGATACATATGGTATAATGGGAAGCTCTCAGGGTTTAGAGCCCAGTGTCCTGGGTTCAAATCCTTGCTCTTCCATTTGCTGGCTGTGTGACCTTGGGAAAGTCACTTTCCTCTCTAAGATCAGTGTCTTTATCCATAAAGGGCTGTATGATTACCCACCTCACCAAGGAGTTGTGGGGTTAAGTGAGATGCTGTCTATGAAGGTGCCTGGCATAATGAAAGGAGTGGCTGGCAGGGAACTCACCAAATGTTTGCTTACTCATTCCCAGCATGGATCACTGCTCACTGCTGGTGGCCCAGTTACCCGTTCTTCAATCTCTACTGGCTTTCTAAAATGAGGTTGCTGGGGTCCGGCCCTGAAGGTCTATCAGAGCAGAAGAGATGCCTGCAAGTCTGAGATGGCTGGATGCAACACTACCATAAGGCAGGGGAGACCATTTGCCTCTGGCAGGCCCTGCTGGCTGGTAGCATCCAGAAAGCTTTGTGCATATGTTTGCCTAAGCTGCTTGGGCCTGCCAGCTGGCACCAGCAAGGCCACCCTGGGTCTGCTGAGGGGACCAGGGACTGTCTTTCCTGCACCCCGGCAGTTTCCTGGCCTGCAGTACCTGGATCTAGAAGAACAGATAGAGCCCTGAGAGAAAGGAGTGGTTGGCATGGCAGGGGTGAGGGAGTCAGGGGTCCTCAGAAGACCCAGAGGAGCTTGCCCTACCTCTGTACCCCAGAAGGTAAGCAGGGTCCCTAGCTCTGGCAGCCAACAGCAGGACCTGGAAATCTCAGCCTTCTCTCACCCTCACCAAGGCTCCTTCTGGAATGTTTAGGATGTATATAGCTGGCACAGAATGCCTGCTTCTGCCGCCCCCAACCCAAGATTTGGGCACAACTCAGACCAGGAAATTCTCATTCCAAATACAGGAAATCTGTAAATCGGTTTTCTAGTGCAGTCACTCACCTTGGAAATAAGGAAAATGAAAACCGAAGAGGCCAAGTGGCTTACTCAAGGGTGCAGAGCTGGCTGGTGGCAGAGCCGTGAAGGTCAGGGCTATGGCCTGCTGCTTGCTGCCCTGGGCCCATCAACTCTGAATGCTGCCCAGCTGGCCTAAGAGCAGCCCTCACTCAGGCCATACACTCTGCAGGCCCAGAGCTGGGGCAGGTACAGTGACACTGTCCAACCAGAAGCAAGGCAGACTCAGGCGCTACTCTGTGCTGTCTAGAAGGTGAGGGGACAGTGAGCAGGGAGGTTTATTTTGTTTATCTGTGTAGCCGAAACACCTAAACAGTGTCTAAACACACAGGAGGCGTTCAATGAACATTTGATAAACGAATGAATGAATGTGTGTCATCTAAGATCCCTGAAGGAAACAGATGGCACACTCAAATTAGGAGAATTTGAGGAAAGTTTAATAAAGGGACTATTTATGAGGTATAGGCAGGTGTGATGGTTAATTTTATGTGTCCGTTTGACTGGATCATGGGATGCCCAGTGATCTAGTTAAGCATGATTTCTGGGTGTGTCTATGAGGTTGTTTCCAGGAGAAATTAGCATTTGAATTGGTGGACTGAGTGTAGCAGATGGTCTTCCCTCGTGTGGGTGGGCCCATCCAATCCACAGAGGGCCTGAGCGGAATACTAACATGGAGGAAGGCTGAAGTCATTTTTGCCTTACAGCTTGAGCTGGGACATCGATCTTCTACTGCCCTTGGCACTTCTGGTTCTCAGGTCTTCATACTTGGACTGGAATCTACATCATCAGGCCCTCCACTTCCCAGGCCTTCACACTACTTCAGGCTTTCCTGGGTCTCCAGTTTGTACATAGCAGACACTGGAGCTTCTCGGCCCCCATAAATGTGTAAACCAATATTTGTATATATATTATCTATCTATCATCTATTTATCTGTATCTATCTATCTATCTATCTATCTATCTATCTATCTATCGTCATCATCTATCTATCATCATCATCTATCATTTATCTATTGTCTGTCTGTCTGTATCTATCTATCTATCTATCTACCTATCTATCTATCTATCTATGTCCATTTTCATACTGCTATGAAGAAATACCTGACACTGGGTAATTTATAAAGAAAAAGAGATTTAATGGACTTACAGTTCCACATGGCTGGAGAGGCCTCAAATCATGGTGGAAGGCAAAGGAGGAGAAAAGGCACATCTTACGTGGTGGCAGGCAAGAGAGTGTGTGCAAGGAACTACCCTTTATAAACCATCAGATCTCATGACACTTATTAACTATAACAAGAACAGCTTGAGAAAAACCCACTCCCATGATTCAATTACCTCCCACTGGGTGCCTCCCATGCCATATGGGGATTATGGGAGCTACAATTCAAGATGAGATTAGGGTGGGGACACAGACAAACCATATCATTATCTATATCTATCTATCTATCTATCTATCTATCTATCTATCTATCTATCTATCTATCATCCATCTATCTATCAATCTATCGTCTATTTATCATCTATGTAATCTATTTATCTTTCTATAATCTATCTACCTAATAGCTGTATAATCTGTCTGTCCATCTGTGTATCTATCATCTATCTACCTAATTATATGTCTATCTATATCATCTATGTAATAATGTATCATATCTATCTAATTATCTATCTATCTATCTATCTATCTGTCTATCTATCTATCTGCCTCCTGTTGGTTCTGTTTCTCTGGAGAACCCTAACACAGCAGGGTATGGGGAAACCACGAGACATGGCATAATATGGCAGCACTAGTCAAATGGGGACTGTGACCATCCCTAACCTAGAAGGATGGAAGAAGACGACATTAAGTCACTACCAGAGCCTGTAAGGAAACATGATTATGGAGAGGGACCCCTTGAGAGGAGCTGTGACTTCAGTGGAGGGATTCAGCTGACCTGAGGCAGCCCTACGGAGAGGGGACAGGAAATCAATGCCTCTTCTTCAGTCTTCTTT
Organism: Macaca thibetana thibetana; assembly: GCF_024542745.1. Taxonomy (NCBI): domain Eukaryota; kingdom Metazoa; phylum Chordata; class Mammalia; order Primates; family Cercopithecidae; genus Macaca; species Macaca thibetana. The sequence continues at coordinate 158,320,319 of NC_065578.1, forward strand.
GCCTTCTCATCCTCTGCTGGGGCTGAACAAAGCTGGAAGTTTCTTGAGGCAGAGATCCCAGTGGAGGAAGGTGCGGGGGCAACTAGAAGACATCTGCTGCTGAGGTCAAGTGCAGCGGCTCACACCTTCATCCCAGCACACTGGGGAGCCAAGGCAGGAGAATCGCTTCAGCCCAGGAGTTCAAGACTAGCCTGGGCAACATAGGAAAACCCTTATCTCTACAAAAATAAATAAATAAATTAGCCATGCATGGCAGTGCACACTTGTGCTCTCAGCTACTCGGGAGGCTGAGGTGGGAGGATCCCTTGGGCCCCAGAGAGATGATCATTTGAATTGGTGGACTGAGTGTAGCAGATGGTCCTCAGAGGTCGAGGCTGCAGTAAGCCTACATTGCACCACTGTACTGTGGCCTGGATGACAGAGTGAGACCCTGCCTTAGAAAATAGTAATAAAATAAAAATAAACACTATCTGGTGTCAGATGAAAGGCTCCCCCTTCCCAGACAACAAAAGTCTAACTCCTCCTGGACACCTGAGGAATCTGTTTCATTCCTGAGTTGTTCTTGCTTCTCCCATGGCCCAGTAAGAGAGTCTGGGTTCTCCTGGTAACTGAGGAGCTGGGGCCCTCTCCGCTATTTTCTCTTCCTGGCCTGGTTCAGGAAGGCTGCCCTGAGGGTTTCCAGAGCAGCCTTGGTACCCGCAAGCCTCTGCTCCTTCTTCCTTCTAGAACTCATCTACCTTGAAGTCAGGGTTTCTCAGCCTCATCACTATTGACGTTTTAGCCCGGGTGCCTCTTGGCTGTGGGGCCTGTCCTGTGCATTGTAGAATGTTTAGCAGCATCCCTGGCCTCTACCGACTAGATGCCAGTAACAATGCCGGATGCCTCCCCTCTAAGTTGTGACAACCAAAAATGCCTCCAGGGATTGCCAAAAGTCCCCTGGGAGGGAAAACTGGCCCCAGTTGAGAACCTTTGCCTTAAACTGACTATTTCTAAGGCAGACACCCGGGCCAAACCCTCCCTTTTATACTGAAAATGAAAACACCCTGTTTCCTTGCTTCCTGGGTGCTCATCAAAGCTCTCAATTTTAAATCCAGTCAGTTACACAATTAGCACACACAAACACAGCCATTTGCAGGCATCAGCAGGCAGTAATTTTTAGAAAAGAGATACACAAGAATATATACATATACAATGGAAAGCTGTTTAAATACAGATAGGATGTATTTATTTATTCCCCACCTTGTTCCAAAATGGATTTAAGGCAGCATAAAGTACATTAAAACAAGTGAGAGGAAATGAGACAAAGGGAAAATAACAGCAGGAATTGTAGATGGAGGTTTCTACACCAAATGTATGAAGTGAAGTATTACGTGCTTGCTAAAGATGGGCTGTAAATTCAGCTCTAGGCTCCTTAGCATCCAATTCAAAAAGGGAAGCAGGACCAGTGGTATTATTGGTGGGGAGCTTTTCATTATCAAGACCCTCAGGGCTCAGCTGCCCTGACATCCGCCTTCCCATAGTGACTTGTCTCTGGGCTCGTGGCACCTGCTCTGGCGAATGTGTGGCTGGGATTAGGAGGCTCCCTGTGGTCCAGCAGGTTGGGTTCAACCTTGAACTTCTCTTGAGAGGGGCCTGGCTGAAACACCCAGACTATGCCCAGAATTCTTTTAGGAGACAGAGATATGTGTAGCTAGTAGTATCTTCCTGGTGACTTCCAGCAGCGGAATGGGACGCTGCGCTTGATTTCTTTTTTCACCTTCCTTCTAGGTATTATCATATCTCTTTAGCATATAATTTGTCTCACTTTGGGACTGAGGACAATGATACCTAATTTACAGGTAAAAACAGTAAGTAATGTTTATTGAGCATTTATTATGGCGGAGGTCCTCTGTTAAGTGCCATATGCACATTTTCTCATTTAATCTTCACAATAACCCAGCCAGGCAGGTACAGATTAGAAAATCGAGGTTTACAGACTAGAAAACTGAGGTTTAAGGCCGAGCGTGGTGGCTCACGCCTGTAATCCCAGCACTTTGGGAGGCCAAGGTGGGTGGATCACCTGAGGTCAGGAGTTTGAGATGAGCCTGGCCAACATGGTGAAACCCTGTCTCTGCTAAAAATACAAAAAACTAGCCAGGCATGGTGGCGCACACCTGTAATCCCAGCTACTCAGGAGGCTGAGGCAGGAGAATCACTTGAACCCAGGAGGCGGAGGTTGCATTGAGCCGAGGTTGTGCCACTGCACTCCAGCCTGGGCAACAGAGCCAGACTCCATCTCAAAAAAAGAAAGAAAGAAAGAAAGAAAGAAAGAAGGAAGGAAGGAAGGAAGGAAGGAAGGAAGGAAGGAAGGAAGGAAGGAAGGAAGGAAGGAAGGAAGGAAGGAAGGAGAGAGAAAGAAAGAAAGAAAGAAAGAAAGAAAGAAAGAAAGAAAGAAAGAAAGAAAGAAAGAAAGAAAGAAAGAAAGAAAGAAAGAAAGAAAGAAAACTGAGGTTTGCAGGATGTTAAGCCACTATTCCAAGCTACTATCCAAAGGTCTCCTAGTTAATAAGTAATGGAGCAGGGATTAACATCCAGCCTTACTTTACTCCAGAGCCTGAGGGCAGATTGCTTGGCTCTCCTGCCTCTGGTGGGAAAGCTGGAGGTCAGAGAAAAAAAGGAGTCAGCCCCTGAACTGAGAGGCCAAGATGAACAAAACCCCAGTATGGAGTCCCACGCAGGATTTCCTCCATCCCAGGGCATCCCTGCCTCTGTGCTCAGGCTGAAGAGACAGCTTGTGTTATGAGATAAGGATTGATCTTATCTTTATTTAAAAATCAGATATTTTGTTCATTATGGATTTTTTGCACTGATTTTGATTTTTTAAAATATCATATTAAGATATTATTTATCTTGATTACCGAGTTTTGTGGCACCCCCTTACATTTTGCGTGCCTGAGGCAAGTGCCTCACTCCCCTACTCCCGGCTCTTTGAGGAGGGATAAAGCCAGATGACCATAGGAGCTCCCAGAGAGCCTGGGGCTGCCCATCACCCACAACTGGCTCCTGCCATTCCTCGCACTCCCCAAGTGAGCTGGAGTTCATCGCTGAGCCACAATTTCCTTATTATGCGAGAGGAAATTGTCACCTCTCTTCTTCCTGGCAATCAAGGCTGATATGAGGACCCAGGGAGAGGAGGCTGAAAAAGCCTACTCTATGGGGCTGTTTCTTCTTCCTTTTCTCCTTCTTTTTTTTTTTTTACGACCGAGTCTCACCTCATCACCCAGGCTGGAATGCAGTGGAGCCATCTCGGCTCACTGCAATCTCTGCTTCCCAGGCTCAAGCGATTCTCCTGCCTCAGCCTACTCTGGGATTACAGATGCGCACCACCACACCCAGCTAGTTTTTGTACTTTTAGTAGAGATGGGATTTTGCCATGTTGGCCAGGCTGGTCTTAAACTCCTGACCTCAAGTGATCCACCCACCTCAGCCTCCCAAAGTGCTGGGATGACAGGCGTGAGCCACCATGCCTGGCCTGTTTCTTCTAGTAATCAAATCAAACACTCCCAGACTTAGTTTCCACTCTGCCACACCAGCAAGAATTATCATCCTATTTTACAGGTAGGGAAGCTGAGATTCAGGGTCAAGGTGCCTCACCTGAGGTCACACAACCAGTGTGGGATGTCCTGATCATGCTCGTGCAGCCTGCTCTCTCCAGGAGTCTGAAAGCTGCCTCCTTGCATTGCCTCAGCAGCCTGCGAAATCCAATCCAATGCAGTTAGTAGGGAAAGCAAATGGACTCCGTGGAGAAAACGTAAGATGTTGTCTGAGTTAATAAGATAATAATTTAATATGTTTTTCACCCCCTCCCCCAGCCTCTGTCTTAAACAAGCTAGCAAGCCTTCACAGTTTGCCTTTAAGTAATTTAGGAAAGGCATTGGAAATTCCCACCTACCCTACTCCCCAACCAGCGATGTTTCTTGTCACCGACTAACAGCATTTAAAATATTTACAGCCCTTTCTTTGCCCTGGGGGTGTATCAGAATAAATCATTGTTACCACCAATAAATCAAAAATTAATCTCCAGAAAGCTCGATGCTTGTCCTATCCCTCAAATAACAAGTAGCAGAATCTATCCAAGTGACTTGGCATCAACCGAGGCTGTTTCCCCAGCACCCTCAGGGAGAAGAAGGTGAATTACTTACAGCCAAAGAGCAAGGGCTCCACACTGCCCCTTAGTGGAACTGCTCCAGCCCTGGGATTGGAGCCCTGCCAGCACAGCCCTCACCCACATCTACCCCAGGCTCAGCAGCCCTAATAAATTATCCCAGACTTCACAGTCCCCTTTCATCCTGAGAAAGTCTCTTTTCTCCTGGAAAGGTAGCTCCTCCTTTGACATTTTTTTCTTCTCATTTTCTTTACCTCCATTTAGACATCTGTCCTCTAATCTTTCTCCCTCTTGTCCAGCTCTTTCCTCAAACTCTATTGATCTTTTTCTCTTGTTTTCTTCTCCACTTCCTTCAAAAGCTTCCTCTCTCCACCTCTTTCTGCCTTTTTCTTGTGCCTTGGTCCAAGTACCTTGCTAGGCAATTTGCACATCTCAGTTAATCCTCAAACAGTCCCACAATATTGTCCCCATTTTGCAGACAAGAAACTAAGGCTCAGAGAAGTTAAGGATGAAGGATCACTGATAGGTTACATAAGCTTGTAGGTGGTACACTCTAGAGCCCACATGCTTATTGACCAAAATACTTCCACAGGTACTCCGGAAAGACAGGTTAAGAAGTTTAGAAGTTATGTTGAGTGCAATTTAGAGTCATTGAAACTTTTTTTTTTTTTTTTTTTGAGACGGAGTCTCACTCTGTCGCCCAGGCTGGAGTGCAGTGGTGTGATCTCGGCTCACTGCAAGCTCTGCCTCCCAGGTTCATGCCATTCTCCTGCCTCAGCTTCCCGAGTAACTGGGACGACAGGAGCCTGCCACCATGCCTGGCTAATTTTTTGTATTTTTCATAGAGACGGGGTTTCACCATGTTAGCCAGAATGGTCTCGATCTCCTGACCTCGTGATCCACCCGCCTCGGCCTCCCAAAGTGCTGGGATTACAGGCGTGAGCCACCGTGCCCGGCCAAAACTTTTTAATCAAGAAAGTGACATTATAAAAATATAAAATCTGTGCTTTAGAAATACTTATCTATGAGAAAACAGGCAGAAAATGTCCTCATTAATTCTGTATGGTATGTATACAGATGTTAATGTATTATTTATTCCCAATGTCCTTTTCCATGTAGAAGAAATATTTCAGGCCAGGTGTGGTGCCTCATGCCTGTAGCTCCAGCACTCTGAGAGGCAAAGTTGGGAAGATTGCTTGAGACCAGGAATGTGAGACCAGCCTGGGCAACATAGTAAGACTCCACCTCAACACAAAAAGCATTTTTTTTTAAATTACCGGGGTGTGGTGGCATGTGCCTGTAGTCCCAGTTACTTGGGAGGCAGAGGCATGAGGATTGCTTGAGCCCAGGAGGTTGAGGCTGCAGTGACCATGATTGTGCCACTGCCTTATAGCCTCGGTGGCAGAGCAAGACCTTGTCTCTGAAAAAAAAAAAGAAAAAGAAAGAAAGAAAAGAAAAGAAGGAGGAGAAAAAGAAAGAAAGAGAAAGAAAGAGAGAGAGAGAGAAAGAAAGAGAAAGAAAAAGAAAGAAAGAAAGAAAAAGAAAGAAAGAAAGAAAGAAAGAAAGAAAGAAAGAAAAAGAAAGAAAGAAAGGAAGGAAGGAAGGAAGAAACGAAGAAAGAAAAAATATTTCATAGTTTTAAAGTCAGAGAAACATAGGAACATACATTTTTGGAAATGTGTGAAAAATGGAGAGACTTGAGGGTCTGAAAATGAATTCAGGGACTGTTATAGAAATTCACACAAGAGATGTTGTGCCTTGAATAGACGCCATGGCAGTGGGGATGAAGGAACTAGGTGCTTTCAAAAGATCTTAAAGAAGTATAATGAACAGAATTGGTAATCAGTGGAGGAGAGGGATGAGGATTGAGGATAACACCTGGGTTTCTTTGGGGTTGGATAAAATGGTGGTGAGCTAGGCTTACGGGAAGGAGGGAGGGAGGTGGTGGAATTCCATTGTGTTGCCGCCTAGGCAGTTTTCCATCTGGACTTGGAGCTAAGCTGGAGGGTAGACGTGGGGAGACGCTGGCGTGATGAGACCCTTTCAGAAGGCAGTGTGAGAAGAGAAGAGATCTCAGATAGATTCTTGAGGAACCAAGAATATGACAGAGAAAAAGCAGCCTGTGGCCAGAGGGGTAGAAGGACAATTAGGAATTTGTGTTCTCACAGAAGCCAAGGGAGTAGTACATTTTAGAAGGAAGTGGGAGGGACAGGAAGTGTGTGCCCCATCTGTAAAGCCCTACCCACGTTCCCCTTTCCAACACCTGGCTCTCCTTTCTGCATCTTCTGGTCCCCCCATCTCTCTCTGTTAACTTCATGTGTATTTTCAGCCTCCCTAAACTATGTGAAGGAAAATACAAGAGGAAGCTAAAACAAAACCTTCCTCCCTGCCACCCACCAACAGCAACAAGGCGTGTCATGAGGTGGAGTGATGTTTTGGGCCTGGGGACTGGAGAGTAAGAATCCAGGAGAGGCAGGGACTGGGAGCTTTGCACTGTTGTGTCCCTACTCTGTTTTTACAGTACTAGATCCTCAATACTTGTGTAACTGAATTGCTTTCTTTCCTTTTCCTCTGTTTTTTTTTTCTACCCTTAAATCTACTACTTGAATAGATATCTATATGCCTCTAGTAATGAGATTCTTTCTTAACTCTGTAACTTTCTTAACTCTGTAAATTTAGAGAACTTAAATTTGTCATGACTGTAAACAATACTGCTCATTGTAGCAAATTTGGAAAATGCAGAAAAGTGGAAAGAAAATAAAATCCACCCATAATTTCACCACCCACAGACAACCATCATTACTAACATTTTGGTGTATTTCACTCAATTTTTAAATATATACATATACATATTTATTTTTATAAAGTTTTCACAAACGCACCGTAATCAGAATGTATTAGGTAGGGTAGGTTATGCAGAAACAATAAAAGTGACTTAAAACTTTCCATGCTTAACACATTAGAAGTTTCATTGTTCATGTAACAATATTGGCCAGTTGTTCGGGTTTGCAACGAAGCTCTGCTCCACAAAGTCATTCGGGAATCTGAACTGTTCCCGTTTTATGGCTCCACCGTCTCCTTAGGGCCTTGTTTTTGTCTCTATCCAGTTCTCAAATGTGAAAGAGAGCAAGAAGGAGGCACACTTACTCTCTTAAAAAGCCCTGACTCAGAAGTGACACATACCGCTTTTGCTGTCAACCCATTGTTGATAACGTAGTCAACTACTGCAATAGTCCAGTAGTCCAGTGATCTCTAGGAGACTGGATTTTGGTGGATAGACAGGCACTTCTGCAATACAAAGGCAGTGCTATTCTTAACATCCTGTGCTACTTCCCACCAGTTCCTTAAGCCCCACCCATTGGAACTGTTTTCTGTAGATGCCTTGCTCTCTCACACTTGATTTATTTTACACTTGCATTCACGCACCTTTGAAGGTGCTGTTCCTAGTGCTTGAAGCTCCTGTAATGCCCTAATGCCCTTAAACTGACTTGGATGCTACTCCTCTGCACCCTAGTATATCATACTATGGTGAAAGATGGCTCACCAACTAGGACATGAGCTTCCTGAGAGCAGGATCTTTGTCTCTCATCATCAGATACATAATCTGGTGAGTATTTTTTGTCATTGGGTTTTGCACAATAGGTACTCAATACGTGTTTCTAAGCAAGAAGGAGGAGGTGACAGAGAATAAGAGAGTAGTTGACACTGACCAGCACTGTAGGGAAGTCAGGAAAGTTGAGACCTGAAGTCTACTTGATGGAGTGGGTGGGAAAAGAGTGGTGGGCTTGTGAAGCCAAAGGGCTGGGAGGAAGCAGCCTCACTCACAGTGGAAGCAGGGAAAGATCATCCTCATCAAGTGCATCTCTATTGGTAACTCCTCATCAATTGTTTTTTTTTTTAGATTTGGGATCTTGCTATGTTTCGAAGATCTTGAATTTCTCACGTCAGGTGATCCTCCTGCCTTGGCCTATCAAACAACATACAGCCTTCATCAATCATTTTTAAGGTAATGTGTTGATGGGATGATTATGTAGACAGCAACAAAGGGATATGAGAAGAAACCAAGAGAAAGCGAGACTCTGAAACATGAAGAGAAAGTAGTCAAAGGGCTTCTCCAGTCCCCACCACCCAACTGCACAGGCCCCACCTCTGTCCAGGCTTGCTCTCAGCCCTGCCCTTACAAACCAAGGGTGGTAATATTTGTGTACGCTTGCTTTCCTAGGTGTTAGAACCTGGCTTTACTTCTAAGTCTAAAAAGACTCTGCCAGTGTTGCAGTGGAGTGGTGGGAGTGGGTTCAAGATGGAATGAGGTTTTAGAAGATGTCCAGACAGTAAAAGGTGACTTTTCCTTTGAGCTGTTTGGCTGTGAAAGGAGAAAAGAGGACATGCCAGTAGTTAGAAAGGGATATTAGTTCAATAAAGGGCTTCTGGAGGTGATGGTTATCTTGTTTTTGTTTGGCTTAGTTTTGTTAGTTATTGGACAAGACTCGAATGTGTTTATATGCTGAAGGGAAGGAACCAACAAAAGTTAAAATATTAGAGAGATAAATTAGACTTCATAAAAATTAAATTGTGCCCTATATTAATCTGTTCTAATGCTGCTATAAAGAAATATCTGGCAGGGGGTGGTGGCTCACACCTGTAATCCCAGCACTTTGGGAAGCTGAGGCAGGTGGATCACCTGAGGTCGGAGTTCGAGACCAGCCTGGCCAACATAGTGAAACCCTGTCTCTACTAAAAATACAAAAATTGGCTGGGTATGGGGGCCTGTAATCCCAGCTGCTCAGGAGGCTGAGGCAGGAGAATCGCTTGAACCTGCGAGGCAAAGGTTGCAGTGAGCTGAGATCATTCCACTGCACTCCAGCCTAGGTGGCAGAGTGAGACTCTGTCTCAAAAAAAAAAAAAAAAGAAAGAAAGAAAGAAAGAAAAGAAAAGAAAAAAATACCTAAATACCTGAAACTGGGTAATTTACAAAGAAAAGAGCTTTAATTGGCTTGCAGTTCTGCAGGCTGTATAGGAAGCATGGCTGGGGAAGCCTCAGGAAACTTACAATTATGGTGGAAGGTGAAGGGGAAGCAGGAACGTCTTCACATGGCTGGAGCAGGAGGAAGAGAGAAAGGGGGGAGGTGCTACACACTTTTAAACAACCACATCTCAGGAGAACTCACTCACTATCACAAGAACAGCAAGGAGGAAATCTGCCCCCATGATGCAATCACCTCCCACCAGGCCCCTTCTCCAACACTGGGATTACAATTTGACATGAAATTTGGGCAGGGACACAGATCCAAACCATATCATGCTCTTTGAAAGATACTGTTAAGAAAATGAAAACAAATATAAATGAAGACATATGTATATAATACAAATACTGAAAATATTTACATATTTTCATATAAATATATTGTCATATTTATGCATACTCTCAAATACATAAGTATTGTAAAACACTAATGCAACTCAATAATAGGAGAACAAAAAAATGGGAAAAGATTTGAATAAAGAGGATACAAATGATCAAAAGCATGTGAAAAGATGCACAACATCTTTAGTTATTAGGGAAATGAAAATTAAAACTGCAAGAGATACTGCTACAGATCCACTAAGATGGCAAAAGTTTAAAAGACTGATAATGCCAAGTATTGGTGAGGATGTGAAGCACTGGAACTCTCAATATTGCTGGCATATTGTAAAATGGTATATCCACTTTGGACAACAATTTTTCAGGTTCTCTGTCTCTCTCTCTGTCTCTCTCTCTCTCTCTCTCTCTTTGTTTGAGACAGGATCTCACTCTTTCTCCCAGGCTGGAGTGCAGTAGCATGATTACGGTTCATTGCAACCTCAAACTCCCGGCACAAGAGACTCAAGCCTTTTGAGTAGCAGGGACTACAGGTATACGCCACCATGCCTGACTAATTTTTAAATTTGTTGTAGAGACAGGGTCTCACTTTTTTGCCCAGGATGGGCTCAAACTCATGGGCTCCAGCAATTCTCCCTAAAGTGTTGGGATTATAGACACAAACCACCACACCCAGCCAGGTTATTGCAAAGTAAATATACACTTACCACACAATTCAAAATTCCACTTCTAGGTTATTTCTACAAGAGAAATATAAACATGGCCACACAAAGATTGTATATGCTGAAAACAACCCAAATGTCCATCAACAGATACATAGATAAATAAATTGTGGTATATCGATCCAGCAATCCCACTAGTGGGTATATATTCAAAGGAAAGGGGAACACCTTGGGCACAGGTTGTCAGGACCTCCTGAGGCTGTGTTCTTTAAAAAGAAGAAAAAATGAAGAAAAAGAAAACAAAGGAAAGGAAACCAGTATGTCAAAGAGATGTTTGCACTCCCCTGTTTATTGCAGCACTATTCACAATAGCTAAGATATGGAATCAACTTGTGTCCATCAACAGGTGAATGGATAAAGAAAATGTGGTATATAAAAATTGACAAATGGGATCTAATTAAACTAAGGAGCTTCTGTACAGCAAAAGAAACTAGCATCGGAGTGAACAGGCAACCTACAGAATGGGAGAAAATTTTTGCAATCTACCCATCTGACAAAGGTATAATATCCAGAATCTACAAGGAACTTAAACAAATTTCCAAAAACAAACAAACAAAAAAAAAAAAAAAAAAAACCGCATCAAAAAGTGGGCAAAGGATATGAACAGACACTTCTCAAAAGAAGACATTTATGTGGCCAACAAATGTAGGAAAAAAGCTTATCATCATTGATCATTAGAGAAATACAAATCAAAACCACAATGAGATACCATCTCATACCAGTCAGAACGGCGATTATTAAAAAGTCCAGAAACAATAGATGCTGGCAAGGTTGTGGAGAAATAGGAACACTTTTACACTGTTGGTGGGAATGTAAATTAGTTCAACCATTGTGGAAGACAGTGTGGTGATTCCTCAGGGATCTAAAACCAGAAATACTATTTGATCTCACAATCCCATTACTAAGCATATACCCAAAGGAATACAAATCATTCTCCTATAAAGACACAATCACATGTATGTTTATTGCACCTCTATTTACAATAGCAAAGACATGGAACCAACCCAAATGCCCATCAATGATAGACTAGATAAAGAAAATGTGGTACATATACACCATGGAATACTATCCAGCCATAAAAAGGAATGATATCATGTCCTTTGCAGGGACATGAATGAAGCTGGAAGCCATTATCCTCGGCAAATTAACACAGGAACAGAAAACCAAACGTCGCATGTTCTCACTCATAAGTGGGAGTTGAACAATGAGAACACATGGACGCAGGGAGAGGAACAACACATACTGGCGCCTGTAGATAGGGGCAAGGGGAGGGAGAACATAAGGACAGATACCTAATGCATGCAGGGCTTAAAACCTAGACGATGGGTTGATGGGTGCAGCAAACAATCATGGCACATGTATACCTATGTAATAAACCTGCACGTTCTGCACATGAATCCCAGAACTTAAAGTAAAATAAAATAAAATAAAAAATAAAATGTGGTATATATACCCAATGGAATACTATTTAGCCATAGAAAAGAATGAAATGCTGTCGTTTCACAGCAACATGGATAAGCTTGTAGCACATTATGTTAAGTGAAATAAGTCAGGCACAGAAAGATAAATAGCACATGTTCTCACTCATATGTGGAAGCTAAAAAAGTTGATCTGATAGAAGTAAAGTGGTTAACAGAGGCAGGGGAAAAGTAGTGGCGGGGGGTGAGGGGAATAGCCAAAGGTTGGTTAACAGCTATACCATGACAGCTATCTAGGAGGAGTACGTTATAGTGTTCTAGAGTACTGCAGAATGACTATAATTAACCACAACTTATTGTATATTTTCCAATACTAGAAGAGAAGATTTTAAATGTTCCTAACACAAAGAAATGATAAATGTTTAAGGTGATGGATATGCTAATTACTCTGATTCCATCTTTACACATTGTATACATGTATTAAAATATCACATTGTACCCTATAAATATGCAGAGTTAAAAATAAATAAATTGTAGCATATCTATACAATGGACTACCACTTGGCAATAAAAAGGGTGAACTACTGATATACACAACAATATGATGCATTTCAAAAGCACTATGCTGAGCAAAAGAAATCAAACATAAAAAACTACATATTGTATTATTCTATTTATGTGAAATTCTCTTAAAGCACAAACTAGTCTATAATGATGGAGGGCAGATCTGTAACACCCCAGCAATGGTTACCGAGAAGTGGGGGCAGATCTGAAGGGGAATTGATTGCATGAGGCAGCTTTTTGGAGTGATGGAACTGTTCTATATCTTGATTGTGGTGCTGTTAGACAGATGTATTCATTTGCCAAAACTCACCCATTTGCTAAAATGGTTGCATTTTACTGTATGTAAATTGTACTTCCATAAAGCTGATTAAATAATTTGTTTTAAAAATTAGAGAAAATGAGTAACTGAAGACCAAGTCCTCAGTGTAAAATGGGATCAAAACTACAAATAGAAGGGCAAATTTGGCATAAGACAAGATACACTTTTTTTCTGGAAGATATACTTTTGTGCCTAGAAGAGAGAAACCGAGAGTGCAGGAGAATATAGCTATTTTGGGGAGTATTTTTGCAAGGAGGGGAATAGGGTGGGAAGTGGGGTGGAGCAGGAAGTCTTTGAGGGCCACAGTGAAATGTAAGTTCAGTAGCCCAATGGCTCTGTCTTCCACGAGGAAGATCTTGATGGCCTCTATATTTTCTAGGTGCAAACATGGACCAGGTAGATTTTGGAGGTTCTCCAAGGGCACTAAATTATGAATCTGGGAGTTTAGGCTGTCAGTGTGAGTTCATACCGTTAGCCCACATTTTATTTGTGCAAAGCCATTTTGCAGTGGCAGGGAAAACATCAGGTCCTATAAACCACCCAGGAACCTTAGAGATCTCAGGAAGCCTCTGACCAGACATTATGATGCAGCTGGAACTGCAGACTTTTGCTCTTGTTTTTTGCTTTGGGTTTCAGGGAAAAAGAGAGAGCCCAGCGAAGTCTTACACATGTTATTTGGAAGTATTGTGACAGGCACGAAATTGGGCTGATGTCAAAAGAAACCACAGTGGCTGCTTCTTTTTATTATTTTTTAAAAAGCAATCTTGATCTTTCAAGCCCTGTGAGATAAAAAGTTTACTAAATATACCTCTGTGGAGGAGTGTGTTGCTTCAAGCATTTATCTTGTCTCTCATCCCAGGGGATATATTCCTCTTCTCTGGGGCGTCTCACCCTCTGCCATCACATAGGTTTCTTCCATCTTGGGACTCATTCCTCAGGCTTCTAGAATCTGTGGGATAAAGGGAAATATTGGAGCACTTTCTGGGGAAGGTGGGGCCAGCTCCTCACCTTGCCACATTTGCCTTGTGATTACAAAAGGCAAAAAACTGTCTTAAGCAAAAAAAAAAAAAAAAAAAGTGAATTGACTTATGTAACAAAAAGTCCAGGGATCTGCCAGGCTGTGGCTATGGCTGGATGAGGGCTCAAGCCTGTCATAGGGATGTGATGTGGGTCATGTCTCAGTTTGCCTTTCTTCTGTGTTGGCTTCAGTCTTGGCTTCGTCTGTAGAAATCTGGCAGTAAAAGTCATACCCCAAATTCTTTTCAGATGATTATTCCTCTGATGAAGTTCTAGGAATTGACTTTTCTTGGCTCCTTTTGGCCTTACTTGGGTCTTATGTCCATCTATCTTATTTATTTATTTATTTATAGAGACAGGGTCTTGCTATTTTCTCTAGGCTCATCTTGAATTCCTGGGCTCAGCTAGTCCTCCTGCCTCAGCCTCCTGAGGAGCTTGGATCCATCTTTGGGCCAATCATTGTCTCGGAGGAAAATGCAATATGCTGACTTGCTTAGGACCTCAACCCAAAACTCATGACCCAAGAGGAATGGTGGAGGCTCCACAAGAGTAATTTGATAGCATACTTACTCCATAAAAGGATATGGATAACAGGGAGCACAAACAGCCAACATCTTCCACACTCAGGAGGATGAGGCAGGTTCTTCAAGGCTGACTGTCTGGCCCAGGTTACTAAGAAGCAGCAGCAAAGGTGAATAAATTTCCTAATTCCTGCAGGGCTTGATTAAGCACTGCAGGAACAGATGTGGTACTTGCCTACAACTTGGAGAGAAAGCTAAAGAATTCCTTAGACCAGCTTTCAAGTCTTCCATGCTTTGGCCCCAAACGTCTCCACTTCTCCTCTAGTTGAACCCTTTACTCTAGCCTAACTCATCTCATTGAGCATGATACAAAAACTCAAGTTCAAATTGACCAGGTCAAGCTGCAGCCCCACCATTGACTATTTGTATAATCTTGAGCGAGCTATTCTCTGAGCATATGTCTTCATCTATAAAATGGGGATAATAATAGTTCATGACTTATTAATATTAGGTTAGAAGGATTAAGGGAGATGCTTCATGTATAGTGCCATACCTGGAGAGCTGGTTATTCTCCTTTTGCCCTCCTACCTGAAATGCATTCTCAGTCCTTCTTTTTGCTGCTTGAGGCCCAGGATACTCACCCTTTTTCTGGATTGCATTGCTTAGGCTCCTTTGTCTTCTGACTTCCGATTGTCTTTGGCAGTGAGGTTGAAGTATTTCTTCCCTGCATGTGTATTACATTTCTGGCAGTGGCTGTGGCCCTCCATGGACTGCAACTCCTGCCCTGTGTCCCTTCCTCTGTGACTCTACCTCTGACTTCTTCCTTTGGTGACATTATTTGCTTCTACTGTCAGCCCTTGAAGTAGTGATGGCTTCACACAGTTGCTAAGCCATTAGTTCCTTAACATCCCACATTTGCCCCCTTAACCTTGCTCATGCCTCTGTAATAGCTCTTCATTAAGATATCTTTATCTAAACCATCTGGTGTAGATGCTGCTTCCTGCTGAGACCCTGACTAATGTAATAGTTGGTAACTGAAGTGGTCCTAGGAACAACCTTGAAAATGAGATTTGGGAACCAGGTTTCTCACTTACCTAATGAAGGCATAAATGGCCTTATGGTGGAGGGAAATGGGACATGGTATGGCATGAAGTAGCATTAAGATGACTCATATTATTACTGATGGTGATGTAGGATGGAGAGCTAGTGGAAGGTGCAGTTTTATGTGACCACTGTTATGGCAACAGTCAGTGGTGATTACAGTAATTACAGGATGGGCTGGCTAGTTCTGACTGTGCTGGAGAGTTTACGAGAGAGAGAGACAGAGAGAGAGAGAGAGAAACTTTGAACCTTGAACTTGCAACTCAAGACATGGGTATAGAACCAGAAAGTTTCTACTGATACCTTGTAAGAATTCCTTATCTCATGAAGCCTCAGGGAAAACAAAGCTGTGGGTCAGGCCTAAGATATAATTGTGATGGTTGAAGATTTGTAATGCCTCTTAAATGTACAACCTTATCTAACATTAGTCTATGCTAGAATTGGACCCTGAGATTGGAAGAAGACACTTGGAATGACACAAATGAAACTGAAATTACTGGCCGGGAGCAGTGGCTCAAACCTGTAACTCCAGCACTTTGGGAGGCCTAGTTGGGTGGATAGCTTGAAGCCAGGTGTTCGAGACCAGCCTGGCCAACATGGTGAAACCCAGTCTCTACTAAAAATACAAAAATTAGCCGAGCACGGTAGCACGCACCTGTGATCCCAGCTACTTGGGAGGGTGAGGTACGAGAATTGCTTGAACCTGGGAGGCAGAGGTTGCAGTGAGCAGAGATCTCACCACGGCACTCCAGCCTGGGTGACAGAGTGAGACTCTGTCACAAACAAACAAGCAAACAAACTGAGATAATTGGCTCCCTAAGTGCCCCTGAATTACCCTTACTAGAGAAAGTAGTCCCTTGCATAGACTTTTCTATTTCACATACGATAGTTGCCTCGCAAGAGGCTGTCTATTGTCCTCAAGACCTAGCCCCATCTTATCTCTTTGCCTCCAGGCCCAGGAGAAATCTTATGGCCTACAGGAAATAAATGAAAGATCTTCTCCAGAAGGAGATAGTTATACTCCAAAAAAATTACAATGTCTTTTTGTTGTATTAGCAGAAACCTGGTGAACATGTTTGGGAATAAATTCCAAGAGTAGTAGACCAAGCAGGATGAAATCTAGTTGGATTGGATCAAATTTGGCAATATAGGTGAATTCACCTGGGATTCAAGATGTGGCTTAAGCATCTGGGAATGGCTCTGATAGTTTGCCTGGTTAAGTAATTCCATCTTTGATATAACAATACCCTACATCTAATGAGGCTGAGTATGCCAGAACTTCCCAAGCATATTGTAGAAAGAATCAAAGAATCCGAAGTTTGGTGAGGTGGGAAATTGAAATGTATCTATTATATATTATATAATCTGCTGAATCCCTCCCCTAAGGCACAGAGGACACTTCTCTTACAAAAGCATTTAAAAATTCATCAGTAAGAACACCAGCATCTTTGAAAATTCTGTGGTAGCTTCTATAGACCAGGGATGACAGTGAGATGTTGCCATTACATTACAGTCTGTAATACTAACTGTAGTAATAGGAACTCACAGTGACAATCGGAAACAGTGATTGCCTATCAGAGACAAGGTGGGCCCAATTACTCCAATAAGACAGAAGGATAGAACAGTAATCAGACTGTTTGTCCCACATGGATTTATGGTTGCAGCTCATTGATCATAGGTAGTAGCAAATTGATCTTTATCAGCATAGTCCAAAAGAAATGTAATGTGAGCCACATTTGCATATTTTCATTTTCTAGTAGACACATTTAAAAAGTTTAAAAAGGAGATGATAATAATTTTAATAATGTATTTTAACTCATATCTAAAGAGTTATCATTTCAACATGTAATCAATATAAAACATTTGTTATTATTATTTATAGATGGGGTCTTTATCTACCACCCAGACAAATCATGCATGCTATGGTACGATCATGGCTCACTGCAGCCTCAACCTCCCAGGCTCAAGTGATCCTCCCACCTCAGCCTCCCAAGTAGCTGGGACTACAGGTGTGCACCACCACACCCAGCTAATTATTTATGTATTTATTTATTTTGAGACACAGTCTCACTCTGTCACCCAGGCTGGAGTGCAGTGACACAATCTTGGCTCTCTGCAACCTCTGCCTCCTAGGTGCAAGTGATTCCCGTGCCTCAGCCTCTTGAGTACTGGAATTACAGGCATGTGCCACCATGCCTGGCTAACTTTTGTATTTTTAGTAGAGATGTGGTTTCACCATGTTGGCCAGGGTAGTCTTGAACTCCTGACCTCAAGTGATTCACCTGCCTCAGCCTCCCAAAGTCCTGGGATCACAGGCATGAGCCACCACACCCAGCCCTGGCTGATTTTAAATGATTTGCTGAGACAGGGTATCCCTGTGTTGCCCAGACTGATTTCTAACTCCTGGGCTCAAGCGATCCTCCCACCTTGGCCTCCCAAAGTGCTGGGATTACAGGCATAAGCCATGCCTGGCCAATGTGAAACACTGGTAATGAGATGTTTTATATTATTTATTTGTACTAGGTCTTTGAAATCCAATGTGTATTTTCCATGTAAGCACATCTCATTTGGGGCTAGCCACATTTCAAGTGCTCAATGACCACATGTGACTAGCAGCTACCATATTAGATAGCTTAGAACCATATAATTGGGAAAATTATAGTTATGGTGTACAGAAACCTGATTCAGGCAGCTTAAAGCCAAAAACTTTTCACCTAGTTCACAAAGATAAGGTGGTTCACAAGCTTAGAATCCTTTGACTAAGAGAGAAGTCAGGTCTCTTTAAGAAAGAGCCCTGAAATATGACCACAGGGGACTCTGTAAATTTCCTCCACGTCTTCCCCAGAGATACCTGACAGGTCATTTGCTAGGGTGACTGGGCACCAGAGAAGGAAAATGTGCAGGCCTTGCCGAGGTTACTGGATACTAACTCTGGAGTGATGCTAATCTCTAGAGATCCTAAAAAACACTGTGGTCCATCAGCCAGAGTGGGGACTTGCAAGGGTCTGGTGATAAATGAAATCTTGGCTTGAGCTGTCTTACAACGACTCTAGCAAGCCCAGAGACTGAGCCTGTGGTTATTTCTCCAGTTCCTGAAGGTGTAACTGGAATAGACATAAATGGCAACTGAGAGAATCCCACACTGGTTCCCTGTGCCATGGAATGAAAAGTATTAAGGTGAGAAAGGCCAAAAGGAAGCCTCTAGGAAGCTGACATTATATATCTTCCCACCCGCCAAAATAATAAACTAAAAGCAATGCCACATTCCTGAGGGTATTTGCAGATTAGAGTCACCATCAAAACCTTGAAAGATGAAGGGATGGGCTGGGTGCAGTGGCTCACGCTTGTAATCCCAGCACTTTGGGAGGCTAAAGCAAGCAGGTCACTTGAGGTCAGGAGTTTGAGACCAGCCTGGCCAACATGGTGAAACCATGTTGGTAAAAATACAAAAATTATCTGGCATGGTGGCACACGCCTGTAATCCCAGCTATTCAGGAGGCTGAGGCATGAGAATTCCTTGAACTGGGAAGGTGAAGGTTGTGGTGAGCCAAGATGCCACCATTGCACTCCTGTCTGAGTGACAGAGGAAGACTCTGTCAAAAAAAAAAAAAGAAGGGATGGTGTCTCCAATCATATCCATATCCCTGTTTAATACCTACTTGGTTAGGGGAAACATCATATGGGTTGTGGATAATTACTATGGATTGTCTGAGCTCGTTTAGGTCACTGTTGCTGACTACAGCTCCTGTTCTGGTTGTACCTTTACTAGAGCAATGGCACCTGGTATATAGCTATTGACTTGGAAAATGATTTTTTCCCTCCATCTTAATTAGCAAGAACAATCAGAAGCAGTCTATACAGTATATACTCATGATCTTCAGGGTTATGCAACTTTGAACTTTCTATCCTAATATAATCCAGAGTAGTCTTTATACTTCACGGTACTTCATGCTGTTCCAATATATTGATGGCATTATGTCAATTGCAGTGGCTGAGCCAGGATGCTCTAAGAACCTTTGAAGGCTTTGTGAGATATAGGCATGACAGAGGGAGGAAGATAAACCCCACAACATGTAGAAGGCTGACGCTGACACATGAATGAAATTCCTAGGGATTCAGTGGTCTAGATGACCTTGAGATAGCCCTTCCAAAGTTAAAGTTAAATTCTTCCACTTTATACTGTGCATCACAAAGAAAAAGGCCCAATGTTTGGTAGATCTCTCTGACTTTTGAAAGAAACATGTGGTCTTCTGGTCCGGCCCATTTACTCAGTAATCCATGAGGCTGCCATTTTAGGGCTGGTCCCAGAGTAATTGAGGACAATGTACAAGTTGCTCTACCACTTAGGTCTTATGACCCAGCAGATCCAATAGTACCAAAGTATTCAGATACTTTGACTAAAGAATACCAAGTGATCCCACATATTTGACTAAATGATACCCAGTGACTATGTGACCCGAGCTGTTCTTTATGAATTCAGTGTTATCTCATTCACTAAATCATAAAATTAGCTGTGTGCAGCAGCATTCCATTGTTAAATAGGGTTTATCTATGTGAAACCAGGCCTGAGTTGGTCTGGGAGGCACAGGATACATTGACTGAGACTCCCATTGCATCCACTTCCACTTTCACCATCTTTTCCTCAACCCACGTAAATGGCCACATGGGAAATTCTCTCTGACCAGTTAACAGAAGAAGGAAAAATTGTAGGCCTGCTTCATAGATGTCTGTTTGTATCCTGGCACCAGCCAGAAGTGAATGGCTGATGCTTTATAACCTTACTCAGAGATGGCCCTAAAAGGCAGTGATAAAGAAAACTTTCCCAGTGGCAGAAACTTGGGCAAAATATCTGATTTGCTTGGAAGGAAAGGTGGATTGAAGTAGAAATCTATCTAGTCTCATGGGCAGTGGCTAACAGGTTAGTTTGGCTGGTCAGGGGCTTGGAAAGAGTAAGAGTTGGAAATTGCTATGACAAAGAGATCCAGGAAAAAGTATGTGGACAAAACTCTCGGAATAGGTGAAGGTGGTGAAGATATTTATGACCCTGGGAAAAGCTGAGCTGAGAGCACTCACTGCAGAGGAAGCTTCCAAAAACAAGTTAGGTAAGATGACAGTCCTTGTAGCTGTGGTGGACTTCTTTCCCCAGCCACTTTGCTGCTTGCTCCACGGTCCATGTATATAGTGGCCATTGTTCAGAAATGGTCACTCACTTCCCTTCACAGGGCTTCCCTGTCAATCACCACTGTTGAGTCCCCAGCTTGCCAGTAGCACAGCAAAACACTGAGCTCTGCTCACACACAATCCCTGTGGGAACCAGCCTATCACCTCACTTTATTGAATTCCTTCCACCTTGGACGGGCAGGGCTTTGTCTTCATGGGAATAGATACACATTCTGTATATAGATTTACCTTCTTTGTTCAAAACTCTTCTGCCAACACTATCATCAGGGGACCTACAGAATCTCATCATTATGGTATCTTACGCAACATTGCCTCTGACAAAGGGACTCATTTTAATACAAAAATAGAACAGTAATAGGTTCATGCCCATAGAATTCAGATTTTGCCACGTACCCATCATCTGGAGGCAGCTGGTCTGATAGACAAGGAAAATGGTCAGTAGAGGCTCACTTATGACCTGAGCTGGGTGACAATACTCTGAGAGATTGGGCTGTCATCCTACAGGATACCACATATGCTTTAAACCTGTGACCAAAAGATGGTACCATTTTCCTCAAAGCCAAAATATAAGGGTCTGAAACCCAAGTGGAAGAGGCAGGAGTGACGCCTCTCACAATGACACCTAATCATACACTTATTGCATTTTTCCTTTATGGGCACATTCTCCTGCTCTTGGCAGGTTTGGAGGTCCCAGTTCCTAAGGGAGGAATGCTTCCACAAGGATACATACTATATTAGTCTTTTGTCGCACTGCTATAAAGACATACCTGGGACTGGGTAATTTATAAAGAAAAGAGGTTTAGTTGGCTCACGGTTCTGCAGGCTTTATAGGAAGCATAACAACTTCTAGGGAGGCCTCAGGAAACTTACAATCATGGCAGAAGGGGAAGGGGAAGCAGGCACATCTTACATGGCCGGAGCAGGAGAATGAGAGAATGGGAGGGGAGTGGGGACATGACACACACTTTTAAAACAACCAGATCGCATGAGAACTCTAGCAGGAGATCAGCATCTAAGGGTGAAATCCACCCTCACGATTCAATCACCTCCCACCAGGCTCCACTTCCAACACTGGGGATTATAGTTCAACATGAGATTTGAGCAGGGACACAAATCCAAACCATTTCATATACACAGCCATGTTTTCATTAAATTGGAAGTTGACACTTCCTCCGGCCATTTGGGCTCCTCTTGTCACTGAACCAATAGGGTTCAGTAAGGGCTTCCCCTATCTGGCTAGGTGACTGGTTCTAGTTGCCAATAGGACACTGGGATGCTGTTATACCTTGGGATTACTGGCTGTTTCAGGGCCTCATGGGAGGTGGCTCTAGAGTGCTGTCTACTGAGACCTTGCCAATGGGAGAAGCACAGGCTGGAGAGCCCTGGCAGGGCTCCATTCTTCATTCTTCTCCAGACCCAGTGAGTGAGAAGACAAGGTTTGTGGAGTTCCATTCAATTCAACAAACATTTATTGGAAAACCTTTGGAGGTAACAATGCAGCACAACTAACTGGAATGTTCATGAAATGAATTGTTCTGGTAAATTGAGCTTTCTAAGTAACTAAGTTTTATTCCACAAACTCTCGTTACGTATCTCTCTGAAACATCTGACTCTGCTTTCTTCCCACCATAAGCACAGCCTAGTGAGCATGGTTGATGCTTTCTTTGATGAGCAGGGATCTTAAAAGCCCTCAAGGTGATTATTTCCAGAAGACCAAGTCCCAAGGTGATAATGTAGATAAAGACAGGGAAGGTGATGGAGCTGAAGGAACTGCACAGGACAGAAGTTACTTTATCAAAAGATAAATTCCCAATATCAGCTTGATTCAAAATCATTTGCCTGATGAAAGAGTAGCCCTGAAGGAATTCTGGTTAGCAGAAATTTTCTAGGAGCAGAGGATTGATTGTTGTCATGACAATGGCTGTGAACCACTGATGCTTGTGTTTATATTGTGCTCATGTTTTCACGCCTCTTTCCTACTTATGCTCGCATTTCAGTCTCACATCAGCCTTTGAAATGGCAAACGCGTGTTTTGCTTTTCCCACTGAACATTCAGAACAACTGAGGCGCACAGGGTCTAAGTGACTTTCCTGACATCTGAGTGGCAGCTGACTAGAGCACAAATCCCTTGAATTGCTGCTCTCCATTTATTTGGCTTTTGTTCTGGGGTATTTTCTTAGGCCTAGAAAATGGGAAGAAGACAGATTGTTTTCATGGATCTTGAGAAAGAAAAAAACAGAGGAAGAAAAAACTCAGTATAGTGGTCACATTGCAGGGGGAAAGCTGGGCTGCAGAAAGAGTGGACAGAAGACAAGGGATTTCCCTTAGACTCCTGTGTGTAGAACTAGAAGTGACATATCCCTGCCCCATGGTCCAGAGCCCCGGGCTACATGGTGCAAGTACCATTCTCCTCTCACAGTGGTAATCTCCTGCCATCACCCTGACATTCTTGGCCAGGTCTCTATAATCAAAGGAACAAAATCAGGAGACAAAGTCAGCCATGAGAACAAAGTCAGAGATACCTCCACATTGGGAGAAGGACACTGGCCAATGGGATGTGTTTTTTGCAGCCTGCTTCTTCCCCAAAGGGAAGGCAACTGTCTTTCTGGGCTGTCAAAGTGGAATAACCAGGGGTGCAAAGGACAAGGACCTGATAGTCAGAGACCTGGGTTCAAAGCCCTGGCAATACAACCACAGGCAGATCAAATGAATTTTCTGGGGCTCAGCTGATTTCCCACGCATGCAGAAGGGAAGAATTACCTGTGACCCTCTTGAATTCCAAGACTACTCTGGAAATAAATGAGATCATGTGAAAAGAAAGACATTTTGTGCTTTTTAGAAACAGGAGACTAACGACAACTAAATCACTCTTAGAGATTCAGTGGATAATTTATCTGCAGATTTCTGAGGTCTCCTTCTCTTCAAATACTTGCCTGTTATTTGCATCTGTTATGTTATCTTACACATTTTTGCCTTGGGTTTAACTGATATTGAGGATGAGGGATACACTAATGTTTGATTGTGAACTGAATAAACACAAGCAGTGAGTTTTTTTCTGTGCACGTCAATTTTCACATCTGTAAAATGGAGAGGAGAAGATTGAGGCAGGGTAGTCAGTTCTTTTAGATGATTTCTAAGGCTTCTTAAAATAGAACAGCCAACGGATTGAAAATTCTGTCTTTCTAAAGAGAAACTAATCTGTTGTGAGCCACATCTATAAAAAGCTAAGGACCAGGTAGGCATAGATGAGTGGGCAAGAAATTTAGGAAGAACAAAACATGAGAAGGAGAGAAAGAATTTGGTTTCCCAAGCAACTGACAAAGCCCAGGAAGAAGAATGGACTGCAAAACAGCCCTGAGCTACTCTCTGTACACTTCCTACAGGGTAGTTCCACTCTGCAGGAATAATCACAGAGTTGTAACACCTCTTCAATAAAGCTATTTTCTTCCACTACCAGCTGGCCCTTTAATTCTTTTCTGGACAAAACCAAGAACTCTCACGGACTAAGCCCCACTTTGGGGCTTGCCTGCCTGGCATCAGTGTCTCTGCAAACAGGTTAAACCTGTCACACATGTGTACATGTGGTCCAGTGGGCTTTCTTGTGCTTAGAAAGCCCAGCTTCAACCTCTCTCTCTAGTCCAACAAAACCAAGCAGAATCGCTGATCTCCTCTGATCCTCTGAGGATAGTGAAGGCAGGACATCAGAACTCATAGCTGGAGATATTATATCTGAGCAGGGGGAACAAGAACATCCAAGTCCATTAGTAAAGCAGCCAAACCGTCTCAAAGAAAGAGCATATGGCTGATGGCCCTGTAGAAAGTCTTAGGGCCCATTCATTGCAAACACACCTACACCCAGAGCTGTGATTTCCTCTGAGGAGGAAGGTGGGAAAGGAAGGAGGCCCACATTCCTGAGAATGAGGCCACCAGACTCCACACCTTCTCTCTCAGCTCTGCAGTCTCCACAGAAAGCCTGAACAGAATGAAGGCTTTGGTGGCCTAGGGAATAAATGGTGAGCCACTCTGAGTCTGTGGAAGAACTAGGCCAGTGTGTCTCAAAGTATGAATCAAGAATCGCTCATGTCAGAATAACCTGGCATGCTAATTTAAAAATGTGTGTTCCTGGACTCTACCACTGAATCTGAATCTTTGGGGGAATTGGCATTCTTTTTAGCAAGGTATTCAGTGTGATTCTTATGTCTAGTGCTGTTGAAAACCATGTGAGCTTTTTGAGTGCTTGACATATAGTAGATACTCAGCAAGAATACATTGAAAGAGTGAATGCATAAATCAGTGTGTATGAGGAAGTTCATTCCTAGTGAACCAGGAAGTAGGAGGAGTGACTAGGATGAGACCCAGGGGTTTATTGGACCTGAAAATGGGTTTGAAGACTTCCAACAGGGCCATCATTCTCCCATACCATGTCTTCCTGACCTAACTAACCTAACTTTAGGTTATTATCTCAAATCTAGTCTTTTAAAAACTTAGCTCATTTTCTCTTTGGCCTTGAAAAGGCTGCTATTTGTCTTTCCATTGCATTTTTAGGTTTTCACTATTGGATTTTTACTTCCAGAATTTTTGTATGTTCTTTTTGACAATTACACATTTTGTTGCATGGTCTTATTCATATCATCTTAGTGCTTCTTTCTTCCTTAATAGTTTAACATTTTAACAGTACTTATTAAAATTTCTTTCAAATGGTTTTATTACGTCCAGATATTGGGGTATAAATTCTTGGATTTGATGTATCTGCTGACAATTCCTTCTGGTGGTTTGTTTTCTCCTGTAATTATAATATTTGATGGTGAGTAGCTGTTCAGTGGAGATTACCTTCTATGGAATTCCCGTGTGCCCTGGGCTTTGGAAGTGTCCAAAAGTGTTCACTTCTCACAAGGCATCTGCAAGTCCCCACAAGGTTCAACTGCTTCTGGCTGGTTTAAATTTTGATTTCTCAGCTGAGGTTCCTGCCCATGTGAGTAGTAGGAACTTAGAACTCAAGCCCATCACTTGGTTCAGGATGCCAATTTATTCATAATGGCTATCATTACCTGATACGGTTTTGATTTGTGTCGCCACCCCAGTCTCATGTCAAATTGTAATCCCCAGTGTTGGAGGAGGGGCCTGGTGGGAGGTGATTGGATCACAGGGGCAGATTTGCGGTGAGTGAGTTCTCACGAGATCTGGTTGTTTAGAAGTGTGTAGCAGCTTTCCATTCTCTGTCTCTCCTGCTCCGTCCATGTGAAGACATGCCTGCTTCCCTTTCCCTTTCTGCCATGATTGAAAGTTTCCTGAGGCCTCCCCAGCCATGCTACCTGCACAGCACAGCATTTAATTAACTGTGAGCCAATTAAATCTCTTTTCTTTGTGACTTACCCAGTCTCAGGTATTTCTTTATAGCTATACAAGAATGGACTAGACCCATTGTATACCCACGGCCACAGTGAACATCAAACTTTCCTCATCAATTTCCAAGATGGCCTGTGGGGTTTTTCTTATTCTTGTTTCATGGGTACACCAGCTCTCATGATCTTTACCTTTATGACCATTCAACTCTACCACATGGGGCCTGCAGCCAAGACTCCGCTCCCCAGTCAGGTATCGGAAATCTAGCCCCAGTTGATCTGATCATTCCATGAGTCATTTTGGATTTGGCAACCTCTGACTACCCTGACTTTGAGTTTTCTCTCTTACTCAAGCACTGGGGACTTCTCTCTCTTAATCTTGAGTTTGGCTGTGTCTTCAAATTCTCTTTAGTCCTATTTTATCCAGCAATCCCATGTGTTTGGAAGGGGTCGGGGCTGGGGAAGTAAAGTTATTTTCTATTTGTTCCATGCACCTTGTTAACCAGAAGCCTCAGCTCTTGCTCTTACTGCACACAGCTCCCTCTTCGAGTGGGAAGAGGCTCATTTAATTCATGTTCCGTTTTGTTTGATGGCTATTCAGAAGGAAGAAAGGCCTGATTCCCTCAGAAGTCAGATGATAAAATGAAGATTTCTCTCATTGAAAGGAAGGAACCTGAGTGGGCAAGGGCGAAAAAGCCGAGGGAAGACACTGGCAGGAGTACCTCTTTTAGAAAGAAGTTCAGAGCTACTTGGGGCAAGTTGGAAATGGGGCCAACCTCCGAGACTTGGAGCTCTGAACAAAGAGGCAGAGGTGCTGAGGAGATAATTAACATCAGTAATCTAAGCAGAAACTGCACACGAGCTGCATTAGACCTGCGAAAAAGCCCGAGGCTGCCTAGAGGTGGGGAGAAGAGATAAACAAGCAAATGGTCAGAGAAAGGAAATTTGTAACAGTTTTGTTAATGACAGAGCATTCATTTTGTGCTATGGAGGTGTATTTCTTTTAACTCTTCTCTAACTGGAGTATTTCATACCTTCTAAGAAGAAGAGTTTTTCATGCCATTTGCTAATTAAATGTTTTAAAATGGAAAACAAGAATGTATCCAGTGTTATATCCTGATTTTTTGTTTGTTTATTTTGTTTTGTTTTTTCCACTGATGCCTGAAGTAGTCCAATTACTGCTCTCATGCTGACCTTAATCAGGCCACATTGATCACTTGGAGATCTGTCTCCAGAAACCTGTAAGAATTAAAGAGCGTTCATTGACCTTTAAAAGATGCTCAGTCCCCATGAATGGTGGGAGTATCACAGATTCCACAATGGAGACTCTAAATCAGTAGGGGCCGGGCACAGTGGCTCACACCTGTGATTCCAGCACTTTGGGAGGCCGAGGGCAGGGATCGCTTGAGCTCAGGAGTTCAAGACCAGCCTGGGCAACATGGTGAAACTCCATCTGTACCAAAAATACAAAAAAAATTAGCCAGGCATGGTGGCATGTGCCTGTAATCCTGGCTACTCAGGAGGCTGAAGTGGGAGGATCACCTGAGCCTGGGATACAGAGGTTGCAGTGAACTGACATCTCACCACTGCACTCCAGCCTAGCAGACAGAGTGAGAGCCCATCTCAAAAACAAAAGAAAAAGAAAGAAAGAAAAGAAAAGTCAGTAGGAGCGGAGTCTATCTGGTATTAAGGGCAAACGAGGCAGTTTTCTGAGTACTTAATGCCAAGCGGGGTAAACTACTTCAGCAGACGCTGGAAGAATTCAGAAGAGGGGTGAACCCCACCCCCTTGTCCCCCATCCTCCCTACGCTAGGCTGTGAGCAGTAGTAGTGAGTAAGGTCTCCAAGGAAGCTAATGACTGAATTCTATTCTTACTCAGTGTGTATGACTCCAATCATCACAGCACAAGCAGTTTGATTATGGGAGCTAAATAAATACCAGGGACGCAAATATCCCCAGGGGAAGGGGTGAGGGGAGGAGAGAAGCGTGGAGAGAGAGAGTACCCTACCCACTGGCTTAAAGCAAGCAGGAAGGGAGAAAATGCTTTATTGGCGAGAGATGGAAAGTAAAATGGAAGAAGCTTTTGAATCCTGCTCTGCATGGGAGGACATGGGAGCTCAGATGCTGTCAAAGCAAGGAAGAGGGTCCACTTACTCTTTATGCTGGGATGCCTTGAGCTGAGCAATTAACATGATGCCTGGACCACAAGGCAGCTGAAGGTTAGGGGATTCTGGGACTCTGTCCTGGTCCTGATGATGTTGATGTTAATGATGATGGTGATGATAGCAAATACTTTCACGGTGCTTACTGTTTGACAGGCACTTTTCAAAGCACTTTATATATAATCACTCATTTAATCTTCATAACAACCTTACAAGTTAGGTAAACAGAGGTGCAGACTGAGTAAGAAATTTCCCCAAGTTTACACAATCAGTAAGTGGTGGGTTTCAAACCTTGGCGGACTGGCTCAATGGCCCATGCTTTTAACTACAGAGCTCTGCTGTGTTTATATATGGAGAAATATATATCAACATGTATGATAATAATAATAACAACAACTATAATTGCTATTGAGTGCTTGCTCTATGCCAGGCAAGGTAATAAGCATTTTAGCTACGTGCATGATCACACTTAACTGTTGTGACAACTCAATGAGGAAAGTAGCAATATTACTCCAACTTTGAAAATGAGACAAGACAGAATCTTCATGGTTGAACAACTTAGAAAAAGTCACCCAGTTAATCAGTGGCAATGCTGGGCACCAACTTTTGTGTCTAGAATACATGAGCCCATCAGGGAAGAAGGGTATGGGAGACCTATTCATGGGCCAGGGAAAGAGCTTATTTAATCTGTGAAGGAAAATTTCCCCTCTAAATTTAAGCACATACCCATGACCATTTAAGTTGTAAATAACCCTGCCCCTGTTACTTCTGGAAGAGAATGGAAGACACTGTGGATGACTTCTTTTTTCAGAATTATTTTCTTTTGCTAACAACAGTTTTGAGATAAGCAGTACTATAGAGCAGGGTCTGCAAATGGGGCCAAATCCCATTCATACCTGTTTTTTGTTTGTTTGAGACAAGGTCCCACCCTGTCAACCAGGCTGGAGTGCAGTCGCACAATCATGGCTCACTGTAACCTCAACCTCCTGGGTTCAAGTAATTCTCCCGCCTCAGCCTCCTGAGTAGCTGGGACTACAGGTTCACACCACCACATCTGGCTAATATTTTGGGTTTTTTTGTAGTGACAGCATTTCACCTGTTGCTCAGGCTGGTTTCAAGCTCCTGAGTTCAAGCCATCCACCTGCCTCAGCCTCCCGAGTAGCTGTGACTACAGGTGTGAGCCACTGCACCGAACCTCATACTTGTTTTTGTAAACAGAGCTTTATTGGAACACAGCCACATCCATTCATTGATACGGTGTCTGTGGCTGCTTTCATACCATAATGGTAGGGTTGAGTAGTTGCAATGGAGACCACATGTTCCACATGCCTATGAGAAAAAGTGTGCTGATCCTGCATAGAAATAAAAAAGTGAATGGGTCTGCTTGTGGATTGGATGTGAGAGGAGCAGGAAAGGAAGGAATCCAGAGTGACTTGTAGGGTTTGGGGACATTCAACAATTCATCTCTCTTTTATGGAGCCCCCACCTATGTATGTGTCAAGCATTGTACTGCTACATGCTGAGGATCCAGACATACAGAGCACAGCCTTGTGGGAGAAGCACACACAAACACAGTGACAGATGAAATAAAGCTTGAGTGAACCTGGAAAGGCGAGCTGAGTACAGCATCCATAAATGATGAAGACAGCAGTGAGTCCATTTTTATTTATTATCTTGGATACTGAAGTCAACGTGCTATGGTTTTCCCTCCTCTCCTCCAGAAGATCATAAACAACTGAATAAACTGATAAGTCACGCTATATTATTAGAGGATGCCGAATTGTTCATTCATCAATTTTGAGAGCTCTCTATGCGCCAGGCACTGGGCTAGGTATTGAAGATAACACAGACATGGTCGGTGCCCTCATGGCACTTTCTTGATTGTAACAGAAAGGCAAGAGAAAGCGAAGAGTGGAGAAAAGGGACAAAGTTTGAGAAAGATGAGAGAGTGCTGTCAGATGGCTTCTCTTGTTCCAGGGGAGTAAGCAGTGAAGGAACGGAGGTGAGAAGCTTGGAGTGAGAAAAAAAGGTATCAAATAGTCATCTCCTATAGTGCTAAACTTTTCCCCATAAAACAAACATAGTGCAAGTGCCAGGAAGTATTGGGTGCCCGTCTGAGTGCTGAGGTCAAGAATTACAGTAAAAGCAGGTTCCCTGGTAAAGTTTTCTTCCAATCTCATTACACTGCTCGGTTGTAGGCACCAAGATGGCCATGCAGGTCCAGAGGGAGGCAGCCTCACAGCAGGCAAAGCCATCAGGAGTCCAGAGTGTGAAGTCTATTACCAAGCGTAATCATTTGTTAACTGGAGGAAGGTCGTGGGTCATGATATTGGATGTATTGATTAAGTCCAGGTCTGCTGAGTAAAAAACCCTGTTTCCTTGCGGAAATCTTAAACGCTTATCTTTTGCTGACAGGCTCTAATGATTCTAATGCAGCCAGGACACTTTAGTTCGAAGAGATGATTAGCGTTGTCAATTAGGGCTGGATGCATTGATTTTCTAATTAGACTTTGGGGTCGCCGTGGCCTCTTCCCTTATTAGGCTCTGTAAGCACAGGCTGCCACCTCCATATGCCAAAAATATTGCCTACCTTAAACATTGCCTTGAAAATTATAAATGGGCATTTGCTAATTTCTTGTCAAACCGTGACCTTTTTTGTAAGCATGATGCACTTTCCTTCCCCTCATCTTTCTTTCTTAAACTGTGCCCATAATACGTCAGCTAAGATTCATTTCTATTCTACCCAGCAACTTGAAAACGCTTGTGTAGCAACCTGAATGCAGAGTCCTGGGGATTTTTATAATTCCCCTCCCACGCCGCCACTCCCACTAATCTTTTACAGACAACTCAACCACACCTCAATAGAAAACGTTTTACTCTTTTTTTAAAAGGTAAATTGCCTGTAGAGGCTCTTTCCAAAGTATTCAGACTAATTTTATAGACCCAATTCTTGTCAATAATAATTTACTTGTACCTTTTTAAATAACTAAAGGAGTATAACTGGCTTGCCTGTGATATAAAGGATAAATGCGTGAGGGGGTGGATACCCCATTTTACATGATGCGATTATTCCACATTGCATGCCTGTATCGAAATATCTCACGTACCCCATAAATATATACACCTACTATGTAGCCACAAAAATTAAAATAAAAAAATTTTAAAGAAATAATTCTTTTTGCTTGTATTTCATCAAGTTATATAGTATTTAATTAAAAACATGTGATTACAAAAGAGTACAACTGGCACAGAGATCGGACTAAACGCAGCTGGCTCCTGGAACCACAGGCAACGTGAGAGGTGGGAGAAGGGGTGGGGACTGGGAGAAGCACACCCCCAGCCCCTGTGAGCATCAGCTATGTGACTTCTCAGAGGGGCTGCAGAACTGGGTGGGGTAAGGGACCTTCTGCTAAATTCCCTCAGAGCAGGAGAGCCTGAGCTGTGTGAGACAGAGGCCACACTGCCAGTTGATTCTATGGTGGGATTTAAGCAGCACATAGGACTCCTGCCCCAATGCCACCCACACTCATGCCTAAATGTCAACATAGTGGGGTCCTTTCTTTAGGCTTGAAATTGCCTCTTTTTCGTGGTCATTTCAGATTACAGGTCAGCCTTGGGTTGGTGAGAGACTCATTAAGTCTCCAGCGTATAGGAAAAGTTGCTCCTATTAGCTCCCTTCTCATGGAGAATGCTGGCCGTGCGAGATGTCTAGAAACACAGACTTTTCTAAATTACTGGTTTTTGTCCAGGTGCGCCCGTTTAGAGGCTGGTTTAGGTGTGAAGCTGCCCCAGCTGCCCAGCTACAGGCTGAGCTGGCTTCCTAGTTTTGGAGCCTGGTGCTCTGCGTCCACCGCTGGAGGGCGCCGGGCCCAGGGCGAAGGACTTCCTGCCGCCCTGGCAGCCGCTGCTCAGCGGGAGGGGCGGGAGTGGAGAGCGTGGGCAGTGGCATTTAGGGGACTAGTAAGAGCTAACCCAGCCCCCATGGTTCTTGACCTTGGCTGCAGCTGCTGCCAGAATTGAAGACCGAGCTGACCGTGCTATGCATGACCCAGCGCCCTAGCATTAATTGAGGGGGTTGGTGACATTGGAACTCTGGGTAAACAGAGGGAGGCAGATTTCTGGGTCTGGTTTCCAGGATTCTGAAAATGAGAATCTGCTGAGAGAGTGGGGCAGTGGGCCTGGACATCCCTTCTTCCTGAACAGGAACATCACCCCTCTGGCTTCTGCATCTTGGAGAACGGCAGCTTTTGGGGAGGAAATTGAGATGTCCAGGTTCTTTGGAGCCAGATGTAATTCCAGGAGCCAGGATGGAAGGTGGGAGCATCTAGGGATTAAGAACACTAGCTTTGTAGTCAGTCAGTCTGCCTTAGAATCACAGCCTTATACATTAGTGCCTGAATAATCTTGGGCTACTTATACAGCATAACCTGTTATACCTGTGCCTCAGTTTCTTCATCAGTAAAATGGGGGATTCCATACCTACCGTAGTAGGTAGTTAGGAGAATAAAATGACATAAAAGCACTCAGCACACTGTGGGCATATTGGAAGTTTCCCACAAATGCTAGCTTCTCGAGCATCAGGAGAGAGATGCTGTGGTTTGAAGAGGTGGGGTATAGAGGTCAGTGGTTAGACTGCCTGACTCAGGACCCTACCCACCACTGCCTGTGCCTCACTAGAGGACTAGAAGTCAAATTGCTGAACCTCTCCAGGCTTTAGTTTCCCTTTCCATACCACAGGAAGCCACCTTCTAGTGAGAAAGCAATAGACCTTAACAACAATACCAATTTGTAATTTGAGGGCTTTGGGGCATTAGCATTAACTAAATAGAGGCCTTGC
Source organism: Macaca thibetana thibetana (assembly GCF_024542745.1). NCBI lineage: Eukaryota > Metazoa > Chordata > Mammalia > Primates > Cercopithecidae > Macaca > Macaca thibetana. The sequence continues at coordinate 158,353,006 of NC_065578.1, forward strand.
TGAGACAACAACAGAGCCACCTGGCATGTGGAAATTTCTGGATTAGATCACAAGATCCTCCAGTGACAACCCAACCCAACATAATTTTCAACCATTGTCTTTAAAGTGCTAGAGGCTTGAGGGTGAAGTTTGTAAGTCTCCCTTCTGATTCTACCCCTGGCCTGCTTCATCTCAGGCTTCCCAAGATCCAATCCCTATATTATTTTTAAAATTAAAAATTAAATTAAATTAGTTTTTAAATTTTTCTGCAAACTTTTAAAATACACTTTTCTTTAAAAGGTGCAGCCTATTCTCCTCCCCCTTGAATGTGAGCCAGACTTCTCTCTAAAGAATAGAATGTGGTGGAAGTGAAGCCATGTGACTTCTGAGGCTAGATCATAAAAAGGATAGCCTCTGCCTGCATCTCTTTCTCCTGGGTCTCTCACCCCGGGGGAAGCCAGCGGCCATATCATGAGGACACTCAAGCATCCTCAGAAGAGGTCCACGAGGAGAGGAACTGGGTCTCCTTGCCAACAGCCAGCACCATCACACCCATACACCCATTGTATAAATAAACCACCTTGGAACTGGCTCCTCCGGTCCCAGTCAAGCCTTCAGATGACTGCAGCCCAGCCTACATCTGGATGCAATCTCTTGAGAGACCTCAAGCCAGAACCACCCTGCCAAGCCTCTGTTAGATTCCTGACCCTCACATACTGTGTTGGTTATTGTTTTTTTATTATGTATTTTTTTTTATTATTATGTTAAACTACTCAATTTGGGGGTAAATAGATATGTGGCAATAGACAATGAATACACTCCATCTCCTTGATGTATCTCCATCTCCCTGAAGTTAAATGTAGCTTGGATACCCTGCTTGCATCATCCTGGCCAGTCTGTCTGCTGTCCTGGGTGAAGGCAGCAGGGGATGCCAGGTCAGGAGCAGTACTCTGAGGACAAAGAACTTCAGCTCCTGGAGAAAAGTTGACCCGACCTTTTATCCTACAAAGGGCTCAGCAGAGAAGCTGCCAGTGGTGTCAGCAAGTGACTGCTACTTCTCAAAGAATGGGGAGGGTCCTGGGACCCCGAGCATAAAAGTAGAGCATCAAATGCAGGCCTCGTTTCCAGAGGGTCTCCAGCTGGATGACCACTCTGCCATCAACCACAGCTAGGATAAACGCGGGCACACCTGGCCCACTCCACTCCCATGCTTAGCAAACGCGCTTGTGCAGAATACAGGTGTTTTCAGTAAACGTAACCAGTAAGCTGAGTGCTCAGAGTCCTAACGACATGCATTAGCCCCTCTTTTTCCTCTCCTCTAGATGCTGGTGTTCTCCAAGCTTCTGTCTTCATTAGGAGTGAAGGAAGTGCAAGAGAGAACATTCCTGAAAAGTAGCACCTTTCATTTTTAAAAGTAATATATTGCATGTCAATATTAAGACTGATGAAAATCTGTTAAAAGATTTTACAATTGTTGCAAGAGAAAAAAAATCAGCAGCAGTACTGTAAGATGTGGGGACACGGTTTTCAAAGGATGGCACCTTTTTCACATACTTGCCCTTCATCAACCAGAAATTGAATCCCTGCCCCTAGGCAGGCACTCTGTAATATTAGAACCTGAACACACCTCTTTCCTCATCTCTCTTCTCACTCCTGCCTGTGATACATAAGGGATCTTCAACTCCCCCATTGCTCCAAATACTACTTGTATTCTGATGACTTGCCAGAAAATAGCTCCAAGCTGAGCTCCTACTGAGGTTGAGATCCCTTGCATCTCTGATATGGCAGACAAGGCTAGTCACAATTTTGTCTGAGCCTCACCTCCTGTGACCTCACCCTAAACCCCTATGTTGGAGCCCAACTATTAGAGCTTATCTATTATTTCCTGTGGCAGTGACTGCAAATTACCAATCAAAATCCATCTCCATTCTTTCTTTCTAAGAGAATCTAGCTAAAAGACCATGATTCCAAGCCTTCATGCAACAGGAGGCCATGCAATTAAGTTCTGGCAGGGATGTCTAAACAGAAGTGAAATGTGAGACTTCTGAAAAGCCGTTTAAAGGAAACTGACTCAGCTGACTCAGCTGAGGGGAACAGCCTAGGTCCTTCTCTCCCTTTCTTATTTCTGCTGCCCAGAATTGGGATATGATGGCTGGAGCTCCTGCAGCCATTCTGGACCATGAGATGACCTTGAGAATGAAAGCCATGTGCTAAGGATGTGGAGCAGAAAAGCAGAATATTAAAAAATACATGGCACCATTTTGCACCAGATTCTGTTCAAAACACATTTCCTTTATTAAATCACTTAATCCTTAGATCTATCCTCAAAGCAGTCCTCAAAGATAGATACTTTTATTATCCTCATTTTACAGGAAACAGAGAGGAAAGGTAACTTCCTCAAAATCTCATGGCCTGAGAAGGAACTAAAACTCAGGCCAGTGTGACTCTGGAGTCCTTGCTCTAAGCAGTCATCTTGCATTGCCTGGGTTCCTTATGACTCAGGAACTACCTACCACACGAGCCCCGGGCTGCCTAGCTCTGCACTTCTCTTATGTATGAAAGAAATAAACCTCTAGCTTGCTTAAGCCACTGCTATGTTGAGTTTTCTGTTGTTGGCTGCCAAGACTATGCCTACCTGATACATTCTCTAAATTGATTTTCATGCTTCCAGGCACTTGTTCAAACTGTTCCTTCTGCCTGAAATGTCCTTTCCATTGTACGCTCCTCTGTTAGCACACATCATACGCAGAACAACATCACAGCTATTTCTTTTTCTTTTCTTTTTTTTTTTTTTTTGAGATGGAGTCTTGCTCTGTCGCCCAGGCTGGAGTACAGTGGCCAGATCTCAGCTCACTGCAAGCTCTGCCTTTCGGGTTCACGCCATTCTCCTGCCTCAGCCTCCCGAGTAGCTGGGACTATAGGCGCCCGCCACCTCGCCCGGCTACTTTTTTTTATTTTTCTAGTACAGACGGAGTTTCACCGGGTTAGCCAGGATGGTCTCGATCTCCTGACCTTGTGATCCGCCCGTCTCGGCCTCCCAAAGTGCTGGGATTACAGGCTTGAGCCACCGCGCCTGGCCACAGCTATTTCTTTACCCATCTGTCTTCCAAGCTAGATGGTCACCATCCAGAATGGAGGGAACACTGCTTTATAGTCTGTTCTCATAAAATTTAACCTGGTCTGGCACATAATAAGTGCTCAATAAATGTTCCCTGAATTTAATTTAATTGGGGGGAAATGTCAGTCTTATACAAAAGCAGGATAAAGTGGTGTGACATCATGTATGTTGGAGAATTACTCCCCCTCCCCTTTCTCCCAACCAGGGTTACCCCAAATCCTCTTACTTGTTTCTCGATCCTTCCACTAAGTTTGCTTTTTGTTCCACAGTGAAATGAAACTTACTTTTAATGAGCACTCTGTGTATTGTGGACATTTCACATGTGATTTCATTCTCTGCAACACTGAGAGGTTTTCTAGAGATGAGAAAACTGAGGCTTTCAGAGAGATCAGGTGATTCTCCCAGGATCACACAGCTGATAAGGGGCAGATTTAGGCGAACCCAGAACTATCTTATGCCATACACCCACATTATGATAGCTATTGTTTTAAAACACAGTGTATAGCATCAAGGGTACCAGTCTGGGATTCCATAACCCTAGTTTCTAGTCAAGCCTCTTAACTCTGGTTTGGTCTTAGTTTTCTCAGCTATAAATTATGGGGTGATCTCTGAGGACCCTTCCAGCTCTGGCAGTGCATGATTCTATGACTTAAAAACACACACTAAGTTTAAGTTATTTATTTATTTATTTATTTATTTTGAGAGAGAGAGAGAGAGAGTCTCGCTCTGTCACCCAGGCTGAAGTGCAGTAGCGTGATCTTGGCTCACTGCAACCTCCACCTCCTGGGTTCAAGTGATTCTCCTGCCTCAGCCTCCGGAGTAGCTGGGATTACAGGCACATGCCACCATGCCCAGCTAGTTTTTTGTTTGTTTGTTTTAGTAGAGATGGGGTTTCACCATGTTTGCCAGGCTGGTCTCGAACTCCTGACCTCAAGTGATCAAGTGATCTGCCTGTCTTGGCCTCCCAAAGTGGGAATTACAGGCATGAGCCACCGCACCTGGCCAAAAGTCTCTTTTACGTAGGAAAGTTTTATATAGGAAATTCCAGAGGGCAAAACATAAACAAAGGTTGCAACTAGGGGGCTCTGAATATAGACACAAGCTTGGTGTTGATTCTGCTAGAAACTGACTCTGCTTGGCTGCCGGGATCGCAGAAGTCCATCAAGCACAACCCCTCTCCTCATATCATATCCGACATAGTCACCCATCTGAGCCCACAATAGGACAGCAAGAAGGCATTTTCTGGGAGAAGCCCGAGTGTGCAAATAGATCTCTTTCACCAGAATCCCTAGGTATGGGGGGGGGGTTGTCTAGAAGTAGTGGGCTCCTGTGGACCTGTGCATATTGATATTCACTTGTGGAGCTCCTGCTGCATCAAGAATTCCAGGGAGGGTGTCACCTTGGGAGTCTGGGAGAGGTGGAGTGAGTGTGAGCAAATACAGTGTGTGCTCTTGCAGGAAACAGAGTGCTGGAAAAATCCCTGAGGGGGTTCCAAGAGCCATAGAATGCTAAATGCAAACAGGCAGGCAGACAAGCAGGCCACTGCCTCTTTGCAATCCATGACTTTCCACAGGACATCCCTGTGCTCCTCCCCGGGCGTGGGGACCCCCTCAAACCCATGGCCCTTCTGCTGCAAGAGTCCTGAGCTCAAATCCAGCTTCGATGACACTGTCATGTGAATCTAAAATTCAAATTTGTCTCTCCAGATTGCTATTTATTATACAAACTGAACTAAATGAAATGATGCTTCTACTCAAATACATCACTTCTAGTTTGCCACACATATCTGATAATAATCAATAGTGACATTGTACAGCCCTTTACAGCTCATAAATCACTCTCACATCCATTACCTCATTTGGGCCTCCCATCAGCTCTGAGTTGGAAGAATTACATTGAATCACATGAAATTGCTGATGTTCAGTTGGTTTTGACCGGCAAAAATGGCACTTTCATGTTTCAACGTAATATATGTGCTTTAGCTGTCTTTTTGCCGATGAGGAAACTGAGGCTTTTAATCGTGTATAACTTGTCCAAGGTTTTTAATAAGTGATACAAGTGGGACTGTGTCTCTAATTCTGATTCCAGACATCATTTATTCATCCCGTAAGAACTTATTGAGAGCCTGCTATGTGCCAGGCACTTGCTGGGAACTAAAGACACCAAGGGGGAAGAGTGTCCTTATGCTGACTGCCTGGGCATGTGCATAAAATTAGAGGGCTGTATAGGGAAAACAGCACTCGCTGGCAGCAATGGCACACAGTGTGCAGTCATTCTAGGCCAGGCCCACTTCTGCTTTTATATTTCTGCTTAGGTATTATTTACTTTAAAAATATATTGTGTATATATAAAAAAATAAATACAGATATATTTTTTTGAGATGCAGTATATATATTTATATATACATATATATTTTGAGATAAATATATATGTATGTGTGCATATATACATATATATATATGGTTTTTTTTTTTTAAATTTTTGAGGTGGAGTCTTGCCCTGGCTGGAGTGGCATGATCTCGGCTGACTGCAACCTCTGCCTTCCAGGTTGAAGCTATTCTCCTACCTCAGCCTCCCGAGTACCTGGGACTACAGGCGAGTGCCACCATGCCTGGCTAATTTTTGTATTTTTAGTAGAGACAGGGTTTCATCATGTTGGCCAGGCTAGTCTCGAACTCCTGACCTCAGGTGATCCACCCGCCTCAGACTCCCAAAGTGCTGGGATTACAGGCGTGAGCCACCCCGCCTGGCCCTACTTAAATATTTATGTTGTATTATTTTAAAACCTAATTATTATTTTATTACTAATAATATTTATATGCTAATTAATCCTCACACCAACCTTGCCTACTCTATAGATGAGGAAATTGAGACACAGTAAAGTTATATAATATGTCCATGGTCACATGATTAGTAAGTAACCAAGCCAGGATTGAAGCCCAAGTAGTCTGGCTCTGGGGTGTACTACAGTAACCATCCTGCATCTATCTGCCTGGGCAAATCTGGGAAGAATTCTGGGAGGAGGTGACCTCTGAATTGAGACCTGGAGGACAAATAGGGCAGAGTCCATCTGGGCAGAGGAAAAAACATAGCCAAAGGTTCAGAAATCTGAAGAAAAAAAGGCATGCTTTTGGGAATCAGCCTGGAGCACAAAGTATTAGGGAAGGAAGTGGTAAGAGATGAGGTTGGCTAGATAGACAAGGGGCAGGTTTTCAAAAGGTTTTTATTTTATCCCATAAGCAATGAGGAGCCATTAAAATTATTGTCAGGGGAGTGACAAGATTAGATTAGCCTGCTAGCAAGATCACTTAGAGGGCAGAGTGGGAGATGTATTGGAGGTGAGAGAAAGACTGTAAGTTATTGTAATTTGGGGGTATGAGTTCATCCACAGACCCCTTCTCTAAACCACCTTGCCCCTAATTCTCCTATCATGATTTCTCCCACTCCCTGGCAATCTGCTCAATCACTAGCTGTTACTCATGAATCACATTAGACGCTTACCTCGGGCCATGTCTTTTTTGAGAATAGTGGTCACACTGTACTGCTGGAAGGATGTGCCTCTCTGCTGTCCTTTGAGGCTGGTCCTGAGGGCAGGTCTAATGCCACAGCAGTCCACTGCTCTGTGATGCCAGTACATTGTGCAGAGCCACCTGTAAATCAGGGTCCAGTTGTTCCTCCATAGTCAACAGGTCACAGGAGACTCCCCATGAAGCTACAGGTATGTGCGTGGAGTGGCAGTGTAACAGGAACATGGGTGTTGGGAGAGTGAAGCACATGTGACTCGCTCGTGCTGTCAGGACCTGCTTGACCCAGTTCCAAGTAAACTGTCCCCACCTGATGATGTGGTGGTTCTTGGCATGCCCTTCTTGGCTTGTTGATGAGATCATACTCAATTCTGGATGAGCCATTTGGGTTGCATGGTCACCAGGTGGACTGTGTTCAGTCTATGAGGTCTAGTAGAAAGTCAAGAGCTGTTTCTTACATGAATAATTACTGCAAAGAGATGATGTCCTTGTCCCAAAACTCCAGGGGTCCTCACTGTGATTCTCCCATTGGTACTTTCCAATGGCTCCATATGGAAGCCTGATCTGCCACAGACATTGATCATCACTGTATCTGCTGGGTCATGAGAGGCATGGGACAGAGCGACTTGCATGGCAACCTGGACGTGCGACAGAACCTTTTCTTGCTCTGGGCCCCTCTCAAAGCAGAAGCCATTGGTGCATTAATCTCAGTTATTCCCCATGGCTGTGGAAGGGCTCCAGAGACTCCTACTTGGTCCTTCCTATGGAAATAGCCCTTACTTCATGAGTCAGAAGCCAGGGTGAGGAGTCTGCCAGTTGAGGTTATTTACTCTAGTAGTTTAGTCAGGAACTGAGAAAATAACTATGGGATGGCGTAAGTGCCCTACTGGGTCTACCATGACACAGACTCAGGTAGAAATCCATTTATCACCTGGCCTTCAAAAGCCTCATGCTAACCCATGGATAAAGGGTTCTGGGTCCCCAGGTTTGATGTTATACGAGATCCAGTGTCAATAATCCTTGAAAGGTCTGGGTCATTCAGTTACCCTGATCAATACATAGTTACCCTGGTAAATGGCCACAGACCCCTTTAGGGGAGCTGGAAGAAGACTCACAATGCATTCCTGTGCTGTTATTGTGGCACCTTCCCTCCAGAGTACCTGGCCTTCCTGTTGCTAAAAACTCCATGTCCGTGAACTGAATCAGGGATGGAAAGAAGTGAGGAGCCATGATCCTCCATCATAGCTCAAATCAGGTCTCTATTTGCCAGTCCTGGAGTTTTGGGGAGTTAAACAATTAGATGAAGAGGAACAAGAAGGAAAAAGGCAGACATCTCCCTTGTTCGCTGGGTGAGGTTGCCGTCTTCTTTTGGTCTGCTGTTGCAGCTTCTCTGGTCAGTCCTCGAGCCCCTTCTGGGCAGGTATCAAATGCTGGGCATCTGCTCTGTATGTGAGCTCTTGGTGGACCCTGTGGGGACCCTGGACTGCTCATTTCCCTGACCCTAGAGATTTAACTTGGGCTCTCCTTGTTTCTCCATCACCTCTCAGCCCCCACTTAATGTCATCAACCCTGGGCTCCAGCTGCTAGCACCCCTTGATGGGCCGCAGTCCTCCTGTGTGATGTCACTGACCACTCAAGACCAGCTCCCTTACCCATCCGCTTTGTCCACCCAGTTATGGGGAAATCCCTGGATTGTTACCATGACAAGTGGTGGGAGGAGGCTGCTTTACTGCCCCTTCCCCCCACAACACACACATCTCACCTCATCATCTTTCTCCTTGTCTCCTTTCCTTTGCTCAGGTCAGCTAAGCAGACATCCAGCCAGGACAGGAAACACCCATCTTCTCTGCTTCTGTCTCTACAAGGGATCCTCTTGAAGTACCCCTTCTCCTTTCCTCTCCCACAAGGGCATGAAGAGAGGGAATGGCTTCTTCTCGTGTACACTACACTCCCTACAGGCTAACATTGTGGGGATGGGGGGGTTGGGGGTGGTGGTACCCTGCAGTGTGCCCTTTATAGAGGCTATTGACTCTAAATTCAAAATGTGTGGCCAGGCACAGTGGCTCACACCAGTAATCCCAACACTTTGGGAGGCCAAGGTGGGTGGATCACTTAAGGCCAGGAGTTCAAGACCAGCCTGGCCAGCATGGTGAAACCCTGTCTCTACTAAAAAAAAAAATACACACACACACACAAAAATTAGCTGGGCATGGTGGTGTGCACCTGTAGTCCCAGCTACTTGGGAGGCTGAGGGAGAAGAATTGCTTGAACCTGGCAGGCAGAGGTTGCAGTGAGCCAAGATTGTACCACTGCACTCCAGCCTGGGTGGCAGAGCAAGACTCCATCTAAAAAAAAAAAAAAAAAAAAAAAAAAAAAAAAAAAAAAAAAGTAGCCTTGTCTGTTGGTGAGCGCCTGTAATCCCATCTACTTGGGAGGCTGAGGCACAAGAATTGTTTGAACCCAGGAGGCTGAGGTTGCTGTGAGCCAAGATGCCACTGCACTCCAGCCTGGGTGATGGAGTGAGACTCTGTCTCAAAAAAAAAAAAATTAGGATGTATGTACTTAGCATCTGCTATTCTAAGCATTGACTTTAACTATAATTCCGACAGCAAGACATGTCCTGTTAGACATCCTGATGAACATGGGGAAAGTAAACTCTTCTGGGTTTTCTCAGAGGGAATAGGTGGGTTTCACATAAATCCATTTCTATCTTCTAAGTTCTATGCATTTCTTCCCTACATCCAAGGGATTTCTGGCTTCTCAACTCTATTTAGTGAGAATCAATGTGGAGCCTATGTTTCAGCTAACCAAACAGAATTAAAACCACTCCTAGCAACTTAGAACATTCAATGTAGAATTTCTAGCAAATGTCCCTGAATCTTCAAATCTAGGTACTTCAATACTCTATTGTTCTCTCCTTGGTTTTATCTTTTTTATAATCTATTCCTACATGAATTTTCCAGATCTTTGATGATTCAAATTAATAATGTCATACAACACTTGTGTTGTGTATGTTTTCTCCTCCAGAGTTTAACTATGTAATTCACCACCACCACCACCACTGCGCCATGCTGGAATGTCTCTAATTATTTTTTCCAGTATGGAGATAAAAAGGGTAGTGGCTCCTCCCCTTGCAAGGTAGCTCCATAAGGTGGGTTCATATAAAGTTTCCAAGCAAGGCAGGGATAAGCTTCACTGGACAGAAGGGGAGGAGCTACTGCTTTTAGCAAGACAGATTCAGCTTGAGTGAGAAGCTCAAGGTACCACAAGCCCAGTCAAATCTTCCCATATATCCTTGTCGCAACTGTTGTGGTCCCCCTCTTTTCTGATCAATCATTTATATCTTTCACATTAGAAATGTGGAGAAGCTGTGATTTTTAACTAGATTTATAATTTGACCACCTATAGGATCAAACTTTGGGACTGGTTTTGACTCAGTCCTGCAACTATGAGCTGTAAGACATCATTCTGAACTGAGTGTGGTGGTGCATGCCTGTAATCCCAGCTACTTGATAGGCGGGAGGATGCTTAAGGCCAGGAGTTCGAGACCAGCCTGAGCAACATAATTGTTACAGGATCTCTGGGGTGTTGATTTTTCTGGCTGGAAACCTCTGTGACCACAGCACTTTTGTCCAAGTTCTTGTCCTGCATCCAGGAAGAATGAGGTACACAGACAAGTGAAGCCTGAAAAAGGCGAAGAGTTTTATTTAGTGTTAGAACAGCTCAGAGGAGTGGGTGGCTCCTCTCTGCAGGCAAGTCATTTGGATATCTCTGCAGGTCTCTGAAGCTCTCAGCAGAGAGGATAACTCCTCTCTGCCAGTTGGCCCATCCCATCCCATGCCATCCCATCCCATGCCATCGGATCCCATATATGTCTTTCTGCCCATCCCAGTCTCTCTGCCCTTTTCGTCTTCTGACCATCCTCTGCCCTGCTCTGGCTGAGCCCAGGGCTTTTATGGACCTCAGAGGGGAGGAAGTGCGTGCGTGGTCCATGGGTGTCCAAGGGTGGCCCTGAAGAGGCACCACTCCAGTCGGCAGGACTGGCAGCCCGGCCCCCAGCCTTCAGGCCCTCCCTGACCCAAAGGTGGGGCCTTATTGGGGACTCGCCCCTTTCCCCCCGCCCCCCCGCCCCCGGAATCAATCTGCCTTCCTCTGCCATTTATGGCCCAGAGGCTCAGCCCTGACCCCCGGCTCCAAGATCAGAGCAGGCGCCGGGAGTGGAGAGGAGCCAGGCAGCAGGAGAAGACACCCCAGAACCTGCAGGGACAGGGGCTCTTCCTCGGTCCCCGAGGGTGCCGGCTGCAGGGACATCCGGCTCCTGAGCCTGGGAGGGCGGGGCAGCCGCACCAGGGAAGGCAGATCCTGCCTGCTCCCGGCGCTCCCCGAAGGGCACAGGGAGGCTGCCATTCACAGCTGCAGTTTGGGCGGCTATAGCCCGGCCCAGAAGGGTGAGGTTCCTGCCTGCTCCGTAGAGCAGGAGGCTTGGGTCTGTAGCTGCGTGTTGGGCGCCTGCAGCAGCACCCGGAGAGCTCCTGTCCCAGCTCAGAAGGGGCGGGGTTCCCACTGGCTCCATGGAGTTCGCAGCCCCAGCTGCGCCTCCCTGCTGCAGCCAGCGTGATGACAACAGCCTCTGCCATCATAGTAAGACCTCGTCTCTAAAAATAAATAAATATGAACCCCATTCAGTAGGTGTTAGAAAGTCCCTGGGTTTCTGCCTACGACCGGGGCTGAAATTCATGCGTTTGAGTTTTTCATTTTCTCCTTAAGCTTCCCAGAGCTGGAAGAAGCAACCCTACTGCCAACTCTCCATCTCCCACCCCCCACTTAGTCCTTTAACTCCTCTTCTCTTCACACACTTTCAGGCAGTAGCTTGGGCTCTCCTGAAAGAAGGCTGGAGACAGATTTGGCTGCAGGTCGTTTATCTGGGCTGTCTGTCAAAAAGCAGATGAGGGAGCAGGGAGAGGGAGACAGGAAAGGATGGAAAATTATTATAACAAAGGGAGCATGACTGAGCTCCTTAATGTGTGGGCTCATTCCCACTGGGGGTCTTCTGAAACACTTTGCAGAAGGTAACTCAGAATTGTCCTGGGAAGGAAAAGAATCGGAGCATTTATTCACCAGCTCCCATCCCACCTGGGTTGAGGTTTGCCTTCAAGGATGTTAAGTTTCCCCCAACTTGGGGGCTAGCTGCACTGATGCCCTCTGAAGGGTCTTTCCTGGCTTTGGAGAAAGACTTGCAGCAGGAAAGCAGAAAGAGAAACTGGCACATGCTTGAACAAGATCATCACAGCTGCACTGAAATCAGGAGAACAAGGGGGACATGGCGCAGACAACAAGACCATCTGCTATGGGACCTCCGTATCCTTGCCTGAAGTGGGTTTTTTAATCTGGGACTGCACGTGGTAACTTTAGGAGCTGTTTTCGTCACTTGGGCCACAGGCTGCTAGAGTTCACGGCTGGGTTTTCACTGCATTCAGCTCCAACTAGGCAGATAGCAAGCCCCGACACCCCTCATTTCTCTCAAGGTCTGTTCCTGCCACCCCTTAAGACACCAATTTTTATATTTGTTCAGGTTCCTGATTGCAAACATCAGGACTGACTTAGACTGATGTAATCTGAAAAAGAGATTTATTGAAAAAGCACTGGGTAGCTCACAGAGTTGCTGAGATGACTAGAGTACCATGCTCAAATAACAGGCAGGAACGGGGGCAGCCTGACCTCTGGCAAGACAGCCCTCCACTCAGAAGGTACTGAGGGTCTTTCAGATACTGGCCTGGGGCTGTTCTGCTGAGATCTCGGTTGAACACATCCAGAAAGAGTAGATCAATCAAACAAACCATTGAGTAAGAGAACAGAGAATGTTACTGGTCTGGAGACCCCAGGGAAGGAGGGTGCCTGCTGAACAGGTGGGGAAAGGAGGCACTGGAAGCTGGAATTCCAGGCTGAGGTCAGCAGCAGGCCCTCTGCACTCACACCCAGGCACTCTTACCACTGCAGGGATTAGAGAGGGCTCCTCTTCCTTCTTGGACCTCAGGACATAGGCTTTAATTTCCCATCCTCTTATATACTTTTATTCTAAAAAAGGTTATTAGAATTAATAAGCTCAGTCATTCAGACTGTAAATCCACTTTGCTATGGGGAAAGAAAATCTTTAAAATATGTACACATTAGATCCTGTGGAGTAATTTACAGGTACACAGCCTGATCATTGAATCCAGGTTGGCAACCACCTAAGTCTGATTTTCGCCATTAGCTTCTAATGAATCCACCCTCTCAGAAGCCCCTCCTTCCCCACTAGTGGCACTCGAGTCTCATCTGCATGCCCAGTCCTGCCTCAATCTCACATGCATCCAGGCATCAGTCATAGCGAGTTTAAGGAGCCCTACCTGGTCCAGGAGATCAGTCACCCAGACCTGCCCTGACCTCATGACCTAGTTCTAGGGCCTTATGTCCAAGTTCCCACCAAACACCCCTACCTGGGCCTGAATATCTGCCTAGGAAACCTGGTAAGAACCCAGTTCCTCCAAGGCTGAGGCCTGGCCTTACTCTCATTCATCTTCCCAGAGTTCTTAATGCTATCATTCATCCCAGAAATCTTGCCAAGGGCCCAGCCTGCTGTCAGTTCCCATGGATGCTGACCACCTGCCCATTTGACTTTCCCTTGGTGCCTGAAACCTCACCATCCCAACCACACACAATGGTCAAGCACCGCTGGGACCCTCTCTTTTCCCCTTTGATAGGCCACCTATGCCCCCACACACACTCAGAGTACACACCCTGGCTGGAATGTCTCCCACCGTCCATAGCAGGGCCTGCCCACTCTCCCCCAGTGAGTGGGACTGGTTTCTCTATTCTGATCTCTCCTCCTCAGCCCCCTTTCGCTGCTGACTGAGTTCCAGACTCCCATTTATTATAACACGGTTTGTTCCTTTACTTGAGCCTACCTCCTTATAATTCATGCCAGCGCTAGATAATAGTTCTTTTGTGCTGGTCTCCAGGAATGAACAATCCATTGATTTCAGGTAAAAAGCTGCTCTCTCTACAAGAGAATGGCTTCAGTTGGGTTGTTTACTCATATGAGAAAATAGCCTTTCTCTTATCTGTATGCTATTACATTTTATTCATTCACTTAATTCATATTTGTTGAGCAACTACTATATAATCAGCTACTGTGTTAAGTGCTAAGAATATAGACATAATTCAGGCATGGTTCTTACCCTCAAAGAGCTTATAGTCTAGAAGAATGAAATGTCTTATATCAAAAGCAGTACAAAACAACATGCTAAGTGCTATTTTATTTGAAGCATAAGTAGAATATGATTTATTTTTAAAATGATTTTTAGTACTATAGGGGATATTTGAGTAGGCTGATGAGCCCAGAAAAGACTGGAACCCAGTGAGAGGAAGGCTTGAAAATGTTACAGGTCCCCACCTCCTAAGCAGTACCCCACAATGGGGGAAGGGGGCAGCTACCAGATGAGGGGAGGAATGAGAGGAAAGAAGCCAAGGAGCCTCCAGAAGTGGATGGAAGTGAGACTATGAGCTAAATTTAAAAATAATTAAACCCCGGGTGTGTCAATCGTCATTACTCAGCAAATGAACACTCTAACAGATAATTATTCCAGGTATCAGAAATGCATTTTATATGACCAGAAACCAAACCCAAGGAGAGAGTCTATGGAGTTAAGGAAAAATTAGTTGCTTCTCTAATGTCTTTAGAAGGCGTACAGGATGGAGTTAAGTTGCTGGAGCAGGTCAAGTGCTAAGAACCATCTTATGTGATGCAGACCAGAAAAATTAACAACAAATAATACGTAAAAACTAGGCTTCATTAAAAACAAAATCAAAGCAAAAAAACTCATCCATTTGTTCTTTCTTTTAGAATCATTTAAACATTTTTTTAAATGAGGTAAAATTTGCATAACACAAAATTAACCATTTCCAGTGAACAATTCAGTGGCATTTAATACAGTCACAACATTGTGCAACGACCATCTTTAGCCAGTTCCAAAACATTTTCATCATCCCCAAAGGGTCTCCATTAAGCAGTTACTCCGCAGTCCTGGGCAACCACCAATCTTCTTTCCATCTGTATGGGTTTCACTATTCTGGATATTTTATGCAAATAGAACCATGCAACATGTGACTTTTTGTCTGGCTTCTTTCACTTAGCATAATCTCCCACATTGTAGTGTGTATCAACACTTCATTCCTTTCTATGGCTGAACAATATTCCATTGTATATCTGTACCACAGTTTGTTTATCCATTCATCCCATTGATAAGGATTTGGCTAGGGTGAATAGTGCTACTATGAACATGTGTGTTCATGTATTTGTTTGAGTACCTGTTTTAAATTCTTTTGTGATTATGCCTAGGAGTAGGATTGTAGTATTATATGATAATCCTATGTTTAACTTTTTGAGGAACCAGCCACTTATTCATAAACAGGATATTGCTTTAGACCTGCCAAAAAATTGTAGAGAAAAAGGAAAATAGGACTTCTACAAGCCCATTCCTGGGGAGGTGGAGGTATGTCCTTCTGACTGGTCGTCAAACCCAATTCTTCATTTCCCTGAACACACAGCTAGGTTACATTTCCCAGCATCTCCTGCTGCTGGGGGTTGGGGGCATGTGTCTCCATTTCTGCCAGTAGAATATCAGCACAAGTCATGTATGGCAATTCTAGGCTTGGCCCATGAAAACCACGTGCAGGCAATCCTCCATGCCCTGTCCTCTTCTGCAGGCTCCATGCAGAGAAGCCACAGGATGAAGATGGAGAAGCCACAAGATGAAAGGAGCCTAGGGTCCAGAATTACCACTTGGAGGAGACCTGCCACCAATTGGTACCATTGGTTTTAGGCTGTAAGTGAGTGAAAAAGCAACTGTTCTTGTCTGGAACCATGAGCGTTGATGAGAACTCCATCACAGCTGCTAGCATTACTTGACCCTTACTCTAAAGGCAAAAGAGAAGGCCACACCTTGCTCAGAAAGACCTGATGTGTGGGGCTAGTGTGAGGGGTCAAAGACCGAGGAGAGGCCAGAAGGCCAAAGCAGCTTGAGACTGGAGTGATTTGAGCTCATGGTCTTTCTGGGTCACACTCAGAAAAAGATCCAGAGACTGGCCTCTAGAAAGCTTCAACATTCTACCAGGCCAGCATCATGGCCAGCCTGAGCTATGATTGGCTGTAAGGAAAGAAATGAGGCCTCTGCACCTAGTAAATTGTTTCAGTCAGGAAAATTGTGAGTTTAAAAAAAAAAATGACTAGACTAAACAGACTTGAGCTTCCTTAGACTCAGAAATCTGTTGATGCTCCTCTGTTTTTATGCTCTGTTGCTTTCTTTGATAATTTCCCATCTGTCTTCTCTTAGTTTCTTCAGAAATTTCCATTTGAAAATTCCAAATCAAGCTGAGTCGGGGGATGGCATTGTCGTGGCAAACTCAGGCCAGCTCTGCAGGGGCAGAAGAGCACCCCTAGAGGCTAGGTGAGGTAGTGCAGGGACTGGTGTTTCTCAACCTGGTATCTTGTTTTTTGGATCAGGCAATTTTTTCACCTGCAAGAGCTTCAGGCTGCTTCTTAGCATCCCTAGCCCTGCCCTCTACATGGCAGTAGAGCCCCACTTGTGACAACCACAACTCTCCTAGTCATTTCCAAACACTCCTAGGTAGGGCCAGTACCCTAAACCCAGGCTGAGAACCAGTGAATGGAAGATGGGAAGACCAGATAAAAATAGAAAATTCAGAAATCTAAAGAAGACCATAAGGGACTCCTGAAATGTGGCCTATCTTCCTCATAGCAGGGCTCTTCTGTAGCACCATCATAAAGACTCTCTCCTCTTTTCGTTTGTTTTTGTTTTGTTGGTTGGGTTTTGTTTTGTTTTTGTCTTTTGTTTTGAAACAGGGTCTTGATCTGTCACCCAGGCTAGAGTGCAGTGGCATGATCACAGCTCACTGTAACTACGACCCCCTAGGCTCAAGTAATCCTTCCACCTCAGCCTCCTGAGTAGCTGGGACCACAAGCGTGCCCCACCATGCCTGGCTATTTTTAATTTTTTGTTTGTTTGTTTGTTTTTGCTTTTGTAGAGACAGGGTCTCCTTATGTTGCTCAGGCTAGTCTCGAACTCCTGGGCTCAGGTGATTTGTCCACTTCAGCATCCCAAAGTGCTGGGATTATGGTCATGAGCCATTGCATATGGCCTCTCTCTCTCTCTCTTTCTTAAATTTATCTCTAGACCATTCCATCCTCCTTGTTGTTCACTCAGTTTCTAACCAGTTACTCCCTATCCACAGTGTGGATCAAAATTTTGTGATTTTCAGCCAGGCTCAGTGGCTCATGCCTGTAATCCCAGCATTTTGAGAGGCTGAAGTGGGCACACATGGCTTGAGCTCAGGAGTTTGAGACCAGCCTGGGCAACATAATGAGACTTCATCTCTACAAAAAATACAAAAATTAACCAGGCCTGATGGTGCACGCCTGTGGTCCCTACTACTCAGGAGGCTGAGGTGGGAGGATCACCTGAGTCCAGGGAGGTCGAGTCTGTAGTGAGCCACGATTGTGTCACTGCACTCCAGCCTGGGTGACACAGTGAAACCCTGTCTCAAAAACAAAAAATTCTGATTTTTATTTTCTTGAAAATGTGCTTTTTCCCCAGCCTTAATCTAAGCTTGTCAAACCCACGGCCTGTAGGCCACATGTGACCCCAGATGGCTTTGAATGCAGCCCAGGTCAAATTTGTAAACTTTCCTAAAACATAATGAGTTTTGTGGGGGCTTTTTTGCAATTTTTTTAGCTCATCAGCTATTGTTAATGTTGGTGTATTTTATGTGTAGCCCAAGACAGTTCTTCTTCTTCCAATGTGGCCCAGGGAAGTCAAAAGATTGGACACCCCTGCCTTAGACCTTCCTGGTGTCCTGCTGGCCTATTATCAGCTGTTGGTCCATCACAGGATCCAATATGTGTCCAGAGCCCACCTTCAGAGCAATATTTGGGGTGATGATCAAGGTCATAAAGGCCCTCAGGGTTAGGAGAACAGCACTGGAGGAGACTGGGGACAAGAGGAATCCCGGAGCACTGGAGAGATAGGGACAGACAGTGTGGCTACAGACTCCATACTGGAGTGCACTGGGGCAGATGTGAGAGAGTCAGGCTGGAGGCAAATGATAATGGTTTCACTCCTGACCTGGACAATGGGTAGGAGAAGAATGCCCAGTGCTTTTTAGTAGAGCTTAGAGGTATGGACCTCTCATGATGGTGATACCCCAGGAGATCTGTATCCTTGGGGAATAGAGGGGAGGAACTGAGTTCAAAAGCCAATGCCAGATGAAAGGAGAGGATGGCATCTTCTTGCCTATAATTCTTCTGAGAGTCACCTAGTTAGAATCAGATGCCTGATGTGACAATGAATACGAGGAGTTACTCTGGGAAGAGACCCTTGAGAGCTGGCTAAGAGGGGAGCACAATAATTTATCTCAGGGTGACTGAGTCAGGGTGCCCACCAACACACTGAAAACCCTTCAATGAATCACACTAACTGCATTTACTGGTTAATTCAATCAGGCAATTGGTTTGACTCCCCATTACCATTTTCTCTTAATTATAATATGCGTCTCCTCTCTTCCTTGCACATGTTTTAACATTTCTGAAATGGGGATGTGTCTTAAAATAGACCTGCATGCTTATTGTAAAGTTTCTTTTTGAGGCAGCTGTTAAATCAATGATGCATCTTATAATCAATGGTATATTAGAATGAAGAAAATAGGGTAATTACCAGAATTGATTTCCCGTTTTGATGTATTAGAGATAAGATTATTTATTGGGTACCTGGAAACACCCGTGCTTCCTCACACATGCACATCTGTTTGTGGGCAGCTTCAGCAGGCCCCGCATATGCTCACATGTGTGGTCACCACCTTTGGGATTTGGATGCCATCGGACCCTCAGGGAGCCCAGAGAAATGCACAATATGCTAAATCCCACCCTCCCTTTGTAAATGTCATGAAGAAATTGCTTTTGGCCCACTCTACTGCTGACTGTGCTGCTGATTGATCTCAGTGAGGGGCAATGACGTTGTACCTGGCAGGAAATGAGTCCTGGCCAATGAGATTCAGGCAGGCAGATTTAATGATTGCTGCCAACATAGAAGCATCCTGGAGCTGGGCACTCCCCATCTGGCACAGCAGCCCTGGTCCCCTCAGGGGCTCAGCCACTGCAGAACAATACAAACTGCTTACCCGTCTGCTCTCACTTCAGGACCTGGCTTGGTTGTCTTCCTGTGATGGCTAATTTTATGTGTCAACTAGACTTAGGGATACCCAGATAGTAAAACATTATTTCTGGGTGTGTCTCTGAGGGTGTTTCCAGAAGAGATTAGCATTTGAATCAGTGGACTGAGTAAAAACCATCATCCTCACCAATGTAGGCAGGCACCATCCGATCCACTGAGAGCCCAGATGGAACAAAAAGGTAGAGGAAGAGCAAGTTTACACTTTCTTCTTGAGCTGGATCATCCATCCTCTTTTTCCCTCAGACACTGGAGCTCCAGTTCTCAGGCTTTCAGACTCAGACTGAATTACATCACTGCTTTCCTGGTTCTCCAAGCTTACAGATAGCATATCTCGAGACTTCTCGAGTGAGCCAATTCCCTTAATAAATCTCCTCTGATATATCTACATATCCGATTGGTTCTACTTCTCTGGAGAACTTTGACTAATTTATTTTCCATCCTTCTTCCTAGAAGAAAGGAAGGACGTGGGTGACGAAGTGATCAAGGCTTGTCTTGGGAAGGAGAGAGAGGATGATGGATGATCACTAAACCCCATCCATTAGGCTAAGGAGGTGGAGAACGTGAGCAGGTGATCAGATGAGGCAGCAATACCTCTGTAGGGAGATTCCATCCGAATCTTTCGATCAGAACCTTTCCATTGGTGGGGCGTTCCCTGCCCCAGAGCCTGGACTTGGAAGGAAAAGTGGTACCCAGTGGATGAAGGCTCCTCTTCTCTCTTTGAGCCTCTAGGATTCGCAAGGCATGTAGGCTCGGCTATGTTTGAAAAAGAAAGTCTTTCCTGCCACCATTCTACTATGGTTTCTCTGTCCAAGACACCAACCCAATCTAAATTTTATGACCATGGAAATTTCTGGGACACAGCATTTTCCTTCTGTCTGGCTTCCCTTTGACAGGTGGCTTTTGTGCTGTGGGATGGGAGGGAGTGAGATGGGTGAGGAAGAAGCTTTGATGGTGATCCAGATCTGTGTGTCTGACTCCTTTCTTCCAGGCCAGGGAAGAGGGAAACTGACCAAGTGGAGCAAGTGCTGCAGCTGCTGGCAGAGGAGCAGTGGCCCCACTGAAGGACTGTCCCCACCCCCACTGCACAAAAGCTGCAGAGAAGCCCCAAGGAGATTGATCAGCCACCGTCTCTGATTTGTAATTTCACTTAATGCTATTAAGGGGGCACTTTGGGCCATTTGCTGGAGAGGACTGGAAAAGTTCCAGAATCCTTGGCTAATGAATCCCAAGTATTAATTCCATTAGTCTTTCACTGTCTGCTGCTTCTGACTAGGTTTCCCGCTGCACCCCCTCCCAGTCTTCCTTCCCATGGAGAAAGCTCTCTGACCCCCATGGCTCATGGCGTGTTCCCGTAAGCCAGAGCTGGCCTTGCTCGCCAGGCTAGTTTTACCAGAAATTAAACAAGTAGCACGGGCTGTCACCCATGCAGGGCGATTGGGATGATTGCTTCAAGAGAATCATGGAGTCTCAGTTTGAGGAG
This sequence comes from Macaca thibetana thibetana, assembly GCF_024542745.1. Taxonomy (NCBI): domain Eukaryota; kingdom Metazoa; phylum Chordata; class Mammalia; order Primates; family Cercopithecidae; genus Macaca; species Macaca thibetana. Next base: position 158,373,391 of record NC_065578.1, read on the forward strand.
CTCCAAGAGATCATGGAATTCTTTCTCCTTATAGCGGTGATTAATAACCTTAAAGGGCACACACACAAAATCACCTTCTGCAGAAGGTCTAGGCTAGGGCCCAAGGTATCTGCATTTCTAACAGACATACTTAACATTTTTATGCAGGTGGTCTATGAGCCATACCTGGTGAGATGACAATTCAGTTCTGCTATTTACCTGCTGTGTGATTTGGGGCACATGATATCCTATGAATGACTGGAGCGCCTACTGCTGGTTCTTACATGTTCTGGGCCCCCTGGTTTCTGGCAGGAGGAAAAGCTCCATGGTAATCACTCCACATCCTGCTCCAAATCCTGTGATCTGGGGCACACATAGATGAGTCTTTTACTTCATTCGTGAAATAGGAAAAACAATGGATTGGGGACTTCTGCTTCTGGAGCAATGGAATAGACATGCTTTTCCCTATACCTTCTGCTCAGTACATCTAAACATCCTGGACATTACACATGACACTAACCTAAGGAGACTCTGAAAGGTGGAGGGTAACAGGAAAACTGGCAAGGGACTTTGGGACCTGAGGAATGACACAATGGTGAGGTCCTCAGATTTTCTTTTTGCCTCATGCACTTCATCAGCAAATAGTAAGAAAACATTTGGACAAATCACCCCTCTCCCCATAGTAAAAGCAACAAGGAAAAAGAAAAAAACATGCAATGAAAAAAGCAAAAGGAAATTTTAACAATTTTTAATATCTTTAGAATGTAGGAAAATATGCAGCATCTATGAAACAAAAATAGGATTCTATAAAAGAAAACATTCAGAGAATAAGAAGGAGTTCTTGGAATTAAATATATATATGGCAGAAATTTCAAAATTTAAAAATGAGTTGAAAAATAAAGCTGAGGAAGTCTCCCAAGACTCAGAATAAAAAGACAACAGATGCAGGGATGAGTGGGGACAGGAGACAGAGAAGAGTTAAGAAAATTAGAGGATTAATTTTGAGTAATAAGAGTTCAGGAAGGAGAGAATAGCAAAATGGGGGAAGACATTAGCAAAGAAATAATAATTAAATTTTTTTCCAGAACTAAAGGGATATGAATAGCCATGTTGACAGTTGTCATATTGACAGATTTTCTAGTGCATGAATAAAAAAGACAAAACAACAGAGAACATCTTTGAGAAACTTCCAGAAACCAGAGATAAATGGAAGACTCTAAATGGTTCCAGAGAGAAAACAAAACAAAACCACAACAAAGTTTACATAGAAAGGATGAGGAAAAATAGTAGAAGACAATGGAGCGATGCCTTCATAATTCTAAAGCAGGGGTTGGCCAGTTGTGGCCTGAGAGCCAAATCCAGACCACAGATTTATTTTCTATGGCCCCTGAGCTAAGAATGGTTTTTCAATTTTTAAGAGTTATAGAAAGAAAAACATAAACAAAACCAAAGAAGAATATGTTACAGAGATCATGCGTGGTCCCCAAAATCTAAAATATTTGTTACCTGTTTTTTTAACAGAAAAACTTCACCAGCCTGTATTCTAAAGGAAAATTCTTTTCAAATTAAACTATTAAACAAATGTAATAATATGTAAATCACACTACCAAACTCATTCTATGAGACGAGTGTTGCCCTGATACCAAAACCAAAGACATCACAAAAAAAAGAAAACTACAAACCAATATCCCTTATGATTATTAATGCAAACATACTTAACAAAGTACTAGTAAGCCAATTTTTAGCAGTGTATGAAAGGATTATACACTGTGACCAAATGAGGTTTATATCAGGAATGCAAGGTTGATTTAGCATACTAAAATCGATCAATGTAATATATCATAATAATAGAATCAAAGATAAAAACCGTATGATCATCTCAATAGACAAAGAAAAGGCATTTGACAAATCCAACAGCCTTTTATAATTAGAATATTCAACAATCTAGGAAAAGAAGGGAAGTTCTTTAACATGATAAGGGACATCTCTGAAAAAAAACCACAGCTAACGTCACACTTAATGTCACAAAACTGGATGTTTTCTCCCTAAGATCAAGAGCAAAACAAGGATATCTGCTCTCATCACTTCTTTTCAACATTATACTGGAGGTTCTTCCAGGTCAACAGGTTAAGAAAAAGAAATTGAAGTAATCTATCTTGGAAAAAAAGAGATAAAATTATATTTGCAGATGCCATCATCTTGTATATAGAAAATCTTAAAAAATACACTAAAAAATATTGGAACTAATAAATGAGTTCAGCAATGCATCAGGATGCAAGATCAATATACAAAAAATCAACTATATTTTGAAATCCTGATAATAAAAATCTAAAACACAAGACATCAACAAAATAATCACCTTTATTATCACAGCAAAAGGAAGAAGATGCCTAGAAATAAATTTAACAAAATACATGCAAGATGTACACTGAAAACAACAAAACATTTTTGAAAGAAATTAAATATCTAAATAAATGAAAAGACATCCCATGTTCATGGATTGGAAGACTTAACATTGTCAGGGTGATAATATGCCCCATACTGATCTACAGATCCAGTGCAATCACTATCAAAATCCCAGATTCCTTTTTCGTAAATTCACAAGCTGATTCCAAAATTCATATGGAAATAAAAGGGACCTAGAATACCTCAAACAATATTTAAAAAGAACAACAAAGTTGGAGGACTCATACCTCCTTATTCAAAACCTATTATAAAGCTACAATAATCAAGACAATGTGGTACTGGCATAAGGATTGACATATAGATCAAATGAATAAAATTGAGAGTTCAGAGATAAATCTTTAAATTTATGTTTAATTTATTTTCAAATAAGTGTTAAGACAATTCAGTGGGGGAAACAGTGTTTTTTTGTTGTTTTTGTTTTTGTTTTTACCAAATAGAGAAAACTAGATATCCATACGCAAAGTAATAAAGTTAAACCTCTATCTCATATCATATACAAAAATAACTCAACATGAATCACATACCCAAGTATAAGAGCTAAAACTATAAATCAGGCCAGGCGCAGTGGCTCAGCCTGTAATCCCAGCACCTTCAGAAGCCAAGGTGGCCAGATCATCTGAGATCAGGAGTTCAAGATCAGCCTGGCCAACATGGTGAAACCCCATCTCTACTAAAAATAAGAAAATTAGCCAGGCATGGTGGCACACACCTGTAATCCCTACTTTGGAGGCTGAGGTATGAGAATCACTTGAACCCAGGAGGCAGAGGTTGCAGTGAGCCAAGATCACGCCATTGCACTCCAGCCTAGGCGACAGAGCAAGACTCTGTCTCTAAATAAATAAATAAAACTATAAATCTTCTAGAAAAAAATAGGAATATATCTTTGTGATCTTTGGTTATGCAATGGTTTCTTAGATATAGCATCTAACATGAGCAACAGAAGAAAAATAGAAAATTTGGATGGAATCCAATTTAAAACTTTTGTGCATCAAAGGAGACTATCAAGAAAGTGAAAAGACACTTTATAGAATGAGAAAGTATTGTGAATCATATGTATCCAGAATATATAAGGAACTCTTACAATTAAATGATAAAACACAAGTAACTAAATTTAAAGATTGGCAAAAAAGTTGAATGGACATTTCTCCAAAGAGAATATACAAATGGCCAGTAAATACATGAAAAGATATTCAGCTTCATTAGGCATTAGGAAAATGCAAATCAAAACCATAGTGAGATATCATTCTATACTCACTAGGATCACTAAAGTAGAAAAGATAGAGAATGAAATGTTTTGGTAAAGAGGTAAAGAAATTGAAACCCTCATACATTGCTGTTGGGAATGTAAAATGGTGCAACCACTTTGGAAAATAGTTTGGCAGTTCTTCAAAATGCTAAACATAGAGTTAGAATATAACCTAGCAATTCTACTCCTGGATATATACCCAAGATAAGTGAAAATATATGTCTACACAAAAACTTGTACATGAATGTTCATAGCAGAATTATTCAAAATAGCCAAAAGGTGGAAGCAAACTAAATATTCATCAACTAATGACTGGACAAACAAAATGTGGTATGTCCATACACTAGAATATTATGCAGCAATAAAAAAGAATGAATACTGGTACATGCTCCAACTTAGATAAACCTTGAAAAAAATATGCTAACTGAAATAAGTCAGTCACAAAAGATCATGTATTGTGTGATTCCACTTATGAGAAAGGTTCAGAATCAGCAAACCCACAGAGTCAGAAGGTAGATTAGTGACTACCTGAGGTTGGAGCAGTAGGTTGAGGGAAAATAAGTGAGCAGAAATGATGGAGGACTGCTAATATGTACAGAATTTCTTTTGGGGATGTCAAAAATGTTCTAAAATTAAATTGTGATGGTTGCATAACTGTGTGAATATACTAAAAGCCATTGAATTATACACTATAAATGGGCGGATTTTATGGTATGTAAAATATATTTCAAAAAAGCTATTAAAATACATAAAAACATTTTCAGATATGCAAGATTTCAAAAAATTAACCTCCCACTTATTTTTTCATAATAAGCTACTTGCAGGTGTATTCTGCCAAAAGAAGTGAATAAACCAAGCAGGGGGTGAACACAGAATCCAGAAAACAGGAGTTTTAACACAGAAAAGAGGCAAAGGGAATTCCCAGATTAATGGTGAAGAGAAGCTCCCAAAGACAGTTGTGTAGCAAGCTAGAGAGTTACAAGTAACAGAAGGACAAAATGCACTAGGAGGAAATCCCCGTGTAGAAAAAGAAAAAAGAAACAAACAGACTACCTAATATTTGCACATATTGCAATGACTTTTATTGTCCTTTCAGAAATTCTGAGAATGAATTTGTGATAGATACCTGGAAAACTAAGAAACAAACAAGCAAACAAACAATGAGGCAACTATTAAATCCAGGTAAAATATAAAGTAGTTTTATTGTATTCCCTAGATCAGCAGTGAATTGCATTTCCATGATCATAACATCATAAACATCATAAAATCAATGCTCAAAATCAAAGAGCATTGATTTTACCCATAAGGTAACAATAGTATATTGAGAGGATGGGGAGAAGGAATAGTGTGAATATAATAGGTGGCAGGAGAGTGGGAAAGCATGGTGTGAGGGAACACAATCCTCATCTTTCATACAGGAGCCAAAAAAGTAAACCTAAAACAAACAACAACAACAACAACAAACAAAAACAAAAAAAAAACACAAGAAATATAGTAGCATAATCTGCTGTTTACAAATAAAGAGGGATAAACAGAAGAAACAGAAGAGAGTTGAAAGCAGTTGGTTCTAGAAAGCAAGAATTCAAAAAATTGGGGCAGAGGATTGCAATTTTTAAATTATGGATGTGGCAATATGATTTAATTTTAAAAACAAAACTAAAAATAATACTCATGCATTAGCTTGGTTTTTTTATAAAAAAGAAGAGATAGTTTTTAAAATAAGGTAGACAGTGGTACTGCAGCCAGCTTTCCACAGGGGCTCCTCAGCTGCAGCACTCCAACCTGTTTTTCCTTTACTTCAGTTTTCATCAGCCTCTCTCCTCAGTAATTGCCTTAGTCCCCTAACCACCTGCTCCTGTCTGCCTCAGTATGGTATGTTTCGGTTTCTGCACCTGGTCCTCTTGCAGTCATCCAGGTCCATTCCCTCTCTCTTGACTCTTCCTTCTGCTTTAGAATCCCAGACATGAGCTTGGACCAGTTTGACTTGGAATCTGTCAGCCCCAGCCAATTAACCTGCTACAGTCTGGTTCTCTTGGCTGCTCCACTCGTCTTGTACGTATTCTGCATATACATCAGTGGCAGCTGTCAGCCCTGCCTCTTCCTGTGCCTAGAGTAGGCTGCACTAAGCATAGATTCCAGTTGGGTGGGCTGGCAAGATGAGTACAATGTCCTCTCCTGACATCTGGATGCTGCATCTGTTAATGAAGCCACAGACCACTTATAAGCCACCAGGTCACTTCCTGACTCATTCTGAATCCACTAAACTCATGGTTCCTTTTCAAGGTATGGAGCCAAGTCTTCCCATTCCTATAGTTACATAACTGATATTTTGAGCACAAATGCAGCATATTTGTCTATATAACATTTTATCTTTTGGCTTTTTAAAATGTTGTTTATACCAATGTGTAAAGCAGGGGGCAAAGATAAATGCAGACTCAAAGTGTGAGTACTCAGGCACAGGCTGGCAGCATGAATATGGTCCTTTCAGACCCTTGCCATCCCATGAAGAGGCATGCTTGGGATGAACGAGGCTTAGAGTGCCATGTGTGTGCTGTGTGATCCAGGAGAGGGATCATTGTGCTCCATTGGCTTGCATATTAATGATGGATGTGGGAAGTGATAGATCTTTAGCTTTGCAATTGGTTACAACCTTGCCAGCATGAGAAATAGCTTGTCCCCCAGTAAAATCGAGTGAGGAGTTTGCATATTGGCATTGGCTCCAACCTGAGTTCTTGAAGCCATCCTATAGGGCCAATATTTTGCTGGGTTAGCTAGGGAGAGTCTCCAGAGTCATCCAGCCGATAATCTGATTTGTCTCTCCTCATCCAGTCTTTAGATATCTGATTTTGTTGATCTTTGTATTATCTTTTCCTCTAAGCTTTGTGTCATTTAGTCTTTATTCAAGCCACTGATTAAAATACTGTTGATACTTCAGGATGACAATTACCAATGCTCTTTCTGTCTATTAAACCAATCAGTTCTCCATCTGATATACTATCCTCTGCCTTATTCTTCTACTTTGTCCACAGCATAGCCATGGGAGCCTTTGTCCAATTCCTGCTAAAATCAAGAAATCTTGTGTTCATCAGGTCCTATCTACAAGGCCAGGACATGGCAGGTAGGGGCTGGGCTCAGAGGCAGGAAGTGAGGAGAGGGTTCAAGAAGCCTCATCAGGCTTGTAGAGATGGAACTTTTAATTGCCCCCGGGAGATGCAGGAGAGGAGAAAGCATAGCAGTGAGAAGAGCCCAGATCATTAGCCTGTTAGGGTAAATGTGTTTACTAATGTGTTTATCAATTCCTGCCTCTAGGATTAGAGAGAATCCTAGACAGCCTTGGCACCTAAAAATAGAGACCACTAAAAGTGGAGAGGGGACAGAGAACTAGGAGAGGAGGGAACCCCACTTACTCCTTTCTCTCTATCAACCCCCTTCACATGGCACCTGGTTTCTTCACATGTAAGAAGGCGATCTCAGAACTGTGTGCTGCGTTAGTTACTTTCTTAGGAACACCAATTATTTTCAGCACAAAGGAAGAGGCTGATACCTAATCCATACAATTGAACTTCTCATTTCAGGCTCAACAAGAACAGGGTTTGGGGTACTTCACACCAGATCACAAGGTGACATATCACTCCACTTTGAGTTCAACTCAAGCATCACTCCTCTGAGACATTTTCTGCCCCTTCCCCTTGTCACCTGGATACACTGCCACTATACCTATCACAGTGGATTTGCAGACATTTGTTTACATGTCTTTCACATCTACTACTATAATGACAGCAACTTGATTGAGTGCAGGCACTGTGCTGTTCATCTTTGCATTCCCAAGGCCTGGCATGCACCTGGCATACGCTACTCATGTGCCCAATGAAGCTTGGGACCTGGGGGGGCCTGGATAGGGCTAGGGTGGCATTATCCCAACTGTCCCTCCCTTCTCCACCTAACCTAAGTTGGTAAGCTGAGTGCATGGCAGATAGTAGGTGCCCAACAAATGTTTGTTGAACAAATGAAAGCAAAACATCTGCCTGCCTGTGAGGAAGATCCAGGGACCACCCTCACAGAAGACTCTGCCTGTACAGCTCACCCCGGCTCTCAACCAGCCAAGGCCAATGAAAGAGCCCTGTGGCTTACCACTATAGATTTCCCTTCATGATGACAATAATCAGCCTGTGTCAGGAAGGGTTTCCTCCAGTCAAGGAATGAGGAGCTGCAGCTCCTCATCAGCCTCTGGTGTGGAAGGTATCCTGTCCTCTTCACCCTCACCAGCCATTCTGACATAGATAGAGCAGGTAACAAATGGGTAAAGTCCCTGCCTTCACGAACATTACATCGTTCCTTAGGGAGGCAGGCAGTGTGAACAGAACAGAACACACCGGATGGCGGTGCGGGTGTAATAAGGAAAACAAAGCGGGTAACGGGATGGAGAATGCTGGGCGAGGGGGCCGCCTTATCAAGTGTGGTCAAGGAAGACCTCTGAGGAAGTCAGCTTGACCTGCCCACTCACTCCTGCTCCTCTCTGATCCCAGCTCCCTCGATGTCCCTGCTCCAGTCACACCATTTCCACACTGTGTCTCCAACCTGCCACGCTTCCTCCCGCCTTAGGGTCCTCACTCCTATTCTTCACACTCCCTGCAGCGCTTCTTCATCTCTTCAAGGTTTTGCTTAAATGTCACCTCCTCAATGACACCTGCTCTGACCACCCTATTTAAAGTTGCAACACCCTCTTCCCCCCATCCCCCTTAGTCTGCTCTATTTTTTCCCCAAGCACTTAACACTTCCCAGCATAGAATCTAACGCACTGGTTTATCGTGTGCATGGCTCATTGGCCTTCACCCTCAGTAGAATGTGGATGTGACTCGTGCAGGAATTCTTATGACTGGTTTACTAAGACGTTTCAGGTGCGGGATAATGCCTGGCACAGGATGGGTGTTCAATAAGCACTTCGAACATTCACTCATTCACTTAGCACTGAAATGTACGCTCTGTACCAGGTGCTGCACTCTAGCAGCAAGAAGATACTTCACAATGGTGGGAGGGGAGGAGAAACACCACCCAGCTTCCTTGTGAGCCACACTGGCCTAGAGCTGATGGGAAAGGGAGGTGGTGTGGTCAGTTTGGGATTCTCTCTAGGCTGTTTCCCTGCCACCTTGCCCCTCTACCCTCTTTACTCCAAAGGGTATGGGGTTCAGGATCTTTCTCATATTAGGAACATGAAATGGGACCCAGTTGGGGTGGGCATGACCATGGACCTGGAGCAGAGTCAGAGGAGGGCGGGGAGCCAGGGGCTGTGGGCTGGGTGAGGGACGGGGCCTTCAGGGTGGGTAGAAATGGAAGTGCAGGGGCTCCTTCAGAGGCTGAGGGAGGGGAAATCCCTTATCCTCTTTCTCTGGGATTCTGTAATGAGCCTTGCAACACCCATTTTCAACTCTACAAGACTCCTGGCACTCTCAGTGATGTGTCTGGGAGAATTAACTGCCTGAATGCCTAATGATAGACACGAGGAGCAGAGAACGTGTGTGTGTGTGTGTGTGTGTGTGTGTGTGTGTGTGAGAGAGAGAGAGAGAGAGAGAGAGAGAGAGAGAGAGAGAGAGGAATTAAGGAAGAGGGAGTGCCTTTCTTTCTTTGAAATGATTTGTGACTGCATGGCAGATTTCCATTTTCAGAGCCTCCTTCTTCTTTCTGGGAACTTCCCTGTGGCATTCCTAAGTCTCCGGCCAGGGGACTGATCTCTCAGTTTTCCCAGGCAGGCCTTTTCCAATGCCTTTTCCTCAAGCTTAGCACTAGCACCTGCCATATCCAAGGTGCCATCACCTGCTGTGACCCACTCCAGGCTGACACAGTCACTTCCTCTATGGACCCTCCCTGGTCACTCTATTGCCAACAAGCATTCCCTGGGGCTGGTCAGAGTTAAGTTCAGGGTGGTGCATTTCTTCCTTGCTTCTTCCACTTCTGAGCTATGAAATTGTCCATTGAAGCAAATCAATAATTCATCAGATGATCTACATTTAGCCGAAATTAGATCTCATTGCCTCAGGCTAAACTTTGAAGTCCTGCCTCACCTGACTCCACCACCCAGCCAGCAATCCAGCAGAGTCCAGCCAGCTCCCTCTCATGCTGGCACCTTCTCTCCACCACATATTCCCTACACTCGTGCCCCCTGCCCCTACATCTTAGCCCAAGCCGGTCCCCTGTTCCGAAGTCCATCCTTCCCTCCGTGTTGTAGTCACCTTGCTCTTCAAGGTCCTGTTTCAAATCGGAGCTTCACCGTGAACTTCCTTGAGCTTCTGCAACAGACAATTTTACAATTAGAAGCACACAGTTTTGCATTTACTTTCACTCTATTTGTTTTGTGATCCAAGAGGCCAAAATATACACCACTATATCACCTAAGACAGACCCTAAGTTTAAGGAAACAAAGTTACCTACAGGTGGAGGGTTCAAGGCCTGGCTGGCATGGCAAATTTCTAAATTCCTACAACTATAAGAAAAACCATGCCATTGCTAAATTCCCTAACAACAGGAGCTAGCAGGCTGATTTAAAACTCAGACCACTATAACTCTGGTTGGACAGAGGGCTGGCCTTCTTTTCTGATAAGCAATTACAGACTTTAAGCCAGCTTTGGCAGCTTATAAAAGCTGAGCACAGACTGTCTTTGTGTCTTATAGTTCACCTTTTGATGTAAAGAGCCAAATTTTAATGCTAACACCCTGCCCCAAAGTGAACACGGGATGTCTGTAACATATCTGTTTACCCATTGCGCATGTGTCATCTCCCTTCATGAATACGTATAGCTTCCCCCCCAAACCTGCTGAATATGTATGATACCAGCACTGTTAGGCATAAAACCCAACTTGTCTTCCTCCTCTTTGAAGAGACAGCACCTTCAGTCCACACTGGAGACTTTCTCTTTCCGGCTTGCAAACTGGTAATGCCAATAAAGCTCTCCCTTCTACACCTAGCCAGCCTGGTGGTCTTTGGGACGACAGTTTTCTCTTTGCAAACTCTGTCTTCCCAAGAATTGTTGAGCAACACAAGGACAGGAGACTATAATAGACTCACATCCCCTCACAATACCAAGCACAGCATCCCCCATGAATACTTGGTGAATTGGTGTAACCTTGTTCCCACCCCTCTTTGCAGCTCTATCCCTTTCTCTTAATCCAAATTACCTTTAACCCTCAGCCCTCAATTCCACTTTTCCCTCCAGTTCTCAGGGATTAGACAACCCAAGGTACGTGATCAGACTTTGTTCTGCTTTTAGAAGATCGTGCTGGCTGCAAGCCGACTGGAGAAATTAGAGTGAATACAGGCCAGCCAGCAGGGGGCCATTGCGCCCACCCAGGTGAGACAGGGCTGGAGCTGGTGAGAAAGATGGAGAGAGGAGGATGGATTCCAAAGATACTCAGAAGGTAAAAAGATGCTCCATTTGTCTGGCACTATACAGTTTCCAAAGCGCTTTTGCATCTGTTACCTCCTTTGACTTTCAACCGCCCATGAGATATACTGAGTAGGTACCAATCAAAATCTCGGCTTTATAGGTGATGAAACGAAGCTAGGAAGAGTGGAGGCGTTTGCCCAGATTCACACAGTCGGTTAGGACAGGGTTGGGACTCACATCCAGATCCTCCGACATCACATCCAGGGCTCCTTTGCAGTCTCAGGTCACTGGGACTCACTCTGGAGCTGCTATGGGAGGGCTGGTGTTAAGCTGCAGAACCCTGACTCGGCTACCTGCCTGAGGCTATTTACACACTTCCAATTGATTTGTTGTAACCTGTAATTATTTTTGCAGAATTTTTTTTCACGCTCCATTTGTCTTTTTACTCTCCAGCAGACAGGCTACAGAAAATAGCAGATTGGGAGAGGAGTGGGAACAGGAGAAGCTGTCTTTGGCTTGGCTGGAAGGTGAAGGGATTCCAGATGCTAGTTTCCTGGCTTGCTCTCCCCTCTCCATTTGGCTTCATCCTGGGGCTCTCTTCCTCCCCACAGAGGGGTGGTGGGCACTATGAGCCACACGTCTCCTCTCTGGGAACTCAGGTCTGTCTCTGAAACCTGCTGGTAGAAGAACGTCTAGAGTCTTTGCCTCCTTCCCACCGTGTGACAATTGCCCATTGGCACACCTGTCAAGACACAGACTTTTTGGAAGAAAAAAGAAAGACTGAATGCTGCAGAGATGGATTGTTAATTTTCCAAATGAGATATGACTCTGAGATCCCACCTACCCAGCTGGTAGGATGTTCCAACATGCTCCCTAAGGTGGTTTGAGTGTTTGGAATGACAGACTCTCTCTTCGCACTGAAACCTTAGTCAGGTGCCTCTGAGTCTTCTGCTTGATGAGGTCTGACCTTGGGCTTCCCCATGTCCTTTCAGAATCCAGTTTGAGCAAGAATCCTGCTGAGTCAGGTTAGTGAAATTTCCCCACTCTTGTTATCTGACTACCCTCAATATTTTATCACCTCTGCCTTCATTCGGCAATGATCCTGTCAAGTCAGTTTAGCCAGAAACCTCTTACCCTTGATGTTTCTTCGTAGTAATTTTCCATCCTCTGTCCCCAGCCCTGACTATTGGTTGATTACAAATCTCCACTTGCCCTTGTTGGAGTTGAAACTGAGCCTAATCTCTCTCCCCTACCACAAGACGCCTTCGCAGTGGCCCCTATACCTACTGCCATGGCCTCCCTTGAATAAAGTCTGCCTTGCCATCTTTAACACGTGTTTGAATAATTCTTTTCTTTTCTTTTCTTTTCTTTTCTTTTTAGCTGGAGTCTCGCTCTGTTGCTCAGGCTGGAGTGAAGTGGCTCAATCTCGGTTCACTGCAAGCTCCACCTCCCGGGTTCAACCATTCTCCTACCTCAGCCTCCTGAGTAGCTGGGAATACAGGCGCCAGCCACCACACCCGGCTAATTTTTTGTATTTTTAGTAGAGACGGGGTTTCACCGTGTTAGCCAAGATGGACTCAATCTCCTGACCTCCTGATCAACCCACCTCGGCCTCCCAAAGTGCTGGCGTGAGCCACTGCGCCTGGCCAATTTTTTTCTTTAACAGGGTGGTCACTCAATTTGCAGAGCTTGGAGAAAGGCTTCTGCTCATTGTCTGAACCTATTGGGTCCCTTCAAGGAGATCAGGCTGTTCTCAATCTATTCCCCTCCATGCTAACTTGGCCATCATCCCCCAGACCCCAGAAGAGGCTCTGTTGTGTCCTGGGTGGCTGTGTGGGCATCGAGCGCAGGTCTTCACCCCCACACATCCCGCCTCTTCACTCACTCCCCTACATTCTGCCTCACAGTTCAACCCACTCCCCAGTTCCTGTCAAGCAGCAACCTACCTCCCCTCTCTTGTGGAGCCAAATCCTCCTCAGCACGGTAAGGAGGGCTTTGTTTTGTTTTGTCTTTTTAAATTACAGTGGAAGCACAGAGAAGCCTTTAACTCCACCTGCATGAGAAGAGCCTAAGTCCAGCACGCAGCTAGGACGGTCTTCCCTGAATGGAGTTGGGGTGAAGTTGGAAGTAGCTCTCATTCTTTTGTGTCAAGCCCACAGTCAGGAAAATGGACATGGTCACTATCTCTAGCTTATTATCCTACCGCGCTACCATTTACAGGTAGTTCTGAATTTGCAGTCCTCACTATTACTATCACAAGATAGTTATTATTAGCCACATTTTACATGCGAAGAGGCTTGGAGAAATTTAAAAAAAAACAAAACTTGCCTAAGGGCACACAACTGTGAGTGACAGAGTGGAAAGGGATTCAAACCCAGGCCTGACTGAAGGCTGTTGCTGCTATTCCAGCATCCACTGAGTGGACTTAATGAGTGATCTCTACCAAGAGTATTTGCATTGATTGCCAAAGCCTTGGAAAGGCTATAAGGAAAGAAATGCCCAAGTAAAGTCTTCAGGGGTCAGTGGAGTGGGTGGGGATCTATATTCTGGAGGCAGCCTCCAGAGTCTTTCACGTTTCCACCAGGTCAAAAAATAAATAAGAAGAAGCATAAACAAATATTGAACTCCAATTAACAATATGATACTGAAGTATTTAGAGGTTAAAGCGTACCAATGTCTGCAACTTCGAAATGTGTCAACAACAGAAGAAAACACGTGGATGGATAGATGAACAGATTTGGGGTAAAGCAAATATAGCAAAATGTTAGTTATAGAATCTAGATTGTGGGCATATGGGTGTTCACTGTGCAATTCTTTAAACTCTTCTGAATTTTTGCATTTTTCGTAATAACATATTGAGGGGAAATAAATCACACAGGTGGGTCACACCCATTTCTTGTTATACAATGCCAGGCTGGAGGGGAGCTTAATCATTAGTCACTGAATTCTTTCCCAAGTGTCCTGCAGGAAGATTGCTGGACTAGACATTTGAAGAAACAGAATAACAAACAGGCAGTCCCTGCTTGGTGGAAATTTAGGATACCTGTGAGAAAATAGGACAGAATCATAAAATCAACAGTCGTAAAGACAGTGAGCTCTTTATTTTCTGCTTTAATGGAGGGGGAGCAAATTGCCTGACTATACATGTCCAAATGTCTTTTGCTTTTTACTTTGATGCATGGGAAGGCTCACCACACTTAAAGAGACAGAAATGAGCAGTAAGAGAAAGTGGTCCAAAAGCACTTAGCGGGCTATAGAAGGCCCCCAGTGGAGAATTCACCTGCAGGGCCCAGAAGGTGTGTTGAGGAGCAGGAAGGGCACCTTTTGTGGCAGGTGGGTTTAGTGGAAAGTTGGGACCTGGAACCATGCCAGGACCAACTCTGCCGATCTAGATGAACTTGAACAAGTCATTGTTCTCTTTGAAGCTTAATTTCCTCTTTTGTTGCCTATAGGCCAAATTCTGCCTACGGCTTGTTTTTGTTTTTCACGTCTGAGGCAGGAAAACAAGGCAGTTCTGATGACAGTCCTCAAGGGCTGATCTTGGCCTCCAGCCTTAGCTGAGAAGAACAGGGACCGCCCCCTCCCCGCCCCCCGCCAACCTCCCACCCACAGCCCAAGGGAGAAAGGCGCCTAGGGCTTGTTTTTATATGGCCTGTGAGTTAATGGGTTTTTTAAAAATATTTTTCAATGGTTGGAAAAAATCAAGAGAAGAATAACACTTTGTGAGATGTAAAATTATATGTAATTCAAATTTCAGAGTCCATAAATAAAGTTTATTGGAAAATGGCCAAACTCCTTTGTTTTCGTATTATCTGTGGCAGCTCTCACTCAGTAATAACCAGGTAGTTGCAACAGAGACCTTATGGTCTGCAAAGCCTAAAGTATTTAGTCTGTATGCCTTTATTTGTTTATTTATTTTATTTTAACTTTTTTTTGAGACGGGATCTCACTCTGTTGCCCAAGCCGGGGTACAGTGATGCAATCTTGGCTCACTGCAGCCTCGACCTCCTGGGCTCAAGCCATCCTCCCACCTCAGCCTCCCAAGTAGCTAGGACTACAGAAGTGCACCACCATGCCTGACTAATTTTTGTATCTTTTGTAGAGTTGGAGTTTCGCCACGTTGTCCAGGCTGGTCTCAAACTCCTGTGCTCAAGCGATCCTCCTGCTTCAGCCTCCCAAAGTGCTGGGATTACAGGTGTGAGCTACGGCACCCAGCCTCTACCCGTTTACAGAAACAGTTTGCCAACCTGGTGTAAAATAGTTCATCTGCAACTCACTGCTCCACATACCTCACTTCACAGAATTGCTGTGAGAAGTAATGAGATTTGGGTTTAGTAAACTGGAAGATTCCATAAGACGCAAGGTGTTACTACTGCCCTGATTTCATTTCTCTCAATACCATCCTTACAAAGGCAGGAGAATCTAGAAGGAAGATCTTATATAACAGAAAGAGAAACTAAAGTTAACAAAGGGAGACAAATGGCAGCAGAAATAAATGCTCCTGTTTTCCCCGAGAGGCTTCCCACAGCAAGGGCCTCAGCCATGTACTCCCGCAAATTTGGGGATGTACAGACTCATCTGGAAAGAGCTAAAGGGGAGGACCAAGCATTTTTCAGGAATTTAATAAGCCAGTTGTTAAACACACCATTATTGAAAAGTAAATTACATAAAGTTATAATAATTTAATAAATGATATTAAAAGGAAAGGCAATAAATACTCTAATGTTATCAATTCCTAATTCTTTGACTATCTTTTATTATCAGTGTTCTTGAGGTCATTTACACCTGTTCCATGTGTATGGTAAAAATGCTACACATTAGTGTGCTACTGTGACTGTTTTCCTGGCTCTGCATTCAATGATGTCATATTTGGTATCTTGAAATTAGTCATGGCAGGAGTATTTACAATTGGCAGTAGGCAAGCTCCACAAACCAGGCATTCCCCCCAGTCTCAAAGCTGTTTGTTAAACATTTACCAGCATGCTGCTGGGACCAGGACTTCCATTTACAAGAGATTCACAAGGGAGACAGAAGGCAAGTAAAGAGTGGAGAATGACAGAGAGCAGGGGGTGGACATCATGGGGTGCAGAAGAGGAGGAGGGTCAGGTCTGCTTCTGTTCCAAGAAGCTTTTGAACAAGAAGAGATGTATTTGGAGACTAAGGCTTTGATGTAGCCATTTCTATGGTGTGCGTTCTTTGGTTCCGCCTCCAGATTAATGAGGTGTCAAAGAACTTAATTGCATAAAGACAGGAACACCAAGGTTCCGGAGGGTCGGTGGTTGGGGGGCGGTGAATGATTCGCCCGGAGTCATCCAGTGCCTCACAGCCAGGTCTAGTATCCTGACTCCTTCTCCCAGGCTAGCTCTTTCCAGAACAGTGACACTGTCTTACCAAGCACCTGCTGATGACAGGAAATGGACGCATGAGTCGGACCTGCATTGCTGCTGTCTTCCTATCAGTGAGAACCTGTCTCCCTCCCTTCTGTCAACAGGCATCTGGAGGCTTTGTTAATCTAGGAGAGTCTGACCACCCACATCCTCAGCTGGTCCCGTCCCTCCACAGCCCTCTTCTCCCAGCCCTTCAATCATCTCCCTGGACTATGTTTTATTCCTAACACAAGCTTATTAAGAGTGTGGGAGTATTCAGCACATCAAGTGTTTGGCACTGGGGTGAGGTGACTGACAACAGCTCTGGGAAGCTCCGCATAACCAACACCAGAATGAAGGGTGTCTTCATTCTCCAATGAGAGGACTTTGCATCCTGACTTTGTGTACTTTCTCAGGAGCAGACCACCAGAGACAGTGCACGCAAGGGGACAGGAGATGGCATTGTGAGAGTGGCCCACTCTGTGAGCGCATGAAATGATTTTAGAGCTCCACTCCCATTTGGTAGCACGTAAAACAGCAGACTGTTGAAAAGTCATGTTTGGAAGGAACCCAAGAGGTCATCATATCCAGAACTTCATTTTACAAACGTTTAAACTGAGTCCAGAAAGAGAATATGACAAGAGCAAATTTACATTGCTAATAGGTGATGGTGTTGGATTCAAACCCAGGTGTTTTATCCTGATGCAATAAGAAATACAGATTTGGTCTCTGTCCCTGGTCCTGGCATACAGCTCCTAAAACCCTTGTAATCTCTGACAAAAGAGTGTCTTTTGGATGCTAAGAGGAAACTGGTGGCTGGGAGCCCCAAGATGGCTTCAGAATGGGGGCTGGTCACGAGAAAGACCACAGTATGATTAGAACCTCTGGAGAGGAGAGAGAGGCTGAAGGTTGCGTTGATCCTTTATGGCCGATGATGTAATCAGTCAGGCCTATGTCATAAAGCTTTCATAAAAAACAAAGAAAACTTGGTTCAGGAGGCTCCAGACAGCTGAACCTGTGGAGGTGCCTGGAGGGTGGATCTTCCGGAAGGCACATGGCAGCTCTGCGTCCCTTCCCACATGCCTTGCCCTATGCATCTCTTCCATCTGGCTGCTCATCTGTATCCTTTATCATATCCTTTAAAAGAAACTGGTAAATGTAAAGTAAGTATTCTGTGAGCTGCTCTAGCAAATTCATTGAAATCAAGGAGGGAGTCATGGAAACCCCAACTTATAGTTGGTTGGTCAAAAGCACAGGTCACAACCTTAGTCTTGCAACTGGCACCTGAACTGGGGGCAGTCTTGTAGGACTGAGCCATCAGCTGTGGGATCCGACTCTCACTGCAAGTAGATGGTGTGAGAACGGAACTGAATTATAGGACACCCAGTTGGTGTCTGCTGGAGAATTTCTTGGTGTGTGGGGAAAAGCCTCCATGCATCTGGTCACAGAAGTATGCTGTAGTGAAAAACAGTTTGTTTTCCCTTCAGACTGCGTCTCTTTATAGTTTGTTATCTTCTTTTCTTTTCTTTTCTTTATTTTTGTGATGGAGTCTCGCTCTGTTGCCCAGGCTGGAGTGCAGTGGCCAGATCTCAGCTCACTGCAAGCTCCGCCTCCCAGGTTTACGCCATTCTCCTGCCTCAGCCTCCTGAGTAACTGGGACTACAGGCGCCTGCCACCTCGCCTGGCTAGTTTTTTGTATTTTTTAGTAGAGATGGGGTTTCACTGTGTTAGCCAGAATGGTCTCGATCTCCTGACCTCGTGATCCGCCCGTCTTGGCCTCCCAAAGTGCTGGGATTACAGGCTCGAGCCACCGCGCCCAGCCTAGTTTGTTCTTTTCTAAGAAAAAAAGCTAGAACTTAAGTCTCTTAGCTTCAGACACAATGTGAAATTTATGGAACCATTATTTAAAAAAAAAAAAAAAAAAAGGAAACCTACATATAGCTTACTTCCTGGAAGTATGCTGAACACTATGAAATGAATTCAATAAACATGATTCCTGTGATTTATAGCCTGGTTTACAGTTTAAAATTGAGATGGACATAGATGGAAAAGGGGGTTTAGGCTTAAACAATAGATATATGGATAGAAGTTGCATTCTATGGCTGAATGTAAGCTTGGTGGAGTGAGGATTACATGAGTTTGAGAAGCAAAGACCTGAGTTCAAATCCTATCTCTGCTGTCTATTAGTTGTGTGACTTTGGGCAAGCTGCTCAGCCCCTGAAAACCTCAAATTCCCAGACTATAAAATACAGACAATAATATTTACTTAACAAGGATGTTGTGAGGATAGAATGAGATATTTGTAAAGTGTTTAGTATAGTACCTGGAGCAGAACAGGTGCTCGATAATGGTAACTACTATCATTATCTCAGTGACAGCTAGTTCAAGGTGCTGGGAGTAGGTAAGGACAGAAATGTGGGAAGTGGGGAAGGAAATGATTTACCTACCTGGTGTTGATCACAATAACAGCAAAAATTCCTCATAAGGTATTTGCATTGCTCCTTATGATTTATAAATAGTCCTGAAAGACAAAACAGATTTAGTCCTATTTCATAGGCTAACATACACTTGTATTTATTCAGTTAAGGTTTACTGTTTCAGACTTGTTCTAGATATGAAGCTACAGCAATGCACAAGCAAAGGCTAATGGAAAATTCAATGGCCCAGACTCTGATGGTGGATTTTCTAAGCTAGTATCTCTTTCAAGCCTCACTCGTTCTGTTTGGCAAAGGCCTTGAACACCCAAATGACCAGAATTTTGAGGAGAAGAAAGGCAGGGATGAAAAGAGGTTGCCATGTGCTGACTCATCCCATGGCCCTCCAGAGCACTGATGAGGGGTGGGAGGTCGCCTACAGAGGCCTCTTTCCTTGATGGTGCTTCCAGAGTTGGCATGCACCCATTCTGGGCTCTTGGAGGCTTATGCCCACAGGACAATTGCTTCTAGGCTGCTGCACTGGGCTCTGTGCCAGGCAGACTGGCATTCAATTCAGTCGAAGCCAGAGTGCAAAAAACTAAAGACAGGACAGGTGTTGCATGTCAATGACAGGAAAAAGATGGAAAACACTCTCTGCTCTGCTAGTCTGTACAGACGCTGGCTTGGCCTGTTGCAAGTGTGTGGGAGAGGCATACATAGGTGTACGCACACAGGATGGGCAGGCATCCGAATTACCACAACTGGTCAAGAACTTTCACAAGTGGTGGAAATAGAAGAAGCATGTATGTTTGGCAAATGTGACTGCAGACTGTGTATATGTGAACAGGTTTGTGGCTTGGGTGTTTGAGTACGTGCTGTGCGTTGTGAGAATGGTGGGTGGGTGTGAATGTGTGTGTGAGCGGTGTATATCCAAGATGTAAATAGAAAGCAAAGGGGCTGATGTCATAAGCCACAAAAACTCTGTAGCCAAATGCCTTCAACATGGACCTGTGTGTGTTGTTTGTATGTGTAACTGGCACACGTCTGGTCTAGTGATCTGTGTATTTAAAATTACCTATGAGGACCAGGTTCAGTGGCTCATGCCCATAATCCCAGCACTTTGGGAGGCTGAGATGGGAGGATCGCTTGAGACCAAGAGTTTGGGTCCACCATGGGCAACATAGCAAGACCCTGTCTCTAAATAAATTTTTAAAAATTAGCTATGTGGTGGCATATGCCTATAGCCCCCAGCTACTTGGGAGGCTGAGGTGGGAGGATTGCTTGAGCCCAAGGTTTGAGGCTGCAGTGAGCCATGATCAAGCCACCACAGTCCAGCCTGAGTGAAAGAGTGAGACCTTGTCTCAAAAAACAAACAAACAAAAAAAAGTATGAATAGAAGCATTAGTGTTGTGTGTATTTGTACATGAGCTTGTATGTATAAGCGTTGGGTGTTGCTATGGTCTGAATGTTGGTTTCCCTCCAAAATCCATGTTGGAACCTACCACCCAATGTCATGTATTAAGGGGTGGGGCTTTTGGGGAAGTAATTAAGTCATGAGGGCTGTGCCCTCTTGAATGAGATTGATGCCCTTATAAAAACGATTGAAAGGAGCAACCTTGCTGCTTCCAACACATGAGCAAGAAGCTGTCATCTTGGAAGCAGAGGGTGGTCCTCACCTGATATCAAACCTGCCTGTGCCTTCGTCTTAGACTTTCCAGCCTCTGGAACCATAAGAAAGACATGTCTGTTGTTTATAAATTACCCAGTCTAAGGTATTTTTGCTATAGCAGCCTGAACACACTAAGGTAAGTATGCTACGTGTTTATCTATGTAAATCTTTGTGTGCTTCTGGCCAAGGCTGGGAAACAAGATATAGTGTGGGACAATGAAGGATTCTGGCTTTCCTGTAGGCCTAGGATTCTCTCTCCCTATACATTGGATACAGTATCCTGAGTGAAATCCTAAAGGTCTAGATAAATGTAATAAGGCTTTGACCCCTGACACCATCCACTTGCCACTCAAACCCAAGCCACCCAGAAACACCTGCCCTGCTAGGCCCCACCACCAGGAGGAGTATCTAACACAAAGGCTGACAACACAAAAGATGTCATCTTACACTCCCCTCATTCTGTCCCTTAAAGAAAAGGGACTGCTGTTGAAACTGAACCATTCATGCTGGCTCTGCTCTGCAGAGCTGTGACACAGACATCCCAATTTCCCACCTAGAGCCTACAGGGGCCAGTTGGAAAGCCCAGATAATTTCCTCACTACCTTGTCATCTCCTGAAAGCTGCTTACTCTAGCAGGCCCCCCTCTGTTCTGAGGCTGACATTCCTTCTTTTCTCATTTCTCTCTGCTTTTGTCTAATGAGGTGCAGGAGGCTGCTGAAACTGACAATAGAATTACCCTGGACTCTAGATCCTGTCAATCTCCATTAGGAGCCCAGGGAGAGAACAGTCAAAGCACCAGGACACCTTGGTGCTATTATTGTAATGGGGTTCATTGCGAGAGCAAACAAAACAACATCCCCCCGAGATGCTCACCCTGGGCTGATGAGTCACTCTGGCTTCCAGCCCAGGCTGCAGCATCCACCTCACCCCACCACTCCAAGGAGCCAGAGCCCTGGGACGTCATGAACCTCACTGCCACGGGCGTGGGAATGTCAGGGAGGCTCATTCTTCCCCTGAAGATCTGCCTAAGGTTGGCTCAACAACCCTCTCTTCATTTAATGACTTGTGAGCAGTACGTACAAAGCCTCACCTTGATTTCTGTAATGTCCTAGGTGATTTAGGTCCTCTTGACCACCTCTCATTTCGTAAATTATCACAGCTGGTGAATTATTTGGTACATGGACCATCTCTCTGATCCCCTCACCTTCCATATGCTTTTTTTAGGGTTCTACCATTTCAATTCCTCGTGGAACTCAATCTGTTTTCTTAACTGATGCAAAAAGACCACTTAAAGGTAAGTCTTTTCAACAATGGTGCTGGAACAGTTGGACAAATATAGGCAAAAAAATGACTCTCAAACCTCTCAAAGTTATTATAAAATTAATTCAAAGTTAATTTTAAATGCATGAGTTTATACAGGTGTGGTGGCTCACACCTGTAATCCCAGCACTTTGAGAGGCTGAGGTGAGCAGATCATTTGAGCCCAGGAGTTTGAGACCAGCCTGGCCAACATGGCGAAACCTCGTCTCTACTAAAAATACAAGAAAACCAGCCAGTGGGGTGGTGGTGCGCACCTGTAATCCTAGCTACTCGGGAGACTGAGGCAGAAGAATCTTTTGAACCCAAGAGGCGGAGGTTCCAGTGAGCCGAGATCATACCACTGCACTCCAGCATGTGCAACAGAGTGAGACTCTGTCTCTAAATAAATAAATAAATAAATGCATCAGTTTACATGTGAATCATATGTAAAATGTAAAACTAAAAACTTCTAGAAGAAAGCATAAGAGAAAATCTTTGAGACCTTAGTTAGTTGGAGTTTTTAGATAAAATACCAAAAGCATGATTCATAAAAGAAAAAAGATAAATTAGATATTATCAAAATTTAAAATTTGTTCTGCAAATGATGCTGTTAAGAGAATAAAAAAATATGCCACAGATGGGGAGAAAATATTTACAAATCACTAAATAATTACAAATATCTAAAGACACCTCAGCCAGGTGTGGTGGCCCACACCTGTAATCCCAGCATTTTGGGAGGCTGAGGCAGGAGAATCCCTTGACTCCAGGAGTTCGAAACCAGCCTGGACAACATAGTGAGACCTCCCATCTCTACAAAAATAAAAATTAGCCAGGCATAGTGGCACACACCTGTAGCTTCAGCTACTTGGGAGGCTAAGGTGGAAGGATCCCTTGAGCCCAAGAATTCAAGGCTGCAACAAGACGTGATCACCACTGCATGCCAGCCTAGACAACAGAGTGAGACTCTTTCTGAAGAGAGAAAGAGAGAGAGAAAGAGGGAGAGAAGGAAGGAAGGAAGGAAAGAAGAAAGGAAGGAAGGAAAGAAGGAAGGAAGGAAGGAAAGAAGGAAGGAAGGAAGGAAGGAAGGAAGGAAGGAAGGAAGGAAGGAAGGAAGGAAGGAAGGGAGGGGAAGGAATCTTCAAAACTCAACAATAAGAAAACAAACACCACTAGAAAAAAAAATGGACAAAAGATTAGAATAAGCACTTCTCCAAAGAGATATAGAAATGAAAAATAAGCATGTGGAAATATGTTTAATATCATAGTCATTAGAGAAATGTTCAATTAAAACTACATTGAGATACCACTACAAATCTATTAGAATAGCAAATAAATAAAAACAGCTGACAATACCAAGTGCTGGTGAGGTTGTGGAGCATCTGGAACTCTCATTCATTACTTGTGGGAATGCAATGATACAGCTCCCTTTGGAAAACAAGTTGGCAATTTCTTATAAACACTACCATATGACTACAATCCCACCTGCTCAAGAAAAAGGGAAACTCATGTTCACATAAAACCCACTACCTAAATGGTTATAGCAGTTTTATTCATAATTACCAAAAACTGGTATAAGCCAAATATTCTTTAACTGGCAAATAGATAAACAAACTGTGGTGCCTCCAACAGTGCTAGAGTGGAATACTACTCAGTCATGAAAACGGACAACTACTGCTTGACACAACAACGTGGAGGAATCTTAAATGCGTTTTGCTAAGTGACAGAAGTCAGACCCAAAAAGTTGAATATTGCATGATTTCTTCTATATGACATTCTGGAAAAGGCGTAACTATAGGGACAAAAAGTAGATCAGTGGTTGCCAGGGGTTAGTGGTGGGGAGAGAAGCTGACTATAGAGAGGCAGGACAAGGGAATTTTTGGAGTAATTGAATTGTTCTCTATCATGATTGTGGTAGTAAATTCATAACTCTATGCTTGTCAAGACCTATTGTACCATATAACATAAAAAGTGAATTTTACTGTTTGGAAATTTTTAAAAATTCACCCGAATGTTAGGGGAACCCAAAATGGAATACAAACTAAGAAATAAAACCGTAATACAAATAAATCATATACTTAACATTGAAAGAGATGGAAAAGGAAATAACTAACAGAAGTAACTTCAGAAAACAGTTTTGAATGGATGCTATAAGACTAAAGACAAGAACTGTACTGAACGTGGTTTTTGTTACACAACAAAAACAGAAAGAACTCTACACAAGTACTGTACTGTAGTAAGTAAATTTGTTCCTCACAGAGGTATGGGTTAGCGGTTCTGAAACTACTTTACGTGTGTGCATACTGGGGTTGAAAAAACAAGTTAATACAGTCAATTCTCACACATTGCAGTGGCTACATTCTATAAATCACTGTAAATACTGAATTAACAAATACTGAAGCATTATTCCAAGGGGAAATACAGAGTTAGGGTCCTATGAGCCTCTGATCATACCATTTTCATCAACCAATCAATACACTGCCTTGTTTTGTGTGTGTTTCTGTTTAAAGACACTTTATTTACTATATATTGTTCATTCATTAACATCGAACTCATGGCCAACCAGACGTGCTGTAACTCATGCCTGAATGAAGCTTGTCTAACACAGGTATTTTCTTTGTGAGGCTATACCAGCCTTTTCCTGCTCAGGAATGTTAGACAGCGCTTCAGCACTATGCTTGGGGGCCATTTTAAACAGCAAAATCACCAATAAAAAGCATAAAAATGGGAAAAACATGACACTAAATAGACTATGAAAAGGACACTTGTTTACAGTGTGAGAGCTGGAGCAAGAAGGCAGAATGGAGCCTGGTTTTGACATCAGCTAAGAACAAGCACATTGGGCTAAAGTTTTTGAAGCTCTGGGCATGTCAACGAATGACTGGCAAAAGACCACAAGTACTGGTTTTGGAGTTATAAATTATAGGTAGTAGGAGAATTTGCAAATACAGAATCCATGAATAGCGAGGATCAACTTTGTATGGTAGACAACGAGAGCCAGATGAGGGGAATGAGGCAGCAACCCAACCATCTGTCAAGGCCAGTCACAATTGCTGAGTGCACCAGACTTTCTGGAGTTAAAACTCATTGCATGCAAGCAAGCTGGAAGGTCCGTTAGACACCAAGTGTTCACCACTCCTTTTACAAAGACCACTGAGGCCTAGGGAGGAATACGTGACTTGTCCAGGTCACACATGAAATAGTACTCTGTCTTCCTTTCCTGTAATGGCCTTGTGGTGCCTCAGTTCACCTCTCAAGGATCTGAGGTCCTGAAGGCTGGGAATTTTGTAGGGAGGAGTTAGCATATTTAAAACCCAGGCCTCAGTTTACCCAAATGAATTTCTTTCCTATACCAAGATCTGCCGGAAAGAACTTCTAGATAGCGAGTGAAGTGCCAAGGCTCAGTCTTAGACCATCTCTGTTTCTACCAGTACTCACTCTCCAGGTAATCCTATCCATTCTCATTACTTTAAGTATCATCTTTTGTTTGTTTGTTTGTTTGTTTGTTTTTTGAGATGGAGTTTTGCTCCTGTTGCCCAGGCTGGAGTGCAGGGGCGTGAGCTCGGCTCACGGCAACCTCCACCTTCTGGTTTCAAGTGATTCTCCTGCCTCAACCTCCCGACTTTAAGTACCATCTGTATGCAAATTTACATCTCCAGCCCAGACCTCTTCTTCCAGACCCCAGACTCCAGTTTCCAACTGCCTTCTTGGTGTCGCTGTGTGGATACCTAACAGGCACCTCAAACCTAACGTCTCCAAAGCAGAAGTTTGATGCCCTCCCTCAACCTGCTGCTCCCGTCCCCATTCTTTCCTATCTTAGTAAATGGCAGCAGGAATTGCTAAGGCTAAACCTGGAGCATCATTCTTGAATCCTTTCTTTCTCTCATATCATGCATACAATTCAGCAGGCAACCTGTTGGCTTGGAGGACTTCTTACCACCTTCATTGCTACCACCTAGGCCCTCTGACTACTGTGTTTGCAAATCTCTTGAACTTTGTCCCCTGTTTCCAGCTTTGCCCCACACAGTCTGCCAAATAGCAATTAGAATTGTCCTTATAAAATGTCAGGTCAAGTCACTCCTCTGTTCAAAACCCTCCAATGACCTCAGAGCAAAATCCAAGGCCCGCAGATGACTCCCAAGGCCTACATGAGCTCTGATCTCTCCTCCCACTTCACCCCGATTCACCTCACTCCAGCCATGCAGATCTTGGCTGTTCCTGAACACTCGGGCAGTTTCAGCTGGGCCTGTGCTCTTGGGGTCCCTCTGTCTGGGAAGTTCTTTTACCAGAGAGCAGGTTTGTAGCTCTTCAACTTTCCCCCTGGTCCCAGACAAGCAGGAGGACATCTGGGTTAGAAACCTTAGCTTGCCAGGTGGAGTCAGGCCTAGACCTCCAGCCTTACATTTTACTGAGCTCTGCTCCAATGTCCCTTTATCAAAGAGCTCTGCCAAACTGCACCATCTCCATCACTTGACATCCCCTTCATCCTGGTTTGTCTTTTTCTTTTCTTTCTTTTTTTTTTTTTTTTTTTTTTTTTAAGACAGAGTCTCGCTGTGTTGCCCAGGCTGGAGTGCAGTGGCACAATCTCGGCTCACTGCAAGCTCCGCCTCCCAGGTTCACGCCATTCTCCTGTCTCAGACTCCCGAGTAGCTGCGACTACAGGAGCCCGCCACCTTGCCCAGCTAATTTTTTGTATTTTTAGTAGAGACGGGGTTTCCCCGTGTTAGCCAGGATGGTCTCAATCTCCTGACCTGGTGATCCGCCCGCCTCGGCCTCCCAAAGTGCTGACATTACAGGCATGAGCCACCGCGCTCAGCCCTAATTTTTGTATTTTTAGTAGAAACAGGATTTCACCATGTTGGCCATGCTGGTCTCGAACTCCTTACCTTAGGTGATCCGCCCGCCTTGACCTCCCAGAGTGCTGGAATTACAGGCATGAGCCACTGCACCCAGCCCTGGTTTGTCTTCTTAACATTCTTTGCCATCTCCTCTGCTATATCTGTTTATGTATCCACTAGATCGGAAGCTCAGGTCTAATTCCGTGTACCTAGAATATTGCCTGTATCGTAGTAGGCATTTAAGGTTTTGTTGAGAGACAGAATGAATGAACGCACAGAAGGGTTTGCTTTTCAAACCAGAGCCTCCCTACCTCCTGCTCTGCCTGCTAAGGATCAGGAGGAGACAGCAGCTAAGGAAGGCAGTCCTGAATTTTCCCAAGGGCTAGGGAGTAAGTGTGGGGCTCCCTGAGAAACCCTGGAAGCACTCACTCTGCCGCCAAGGCTGCAAGGAAAACAGGCCAGAGTATCCTAACAGCCTCCACTCAGAAGGGGCCTGGAAACTTTCAACGAGACAAAATAACAAATGCAGTGGTTTAGGGTTTGGTGGGGCTTCCCACTCCTCCCACCCCTAGGCCCACATTGAATGCCCTCAGCCCTTCCTGCTGCACCGCGGCCTCACTCTGCTGATGTTCACAGAGCCAACTTCCTCCCGCCCCACACAGAAGTTCCCAGAGCTCACTGGGAACCTTCTGATTTGCATCTCCAAAGAAATAAAATAAATTCCACTAAATGCTGTTTGTTTTTCCTTCTGTTTGCCCTGAGGCGGGCCTGTTGTGGCTCCTGGGATCCCGAGTGGGTAATTCAGGCGATTTGTGGTTCAGGGAGCCGGGGACCTTAGAGGCCTTTACAATAAAAAGAGGGGAGCCTGCAACTCCCATTTGAAAGGAGATGGGGGGAGAGGCGGGAAAAGGAAAGAGGAACTGACAACAAAACCTGCCTGACACAATTATAGCCAGATTTGCATAACAGAGACCGAGAACTCACTTAGAAGGAGTGGTAATTAGATTCTCTGGTGATTAGGGACACTTTCCAAACGTGGGGAGAGGAGACGGAAATCCAACCTTGAAGTGGGAAAAGAATGTAGGAATTGGGGCTCGCTGTCGGGAGGCGGGAAAGAGGGTTTACAGACTGAGAGCTAATTGGCTCAAGGCCGACACCTCCTGGCAAGCCAATGTTTCCATCCCACATCTGCGTGTCTGGACTAGTGAGGGAAAGCGCTGAAGACCCACAGCCCTATGTGGGGGGCATCCAGGCTCTTTCCCAGACCAGCTGTGTGACCTTGTACACCTGTAATCTCTCTGAAGCCAGGTAACTCGCATGCCAAATAGGGTTTAGAGGGCTGCTTGTTGCTTAAATGAGATACTGCTGGAAGAGGGTGTGGAGGATAAGCACAGTCAGTGGGCTCATTTGAAAGACACCTTCCCCAACTGCCTTCCCAATGGGCATCTTACAACAACTGTGTTGCTTCTGGTAGTGCTTCACAGTGCGAGGTTGACCCCCTTCATAAGGAGGTAGCCTGTGAGTTAGGAAGGCAGTAACCCCAGGGTAGGAGAGAAGCTGCCAGCCTTGTGGCTGGGGCATGTGTAAATATGGAGGCCTAGGAGTGTTAGGAAACATGGTCTTAGATCAGTTCTCTCTCTCTCTCTCTCTGTCTCTCTCGCCCCAATTCTCACTTTCTCTGCTCAAGAAAGCATGACATCATGGGGTCACCTTGAATGCAATATTCATGCATATATGAAAAGCATTTGCAAATGTAGATCCCTTATTATTAGTAACAGATAATTCGTATCATACCTCCTGCTGCCTGGGCTATGAGCTTCTGGATGACAGGGACAAGATTTTTTATTTTTATTACCATTTTAAATTTCTAGCACTTGGCACATAGTGGGTGATCAGGAAATGTTTAATAAATGTCCAACCATTTTCGACATTTCCTTTTCTCTCCAGTGTTGTGGGATTGGCCAATGACTCTTTCAAACCGGACATCTTAACTTAGGTCTATATGGCCTTCATGACAGCAAAGAATTAAGGGACTTGTGGGGACTCATAATCCTCCCTGCTTGACTTCTGGGCAAGGTCAGGATGTTGGAACCAATGCTCTGGGTTCCTAAGAAAACAGTGAATTGCAAGAGGCTTCTTCAAAACAGAGCAGATTCATGTCATCCTCACCTCTCATCTGGACTCCAACGTTAGAACCTAATTGCTGTGATTAGAGAGGAATGAGTCAACATTTATCCTTCTTTTAAAGGGGGGGTGTGTGCGTGTTTCATTTAAGTTGTGGCTATGGAGGTATTCTCGCAAGTCAAGTATTAGCTGAAACTAAGAGTTTGTGTTCAGCCGGTTTCCATGGTAACCTGTTAGCTTCCGTTGCCTTCCTCTCTCTGCTCCTCTGTTACAGGGATATTCCTTTCCTAAAGGCCAAGATTAGTAAAAGAGAGAAACGGACATCATCCACACCAAGCTCAACTACTCCCAGACAGCACAGCTGAGGTGTGGCTGCAAACCCAGTGCGTCTGTCAGCGTGTGGTGGGGCTCAGAGCTGGTGGATCACATGCTCCCTGCTTCAAGGTCGCTCCCACCCAGATTTCTGTTCAGTCCCCACCCCACCCTGATGGCCAGGCTGGTGCTGTAAGCACAGCTGTGCCCAGGGACTTAATTATATGCATGGGATTCTGTTCTTTCCAAGACCAGGTATTAGTTTTTAAAATAGAAGGACAGCAAAGGGTTAGCAAGAAGACAGGAGAGGCAAAGAGAAGGAGAATGATAGAGACAGACGGAGTCAGAAAAGGAGCACAACAACCTTTTGACCTTTTGCTGTTTTGAGCAAACAACAGTCCCCAGAGATTACAGGTAGAAGCAGAAGTCAGAAGACCAGGACTCAGGCTCAGAATAAATATAGGCATAGCCTAAACATTTCCCAGTTTGCAGCTCACCCATTTGATGACACAAGGTATATAAGCCCATAAAACCACCTTTCTGTGGCAATATACATATAAAGGTCCCCATCCTTCACTCTTGATATTTCTACTACAATCAGTTACCTTCTTAGAGCAAGAGGACACATGCAAAGAATCATAGACTTAGGCTCTATTTAACCTAGACAACTACAGGCCAGACACTGCTTGAAGCCCATCACATGTATTCATTAACCGATTTCATCTCTACAAAAACCTTTAGATGTGGGTGCTATGAAGAACCACCATTTTACAGAGATGGAAATGGAAGCACAGAGAAGTTAAGTAAATTGTCCAAAGTCACACAGCAAGCTAGTGGCAGAGCCAGGGTTGCAAAGACTCCAGGGTTTGTGTTTGTAACCTCTACATCAACGTGGTTGAAAGAGAACTCAGCAAGCATCTCATTCAACCATCTCACTTTCCTCAGAGGAACCCAAATCCCAGAGTTTGTGACTTACCCAAGGTCATACAGCTTGTGAGCAGCAGATGCCCTGGGCAAGTGCCCAGATAATTAAGCCAAAGCTGCTTCTACCCCTTCTGGAAAAAGTCAACGAGGGCAAAGTCCTTGCCTCCAACCCCAGCTGCCTCCCCGTCCCCGGGGTTCACAGCCCTGGCTTCCTGCTCTTTGAGGTGCCCCTTCCCAGATGGCCCGTCTGCCTGTCTGAGTCTGACTTCCCTGGGTGAAGGGGAGGGGGCTCTGCCCAGCAGTCCTGCTAAGAGTGACAGCGCCGCCCACAACCCTGTCATCTCTGCCTCGCTCGTCCCTGTCAGCCGCCTCCCAGCTCCCAGCTGTCTGTCAGCAGCTGCTCAGGGATATAAATAGCCAGCCGTTGGCAGAGGCGCCCTGGCAGAGAGGGGCGGGGGCAGGGAGGAGGCAGAGGGGCTGCTGACAGGCAGTGAAGAAACCCGAGGGTCCTCCTTCCGGAGCAGACGTTCCAAGCTGATCCTCAGAGCAGCAGGTTGAGGCCTGGAGCAGGAGAGGGAGTGAGATTTAGCAGGAAGCAGTTGAGTAGAGGGATGGAGGCCGGTGGGCCAGCCCTAGCACTGTGTCCGAGGCCTTCCACCTATCGGGCACCGCAGACTTAGGTGCTGTTTAACCTAGACAACTACACGCCAGGCACTGCTCGAATCCCATCACATGTAATCCCATCACATTAACTCATTTCATCCCTACAAAGACCCTCTGATGTGGGTGCTATGAAGAGCCATCATTTTACAGAGATGGAAACGGAAGCACAGAGAGGTTAAGCAAATTGTCCAAGGTCACACAGCAAACTAGTGGCAGAACCAGGAGGACTCCAGTCCTCCCCTCCATCCCCAGATTCTTGAGGGAGTATAGGGGGGACTATTCTCCCCATAATATTTGTGGGGTATAAGGATGCTAATTCTGTGGGGAGCAGGTGATCCTGGAGAGGAGAGGGTCCCCAAGGCCTGCTGTAAGCAGAGTAGGGGTGGATAGAAGGAAAAGGAGAATTTCCGCAGAATTGGAAGGACAAGAGAATAATTTAAAATTCAGCTAACATTTATCAAGCCTGTAGCAGATGTGTTGAGTGCTTCCGCACACATCACCTCATTTCATCGTCTCTATAATCCCACGGTGGGCAGTATCGCTGTTTTACAGATAAGGACGCTGAGGAGTGATAAGGAGAATCAAGAAACAGCAGCGCTGGAGGAAACTTTCAAGATCGTTAGGTTCTGTCCCCACATTCTGCTGAGAAGACACAAAGAAGTTAGTGACATGGCCAAAGACACACAGCCTGCAGTGCAGGGCTGGACATGGCTGGACAGTAGCTCCCTGGGCCTGCCCGCCTCTTGGTGCGTGGCTGACAGCTGCTGAATTGATCCGACCTTAGGAAAGTCACTGAGCACCCCCGGAGCTTAGGTGAAGTTAGGAAAGGCGCTAACAGGATCTACGTTATGGCTCAGCAAAGACTGCCCTTCTAGTAGTTCTTGGACTAGAGCGATGGATCTCACACTGTGGTTTGCATCAGTAACACCTGGAAGGCTATGAAAACAGAGTGCTGAGTCGCACCCCAGAGTTTCTGAATAAGTGGGTGTACTGTTTATCTTTTTAACTTTCTATATGTATTACGATGTTTTGATGTTTAAACAGCTTTCTGGCTGGAGAAAGACTGCCCCTCCGTAGGCTAGCCAAATTCTTAGAGAGAGCGATGGGCTCAGTGGGAGCAGGCCTTTGATGTGCCAACTAACCCACCCAGAGCCAAACCTCTATCTGGCGCTTCTACCCCAGGAAGAAACCTTCTTCTGCCCTAATCATCCCAGGGCCAGGTACCGGGCAACTGGAGACCACCCCTGTAGTTTAAAGCCTATTGACATTGTCCAAACTAGCCAATTTAAAAATGTTCACTCCGCCCTGCTTTGCCTTTCTCATGGAAAACCCAGCGAAGAGTAGCTCTCTCCTCACTCCTGCCCATCCTGCCTCCAGGCCACTCTGACACTTTCCCACACAAAAGTGCACAGGACAGGAGGTCTGTGCTGGAGCCTGAGAATTGGGATTTCTATTAAATAACAAGTTCCCGGGTGATACTAATACTGCTGGTCTGGGGACCCCACTGTGAGAACTATTGGAATAGAGAAGTCAAAGGTAGTCGGGAGCAGAGCCCCTTGAAAGGAAAAGGATCAGGACACTGATCTCTTATTTACTCTAATTCAGTAGGTCCTGATGGACTGAGATGGTAATGACCTTAGACATCACCGGTGAGAATGCCTGAAGGGAGAATTCATCCTGAGGGCAACTGCAGACAGGGCTAAGCAAAGTGTGGCCCGTGGACCAGCAGCATCATCGGCATCCTGTGGGAGTTGTGAGAAATGCAGATTATTAGGCCCCATTCGAGACCCTAATGAATCAGAATGTCTGAGTGTGTGGGCCCCGGATCCATGCTTGAAGAAGCTCTCCGGGTGATTCTAACACACCGTGAAATTTGGGAAGCACTAGTGTAGCCCAATCATCTGCCTTCATACTGAAGCCTGCATTACTTTGATGGCAAAGTGGCCGGTTCTGGCACAGAGTGTGGCACAGAGTGTGACTAGTGTGGCAGTGGCTAGAAACTCTCTCAGACTCAGCTACTTAGCTGGTGACCTGTGGGGAGAGTAGCAAAGCAGGTGAGTAAAAGCTCATTTGCACTGTATCAGAAATCCCAGAAGTGGCACAGCCCTGAGCGGGTCTGTGCGGGTGTCTGATCGGCAAGGGCATAAAGGCTGCCATGGGAAAGCCCCTCTGGACTGTGTGAGACCAATGCAGAGCCATCATTCAGGAGGCAGCGATAGAAGCAGGGATTGGGCCGGCTCTCTGGTAATCTTTTTACTGGCCCTTCGCACTACATAAGCCCTAGGCTTTTCCATCCACTGCCAAGGGCAAGCGCTGGGGAGGAAGAGGGAGTACTAAGAGATCCTAGATTTTCTGCTCAGTTGGAAAGGTGGTTGCTTAAAGGACTGATTTAAGTATTCAAAGATCTGTGACCTTCTTTGTACCCTCAGCTGATGAAATACATCACTCTGTTTATGTTTCTGTAAATTTCATATTTTATTTGTGCCTCTAACAGAGAGAGTTGGTCAGTGGGACTTGCAACGGAGAATTCTGACTCATGGTGGCCCGAAGATGAAGGCTAAGGAAGGAGGTCATTTGAAGCATATTGCATGGCCCAGGATCTTTAGTCTGCCCTGAGGACTGTAGATTCCAAACAGCAGAAGGTGGTTCCACTAAAGACTGCTTCAAGGGAGGGTCTGGGAGAGGAGTGAATGGGAAGATGCCCCTTAACACCTGGAGGTGATTCAGCCTCACCCTCCCCCAGCATCTGGCACCTACTTCTCCTTCCCAAGCACCTCACACCTCTGCTCAGGCGGTTCCCTCGGTCTGGAATGCCATTCTCCACTCTGCCCAGATGACAAACACCTGTACCTCTTTCAGGACTTGGCTTGAGATCTTTTCTCGGAAGATTTTCCAGACCTGTCCTGAGACAGGGTTTCCATTTCTCCCCATGCGCCCACTGGACCCTCTATGTATTTCCATCATAGCACATATACCTTCTGCTCCAAGACTGCAAATTCCCCAAGGCAAAGATGGCCTTGTCTTTCTTTTTAGACTCAGTACCTGGAATGGCAAATGAGATAGATACTACCCAGGTAGAGCTTATAATCAGGCGGAATTTTTATAAAGGTATCTGAATAAGGAATTAAGCCTTCAGTGAGGAGCTTTAAATGCATGATATTTTACCAATTACACTACCAGGACTTTAGCATCTAATCTGCTTTAGAGTCACTCCTGCCTAGGGGAGCTCCTAAGTGAATGGGAGAAACCCTGTTCTTGCCCTTAAAGAGTTCCAGTCTGAGAGGGGTGACACAGCCCTTGCCCTCAGCGGATTCCCAGAGTGATGGGTAAACATAATGTATTAGTCACGACATTGTTTCCTGCCGTGTATTGGTTTCTTTTCATGCAATAAGAAATGTGGCCCGTGAAAGTCCAAGCCTAAATTGTCCTGCAGTTCACAGACCAGAGACAGAGCTTATATCCTAACACTGAATCTCAGAGAAGGCACTGTTTGGCCTTACATGGGCCAGGTACCCATCCCTGTGGGCAGGTGGGACTGAGTGGAAGAAAGGAGACCAGGCTGGCCCTGCTGATCTACACAGAATGGATTTGCCATGGGACAGAGGTCTGGTACTGGGGAGGGGATTTGGAGGGGAGCACAGCAAGTTGTGCTTGACTGACAAAACTACTGCCCTGGATTGCCGAGGAGGCTGGACATATAAACGCAGCGCAGAATGTAGACTGGGGCACATACCACAGAAGCAAGTGCAGATCAATACTCCAGAGTGCACTTAGAAGCTGGGAGGAGTCCTAGTGTTTGAGGTCAGGTGGAGTTAAACAGGGAAAGCTCACCCTGGGAGATGAATCTTGACGAGGAATTGGAAGAAAGAGTGCAACAAGTTTTGGGGTAGAAGAGGCTTGTCCTTGCAGATGCCTAGGGACAAGGATGGGGTTTGCTGAAGGAATACCCTGAGGAAGAAGAGTGCAATTTCTTGGATGATGCTGGAAACCCCAGGCCCCACCAGTCTCACACACCTAGCCCGGGGCCCTTACCCCTCTGCTCCCAGTTACAGCATAGGATGCTCGCCCACCCACAATGGTGGGGACCAGCTCTTGGGAACCTGCAGTCTTAGAAGATAAACCTGCATAGATTTACTCCTTCCAGAGAGAGAAACAGGGATGGGGGGTTGGCGTGGGGGAGGTTAAGTCCTGTGGAAATTAGCAATAGTGCA
This sequence comes from Macaca thibetana thibetana, assembly GCF_024542745.1. NCBI lineage: Eukaryota > Metazoa > Chordata > Mammalia > Primates > Cercopithecidae > Macaca > Macaca thibetana. Next base: position 158,408,278 of record NC_065578.1, read on the forward strand.
GTGGGGACAGGAAGGAATTGGGAATTGAAGGGGGAGAGGGAGAGAGAGAGAGAGAGACACTAGAGCCATACCACCCTGAACACACCTGACCTCCTCTGATCTGGGAAGCTAAGCAGGCCTGGGCCTGGTTAGTGCTTGGATGGGGGAGAGAGACAGAGGTTTTAGCCTGTGAAAGGAGCAGAGTATGGGATGGAGGAGAAAACAGGGGCAGCCCTCACTGTTGTCATGGCAACGCAGACACATCCAACTGTGCCCACTGTGTGTGAGTCTTTTCCTAAGCCAAAGCCCCAGGACAGAAAGGAACAAACAGAGCCCCAGGTGTGGGGCTCACCCCCAGAGAGCTTGTACCTCTCCTGGCTGGGCACTGCCAGGGGCAAGAGTGGGTGATTCCTTTCAGAGGTCACCTTTCCCTTGGAGCAGACAGGAACGCTTCCCATGCCAAGTGTCTTTTGCTGCAGAAAGGAATATAATGGTAGGCACGTGGTTTGTGCATGAGGCATGGTTGGGGCCCTGGGGTCAGGGGAGAGGTCTCCCATCAGGTGGGCACAGAGGGTGGCACAGCCATGCTCACACATCCCCATGGAGCCCAGGAGCTCACCACCAGGACCATGCCGCCAGGCAAGGTACAGCCCTGCTTCCTTCTCCCCAGGTTGGGGTGTGCTGGGCTCCAGATGGATTTTAGGAAGGCAGATTCCTCAGTTGGCTGGAGGAGGAGTCTCTGCCAAGCACCCGCAAAGCTGAGCTTCCCCCACCCTCCTCTTCTTATCTCTCTCCCTTTTCATTTTCTTGCCCCCACTTCCTCTGCTTATCTTCTTTCAGCTCTCGTTTTCTTTTCTATTCGCCTCGCCTCTCTCCCCGCCCACCCTGTCCTCTTTCCTCTTCCTCTTCCCCTCTCCACTGTCGTCTGTCTCTAGTTCCCTTGGTCTCTCTCCTCTATCCCCACCTGCCTTCTCTCTATTTAAATCGATACTGAAGCCAGAGGAGTAGGTGGAAAAATACTGCACTGGGGACAGCAGGGAGGAACGTTTTGGCGTTAGGCCTTTCCCTTCCTGCCACAGTAGAACCAGAGCAGAGATCCTGAGAACCATTACCACTCAACCACGCACCCCTCCCTGCACTCACAGCCCACACCCCAGCCAACACGGCCTCTGTCAGGTAGCAGGAGGCAAGAAGTCAGGGAAGGAGACAGCGGTCACACCCCAGTCCCCTCTTATGTACCCCGCAGCCAATTTTGATTCCAAACCCAAGAGGAAAGTGGAACTTTCTTAAGTTTGCTTCATCTTGGGGTCAAGCCTCATGGAAACCCTAGGTATTCTGCCGTTTGTAATTTGTCCAAAGCCAAAGTTGAGTCATCACGCCCCTGCCCCACAACTGAATTGTGTACTCATCACCATGGTGGGAGGGGGGCTGGGTCCCTGCTCCTGGGGAGTCCCAGAGTGCCTGGAACACATGCCCCAGGCCTGTGTGCTTGATGGCCTATGTGCTTGGGGCTGGGAGGACAGAGGTGGGCCTGAACATCTGGAGCTGAACAGGTTGGTTTAGAAGAATTTTCAGAACTGAAACCAAAGTTCAGAAATGAGGACAATCTTTTAACTCTCATTCTGCTAATATGGAACTCCTTCTTATGTTGTAAACCCACCCAGTGAGATGGAGGCTGCTCGTAAAGGTCCATAAACACATTTCCTGGAGTTCAGGACCCTCCCTTGGAGGAGCAGTTACCCACCAAGTAGCCCCTCTACTGCAGACAGCTATACTAGGAATAGGCTAGCCAAAGGGTGCCCCAGGATGTCAGCCTGGTGCCCCAAAGGAAACTCTTGACCCAAGAAACTCCTTCAAATGCATGCAAATTGACATTCAGTCACCTGAACGTCTCCTGGGTCCAGGTGCAGGCTGAGGGCGGTAATAAATGGGGCTGTCACCCCAAGAGCCTTCACTCATGCTCCAGGACCCCACACTGTAGAAAAATATAGGTCCCTGGGTGCCGCAGGCAGCAGGGGGTGGGTGGTGGTCAGCCATCAATCATCCGCTGCTGGGGCTGCGTGTGTGTACTGCACATACGTACTTGCCCTCACTGGCATAAATGTGACTGGGGAAGTCTTTGTTTATCTGTGTGTGCATGTTTGTGGGTGTTTTTTATCAGTGTGAAAAGGTGTAGTTATGCATATATTTTACATATCTGTGTTTGGGGGAATCTATGTAGGTACAGCTGGATCTGGACAACTGTGTGTGTGTGTGTGTGTGCGCGCGCACGTGTGTAAAATGAAGCATACACACACTACACAGAGAAAAAGCACTAGAGAAGAATGGGCACGCCAGCACGAGTGGTGAAAGAAAGCATAGCCTATGTAAGGCCTTATGGAGTTCTTAGCTTCCTGCTAGTGTTCACCATGGTCCGTCTCTGCTAATCTTAATGGTTGGTATAGAATCTTAGTCATTCTAGAGCACTTTGGCTTTTCAGAGCTGTTTCTTATCTATTACCTCATTTGATCCTCATAACAATTTCACAGGGATCCCTTTCCTAAATTCCAAGATAAAAGTTCTGAACTCAGAGAGGTTAAGTGACTTGCCTAAAGTCACACAGCTCCTTAGATTTGACAAAGTACTACCTAGACAGTTCCAGTAGGTGAGAAATGTCATCTATATCAAAGAGAAATGGTACATTGCTTTGCAGCTCATTCATCTAATATGCAACAGGTCTAACATTGGTCTAATGCAGCCTGGAACTTGCCCCTCTAAGACCTCCTAAGTCTGGACTAGGGTCAGATGTGAGTGCAGCTGCCCTGCAGGATAAGGGAATAAGTAAAAAACTAAAATGCTTGGGAAAAAACAGCCCCCACTAGACTTGTGCCCTAGCCCTCAATGTCAATTTATTTGCATGCATGCATGCACACACACACACAGCCTGGGTGCCCTCTCCCTGTGCGCCCCAGTGTCCTCTCCCTGTCTATTGGCATCCTTGTGACCAGGCCTGCTCCCAGAGCACATCCTAGATCTATAAGAGGGAGCAGTTTCGGTTCCTGCTCTCCAAGCTGTCCTCATGTGGGCAGGATGCACATGCAAAATGACTTAACACCGTCAAAGAAAACACACAAACAAATGCAGAGTAATAACCCAGCTGTAGAAGCTTTATACAGCCATGCCAGGGGGCGGACGGATGAGTGGAGAAACAGAACCGGGGGTGCTGAGTCAAAGCAGCTGTGTTCTGTGTTCAGGAACTGAACTCTAAGGGCAAGCTCTAGCTGGTACCTATGCCTCAAGGTCTCTTGCATAGTCTGGTATGGAGCACTATTGAATGGATGCCTTGGACCCCATGGGCTCTGACCCAGGGTCTGAGGCACCTGTGGGGCCTGGAGCAGAAAGGTGAAGTGGCAGGAGACCAGACAGACTGTCTCTGCCAAGGGGTAGAACAAGTGCCTCCATATAGGCCTCAGGCCAGCCTCCTCCTGTGGCCACCGATGCAATCGATGGCTGCCAGAAGATCTGGCCTGCCCTGGCAGCGCCTCGAAGCTGCACCAGGACTCCATCCTGAGTTCTGCAGGGCTCCTTCTCCATTAGATTAACTGTCCTCCTGAACAAGCTGGGAGAGAAGAGGCCACTGTACACAGAGGGAAACTGAGCCCAGGGCAGAAAGGAACTGGGCATTGGTTCATGCTGGACTCTGGAGAGCCAGACCTGCCAGCCTTCTTCTTCTGGTACTTCCTCCTCCCCACTGGCCTCATTTGAGGTCTTCTGGAGGTTTATTTAAACCAAGCTTTTACAAAAAATCCCTACCTTGTATCCCTTGGTTTATTTTCCCTAGGCTCCAGTTCCCTGCTTGTAATTTGGATCGCCCTGAAACGATATAAACATCTCTCTGTTTGAAGAGCCTCTGAGGAGCCTACAGCAGCTCTCTGGTCCTTCTGTGATCAGAGAAAGCACTTGGGAGTGGAGAGACATGGGCCCTCCTACCCCTGCCCCTGTCTGTGTCTAAGTCTCAGGACCGAGGCCTGAGGGTGCTGGAGAGGATGAGGCCCTGACGGGTCTGAAGAGCGTGCAGGGAGCTGGAGGGCTGGGAGCACTTCTGCTCCCTGAACCATGGCTGGTGCTGCAATTTACAGCCAGGCACCTAATTTATAAGCTGTTTTTACTGCTGTTGTCAAACAGCCACAAACCAAAGAAATAAAGTAGCCAGAGGAACAATGTCTCCCCTCCACCTTGGCCCTCCCAGCCTGTCTGCTGTGTCAGGTCCTCTGTCTCCAAGGCTGGAGAGCCGAGGTCCTCTGGTGACATATCTTCTAAAGTAATTCTCTTGGGGCCCTGAGAGGGTGGGAGACATATTTAAGGAAGCTAGTGGGGAAACCAAAGCCAACTGCATGGGACCGCCAGGTGGGAAGCTCCCAGGATCCCTCCAGAGAAAGGGGCACAGGTTCAAACTTTGCTGCCTCCTAGCCAGGCATACCTGGAAACTGCTCTTGAGCCCATGTGGCTACCTCACCAGCTTCTCCCTGGTGCCAAGGGGAGAAGGGCCAATGATGATGTCTGGCAGAAGGAAGGCAGTGATGGTCACTCTGGGGCTCCATCCCATTCAGGGGACAGCCCAACCATCACCCTGCTCAGACACAGCCCCCATGGTCCACACCACAGTCAGCACCTGATGGCCAGATCAGTGCTTGATGGCACGGTGCTGTTCCCTTGTGGGGAATGGTGTATGAGTCATGTCTTCTACACCATGATACCTCAGGGCACTTTGGTGTTCCCTTTCTCGTCACTTGTGGGCCGGTCCACAGTAAGCCGGTGATCAATAAATACACAGGGAGCGAACTGAGCGATTCTGGAAAGAAAAGGGGGACAACAGCATTGCCCCTGAAGAAGGTAGCAGGCAGGCATGAGGGTGCTGAGTGTGGAGTGTGAGGGAACCACCCAGGAAAGAGCTAGGAATGACCCCAAGGACTCCTGCTGACATGGCCATGGACTCTTGGGGAGAAGCTGGCCATTTCCAACAGTCACTCTTCTATATTTCACTTCCATGGTGGGCCTTGAACACAAGATGTGTTTGATCAGGTGCTGAGAGCTCCAAAAGGTCTCTGCAGTGAGAAATGTCAAGCACAGCCTCCCATTAATCATGCTGGAGGAACACAGAGGAGAGTGGCGGTCTCTCCCAGGGCCTCCAGGAATGCGTCATGGAGGAGGCAACACTTCGAGTAGAGTATAGAAGACTGAGTTTCCTGGCTACAGAATAGGAGACAGCTATTTCAAATCATGAAAGCAGGGTGGGCCGTGGCCACTCAGTTGCTGAATCCTATTTGCTCACCACAGATAACCAGCTCCAGCCACAGCTCAAGGTCAAGACTACTCTCTCTCCATAGCCACCCAAACCACAAGCTCACCTAGAGCCATTCAGAAATCCCTCTCCTTAGCACTGCCAGCCTAAGCAACTCTCCTGTCTGCCTTCTTTATCTCAGACACAGATGGATGATAGAACCCCCTCTTCTCTTTCCTCTTGTCCCAGCCTGGGCATCCCTCTGCCGATGGCAACTGCACTTGGTGTCACCTGTCTCCCTTCATTACAACCCTTCACACTTAACCAGAGAAATGGACCAGAGTGCAGCTCACTTATCTAATATACACTCACTTATCTAACATTGGTCTAATACAGCCAGGAACTTGCCTCCTAAGCTTGGACCAGGGTGAGGTGTGAGTGCAACTGCCCTGCAAGATAAGGGAATAAGTAAAAATCTAAAGTGCCTGGGAAAAACCAGCCCTTGCTAGACTTGTGTCCTACACCTCAATGTCAATTTGTTTGCATGCAATAAGTCCCCCACCCCTCTCCTATCCATCTACCACAACCTCTGTTAGTCTAATATCCATTCAACAACCACATACGGGTTCACTCCGTATAAGGAGAATGATAGATGCTAGGGAGGTAACCTTGACTGATATTTAGTCTCTGCCCTTGAGGAGTTCACAGTTGAGTAGAAAATCATGACACAATGGTCAAGAGTGGTATCAAAAACCACCTGTCTGAACCATCTCATTACAAGAACACAGGGAAAGATTAAATGACTTGCAACATCAGAGAACAACACTGCAGAGAAGGAGCTGGACCACTGTACTCTTCCCAGAATCATATTGTAACATGTATGGATTTGTTATCAGATGGACCTGGCATTGACTCTTGGCACGGCCATTTCCTAGCTGTGTGACTTTTAAAATGTTACCCAACATGTCTGAATCTTAGTTTCTTCCTATGTAAAACAAGGCGAGCAATGCCTTGCTTACAGGATTAGAATAAGGATCAGGGTGTCCAGGCACAGTGGCTCATGCCTATAATCCCAGCACTTTGGGAGACCGAGGCAGGTAGATTACCTGAGTTCAGGAGTTCAAGACCAGCCTGGCCAACCTGGTGAAACCTACTCTCTACTAAAAATACAAAAATTAGCCAGGTGTGGTGCTGTGCGCCTGTAGTCCCAGCCACTCGGGAGGCTGAGGCAGGAGAATTGTTTGAATCCAGAAGGCAGAGGTTGCAGTGAGCCCAGATTGTGTCACTGCACGCCAGCCTGGGTGACAGAGTGAAACTCTGTCTTGGTAAAAAAAAAAAAAAAAAAAAAAAAAAAAAGAAGAAGAAGAAGAAGGATCAGGGTAAGATGCTGGAAAGTGCCTGGCAACATAATGAATTCAGGAGGTAGCGTACAGGAGTGGTTGTGGCAGAAGGAAGGGTAATGATAACAGCCAACATGACTGCGGGTCAGGGGCTCCACGCGTACCTTCTCATATCACCCCTCTGAACCAGGCACTTTTCATTTTTAGGACAGTTGAAGAAAATGAATCAGAGAATGCAAGGAACTTGCCCAAGGTTACCTAGCTAAGAGGTGGGGAGAGGGAAGGCTTCAGAGAGGAGGCAGGGACTCCACATGGGCCTTGAAGAATGTGAATATTATAGAAAAATGGGGAGACACAGACAGACATTCCCACAGATAGAAATGCATGAGCCAAGGCCCAGAAGCAGGATTAGTGCCAGTATAAAGAGGTTTGTTTTCTCTTTTTTTGTTGCTGTTGTTGTGTAGAAATGGAGTCTCACTATGTTGCCCAGGCTGGTCTCAGCTCCTGGCCTCAATTGATCCTCCTGCCTCAGCCTTCTGAAGTGCTGGGATTGCAGACATGAGCAACCCTGCCCAGCCAGGAGAGGGCATTTTGGTTTTCGTTTTTGAGATAGTTTCACTCTGTTGCCCAGGCTGGAATGCAGTGGTGTGATATTGGCTCAATACAACCTTCACCTCCTGGGCTCAAGCGATCCTCAACCTCAGCCTCCCAAGTAGCTGGGACCACAAGTGTGCACCATCATGCCTGGCTGATTTTTGTATTTTGGTAGAGATGGGGTTTCACCACATTGCCCAGGCTAGTCTCCGCCTGCCTTAACCTCCCAAAGTGCTGGCATTACAGGTGTGAGCCACCATGCCCAGCCAGGAGAGGGATTCTTGAGTCCCACATTTACATATCATCTTTTCATTCACTCATTCATCTCTTTACCCATTCAACACATATCTCTTGAGCACGTACTATTTGTCAGGCATTGTTTGAAACCTTGGCAATAGATAAACAAGGATGCAGCTCTCAACTCAGTCTAGTTAGCAAAACAGTGCAATGTGAAAATGTTAGGGTAGACAATATAGGGTGGTAGGGGATCCAAAAGAAGGGCTCTTGATCTATCCCTGTGGAGTCTGGCAGGGTTTCCTAGAAGAAGTGGTGTCTGAGCTGAAACATGAGGGACGCAAATACAGAATGATTTCAAAACATTCGTACTCACTATCATCATGATCAGCATTGTCAAAATCACTTACATTTATCGAGGCCTCGCTAAGTGCCAGGGACCAGATTAGGTACTTTATATATATTCTCTTCTAATACTCATGACAACCCTATCAGGTAGATGCATGCTATTCATTACGCCTATTTAAACATAAAGAAATGGAAGTAAAGAGTGTTTACAAGACTTTCCCAAAGTCACATGGCCAGGAAGTGGCAGGGTCAGGGCTCAAACAAGGTCAGATGGGCCTTACCCTTTGTGTCCTCAGCCACTCGCCAGGGTAGATGGCAGAGAGAAGCATGCTCAGGCCCATCAGGTGAGTGTGAGTGTGAGTGTGTGTGAGAGAGAGTGCGTGTGTGTGTGCTGGGAGTGTGTTTAACCCATCAAGGGATGTTTCTAGTGTGCCCACAATACTCCTCAGTGTCACACCAACTGTCCACACTCTCAGCAGCTCAGTCTTCCTGCCCCTGGCAGGAGTAATCCTTCAGAGTATAAACCCGGTGATTCAAAATGCCAGAGTATCGAAAGACAAAGCAGCTCCCAAAAGGCCAAGGACATCTCCTTTTTCTTGAGCTTCTCCTACCCCTCAACCCCTCCTGAAAAATTGGCACCATGAGAAATAGAGAGTGAGGCATTCTAAGTTTTTGCCAGGGAAGCTCAGGAGTCCCACGTCCTGTTGTCACCAAACTCTCCCAGTTAACAAACCAGAACTGTCCACTGGAAATAAACTTCTGGAACTTGTACTCCAAGAGAGACAGCAAGAAGTTGCATGCTTGGTTGCAGACCATTTCTGCCCTAAATCACTGTGGGGTCTCACTGTCCTCCTCACAGAATGAGGTGCTCTGTCCAGGTAAGTCTAGTCTGTCTGAAAGGCTGATTGTCTACCTTCCTGGAGCCCCACAAGATGAGGATTCAAAAGATGGGGGTGGGCATAGATGGTGATGCACGGGGCCAAAGTGTGATGAAACAGGAAGAAGCCTATGTCTTTCCCTTCCAGATATTTGGGCAGAAAAGTGAGAGTTCTGAGCTCCTAGGTTGTTCCTGGGTTGTAGGGAGGGAATGAGGGTGATTAAATGAATCAAGCCTTGGAATGGCTCTTTCAGTGCTCAGGGCAGGGAGCATTATATACTCCCTGCCAACTGCAGGGCCAAGTCTGGCATCACCAGAAGCACATCATGGGATTAAGGAATGCAGACTTGGCCCAAAAACAAAGCAGCAGCAGAAGGCAAGTCCTATAGTAATTGAATTCAGGATCCTCCTTAAACTTGAAGGTGAAGGTGATTAGGCTTAGAATAAACAAATAAGCAAAATAAGTTTATAGTTCTACTTCACAGGGTAGATAATCCACTTAGAATACAATATCCCAAGAGGAGGCAGGAGTCAGAAACATACAGGGCTCCCAAATGAGATTATGATGACTTGGGGAAAATGGATTCATTGTAGGTTAGGAGAAGTGAAGCATTGTAGCTATATTCTTTTTTTTTTTTTTTTTTTTTTTTTTTTTGAGACGGAGTCTCGCTCTGCCGCCCAGGCTGGAGTGCAGTGGCCGGATCTCAGCTCACTGCAAGCTCCGCCTCCCAGGTTCACGCCATTCTCCTGCCTCAGCCTCCTGAGTAGCTGGGACTACAGGCGCCCGCCACCGCGCCCGGCTAGTTTTTTGTATATTTTAGTAGAGACGGGGTTTCACCGTGTTAGCCAGGATGGTCTCGATCTCCTGACCTCGTGATCCGCCCATCTCGGCCTCCCAAAGTGCTGGGATTACAGGCTTGAGCCACCGCGCCTGGCCAGCTATATTCTTAATATTTGAGAATGTCAGAAAAATCTGGCTCTTCTAAAACCATCCTGGACGTCATGCCAAGACCAAAGGCAGACTGGGGGCTGACAAACAGTGGGAATATAAAAACTGAAGTTTCTTTTTAAAAAAACATTTTATTTTGAAACGATTATAGATTCACAGGAAATTGCAAAATAGTAGAGAGCAGTCCCATGTACCCTTCACACAATTTTCCCCACCAGTAATATCTTACATAACTATAGTACAATATATCGAATTATACTGAGAAATATAATTTACTCATTTTATTGGTTAAAATATCAAAAGCAGCAAAGGGACATCTGAACTGAATCTGTCCTCACAGGGTCAACAAGAATTCTGGACAGAAATAGAGTTATAATCAAACATTAATTAGGCTGCACTTTGATCCACTTCATTGTAACCAAAAGTCGTGCAACACGGGATACTGACAACTTGCATCCCCGTCGTTCCTATAGATGGAATTTCTGTTGTTAGATTCACTCGGCTTTTGTTTAAGAATTGCTCAAGATGTTTTTTCAGATCCCAGATTCCAGTGAAACAGCTGGTGTTAGTCAGTTTGAAGACCCCAACCAAGGAACAGACTCACCCCGAGAATACAATTTCTTTATCTCCCTGTCCCTTGACTTCACTCTGTATTCTTTGACCAATCTCCCCACTTTGGCTCACTCCAAAATCCTTAAAAACCTTAGCCCTGGACTCCTTGGGGAGGTTTTCTCTTATCTCCTCATTTGGTGGCCCCAAGATTAAACCTCTTTCTCAGCTGCAGCCTGGTGTCTCAGCATATTGACTTGCCATGCACATCGGGCCATGGACCTGCTACAGTTACAATACAATCCACAGATCTCATTCAGATTTTGCTGGTTTTAAAGAACTCATTTGTGTGTGTGTGTGTGTGTGTGTGTGTGTGTGTGTGTGTGTGTCTGTGCGTGCGCATGCGCACGTGTGTGTGTTTAGTTCCATGTAATTTTACCACGTGTGAAGATTCGTGTAATCACGCCGTAATCAAGACACGGAACTGTTCCATTCACAAAGATCCCTCATGCTCTCCTTTTATAGTCACACCATATCCTTCATCCCCAAGCCCCGGAAACCACTCCTCTGTTCTCCATCTGTGTAATTTTGTCATTTTGAGAATGTCATATGAATGGAGTCATGCAGTACCTTTGAAATTACCTTTTTTTTACTCAACACAATGCCCTTGAGATCTATCCAAGTTGTTGCACGTATCAATAGTTCATTCCTTTTTGTTGTTGAATAGTATCCAGTGGCAATATGTACCACAATTTGTCTAATCATTCAACCATTGAATGACATTTGGGTTGTTTCCAATTTGGGGCTATTACAAAAACACTGCTATGAACCATCATGTACAGGTTTTTGTGTGTACATGTTTTCATTTCTCTGGGCAAATGTTTAGGAAGGTGATTGCTGGATCATGTGGTTAAGTATATGTTTAGTTTTTAAGAAACTGCAGCTGGGGGTAAATGGACAGTTAGGAACATCTGGAAACCATGGCAGGGGGTCTCCATTGCAGGGTCAGAGGCGTCCATTAAGTCTCGGCTGGGGCCTGGCTGGGAAGGGAACAGATAATGATCACCCTAGAGAGACTGAGACTGCAGCTGACACAGCTGGGACATGACCAAAGGCAATTGGAAGGAAGAGCTATCTGAACTCCAAAGCTATTCAAAGCAACCTACGGAGAACTCAGAAACAAATTTTAATCAGCAGAGTGATACTGGCCTCCAATAAACCTCTAACCATGCTAGAAAGATACGCTGCCCAGAATGATTCTCAAGCCATAATAGTGTACTGGTAAATCAGAGCCCTGTGAACAAAAAGCATAATCAAAGAGGCTTAATTGTTCACTAAGGAGTTTTGTGGTCCAGCCCCAGCCTCCCTCAGGCTCTGCCTCACGTGATTGGAGGAGCTGCCAAGTGGAGGACACCAGCTCATTCCCTCAACGAACATTTGCTGAGGCCCTACTATGTGCACAGGCCTCAGACCAAAACAAGCCTCTGGACAGGTGGTCACATTTAGCGGTGAATCATAAGTTGTGCCAGTCAAGAGGATGTTGAGGGCTTTGGTCTTCTGAAGTCCTAGGATACCTTAGGAAAATTAGCATCCCACCAGCTACAGCTTCTCAACACAGGGCAGGTTATAGGGCATGCGGATGAGGCAGCGTGTCAGGGCCTTAGGAACAATGGCTAATACTGAGCACCTTGTCAGGTGCCGGGTGCCTGCCCTGTGCCAGGGACAGCACAATAATTTAAAAGGGTAACATTTATGCAACATTTGTTTATTGAATTTCCTACTATGTGCCAGAATAACCAAAGAAGATGCTGATTTCACAGAATAGGGAGAGCTACTTGGACAAGAGACAAAAGGGTGCTTTAATAGTCCCAGCCCAACATGGCCAATGCTTTCTTGATTTCCTGTGCTAGAGATTAAGGCAGCCATTCAGTAATTCTCCAGTAGGGAGGGGTGAGGGAGCTGAATCTCCAATTTGGGATTTAAGTAGAGTTTGAAAAAGCATATTCAACATGATACTATAATTCTATATTTGAAATTAATATTAAAATAAAAAGTATTTTAATTTCATTTTTATAATAAAAACTAGAGTAAGTCAGGCTTGATAAAATGGTCTTCGCTAGCACAGAGATATAGAAAAGAACTAACTCTCAACTGAGGACAAATTCTGGAGCAAAATGCAGTAAAATCCCCAAAAGTATGTATAGTATTTTTGTTTATTACAAATAAAGTTTGAGTGAAAAGAAAAAAAATTTAGTATTGTATTATGGGGGTTATCATAATCACCCTGGCCCTACGCACTTTCTCAAATGACAGACCCTCTCCCATCTAAAGTCAGAAAGTGCAACCTTCAGAACACCAGTCGGGGGCCTAGGATGCCTCTCTTCTCATCTCTGAAATGCTGTCTCCTTCCTCCAAGAAGTCTTTTGTGAGTGTCAGGTTGTTCTGCTCTTCTCCGAAGGTCATGCTAGGAAGAAAGCTCCCCTTGCTTTGGAAACTGCCTGGAGCCAGACCTGACTGAAAACTCCCCTGTGTTGGTGGATTTGTCAGGGGGTCGGCCTGGGCAGTAGGGGTAACGCAGCGTGAAGCATTCCCTTCGCCAGATGCGGTAGCAGGAGAGCAGGAAGCAGGCAGCAGGAGACCACAGGGTCTCCATCCTGAAGCACCCACTAAACAGCATCTGGCAGCCCCTAAAATGTTCTAAACCTCAATCAGTGGAAAAGGAGCAAGATCAGCTTCTTCTCTTTGTCCTTAAGAAAAAAAAGATACATTCCAGATAATTTCACGTGATGAAAGAGGAAGAAGCGCTGAAGTAGCAAAGGAAATAAATTAACGCCATCTCAGCTAAAATCACACACAATTAAAACCTGGATCTGAATGTACTTTCCTGTTCAGAGAGAGCAGCTTGAAAATGACATGCATTAGTCATTCACTCCAGCCACCCCACTCAATGTACGGGGACGCCACACGGTCTCTGATGGCAGGGCTGCCGGAAGGAAAGGGGAAGGGTTCCTGACCCCAGTCTTCAGCTTTCTGTTCTCTCGTCTGGAGTCTGAAAATCCCACTCCTCCGTGGCAGAGGCATCCAAATGAGCCAGGTAAGCCAGGTGGGAAGAGACAGCTCTCTCCAGTGGCCACTTTACCATCTTTCCTTCATGGTGGGACCTGCCAAGGCAGAGGTTCGGGTCTGGGGCCTGGGAAGGGATTTGGTCCAAGAGCCACTTATGTGGACAGGCTCAGCAATGGCAGAGCTCCTGTCCACTCTGCCCAGGGTCCTGGTCTGCACGGAGGCTCTCCTGCCTTCAGACAGTCTCCCTCAGCTCAGGGAGATGGGATTTTCTTTTTCTCTTCTTTCTCCTACTGTTTTTCTTCCTCTTCTCTTTTAATTTTTCTTCTTTTAGAAAAAAAAAACAAAAAACAAAAAAAAACAATCTTCAGCAAAGGAGATGGGTTAATGTGCCTGAAAAAAAGAAGACAGAAAAGACTTCACGAACCAAAAGGTCCCCAGGTGCCGACATACGACATACCAAGGCCAGTGACCAGTGACGGGCTGTTCTTCATGTCCCCTGAGGGTAAAATAGGAAGGAATGTGGTTTGTGGCAGGAGTAAGAATAAAATATAAGGATGAGCTTTTTGACAGTCAGGATTTTAATCCCTTTAACAAGCAGCTCTCGGGGATATGGGATCTCTTTTCCACGAAAGGCAGGAGAGTTGTGGAAAGCAAATGAAGGGAAAAAACAAAAACAAAACCAGTGGACTCAGCATCAGAGGACATGGGCCTGAGGCTTGTTCTGGCCTCTTGCTGGCTGGGGGAATAGGCAATGTGAGCCTCATCAGCACCGGATGAGGCAACACCGACCGCTCCCAGCACAGACTCAGGGACTCGGGTCAGTTTTACCCATGTTGCTTATCATACAGGCCAGCTCCTATGGACGGGAGAATGGGCCAAGCTGACCACTGCCTGAAGAACCACTTCATCTAGGAATAAGACTGTCTCCAGGTCACACCTCCCTCAACCTTCTCTCTCTGTGTTCATTGTCTGGATCCAGGCTTCAGGATGCTTGCCTTAGGCTCCCCAGTGGGGCTGGGACTAGGATGAGGCAGGGGAGGTGCCTAGGCCAAAAGTTAAGGAGGCACTCAACCCTCAGGTTCTGCAAGCACAGGGTCAGTACCTCAAAGCAAGTGCCTCCTTAAATTTTGTGCCCCGAGCATCTAGCTTGCCTTACCGAGTTTTAGCCCTACAGCTCAGTCCTCTGCCTTTGCTACTATTAGATGTGTTTCTGGACACAAGAAAGAATATAATAGCCCTTGATGAAGCTACAGTCCCCAGGGGGTCATCTGGACTCAATAGTTTTTACCGATTCACTTCTTCCTAAGGAGGTGAGAGGAGGGGACAAAGTCAGAGCCAAAGCAACCAATCAACAATGCTATTTGATCCAGGGAATAACACTGACTTCCCCTGCCCTGCGCACTCCTGGATGGGGATCCTCACTCAGCAGGTAGGGGCTGGTAGGGGCAGGGGGTAGATGGAGGCTTCCGTCCCAGGCAGAGAGAGTTTATGGGAAGTCTGCCATGAGCAAGGCCCTCCAGTGGGCACTCTAGGGAAATAGCAATGAATGATACAGTTCTTTGGGGGAATTTACCATTTAATAGGGAGGCAGTATACCCAGAGAGAGTAACTTTTCAGGCAAAATGCAAATGATTGCAAATAAACATAAAGTGGCATAGACCAAGACTATTCCTGCAGAAGGGAAGTGGAGTGGTGTGACCAGAATCAGGAGTGAATGGCGGAAAGCTTTCTGGAAGGAGCTGAATTTTCTCCATGGTTTACAGTGTTCCTCCAGGTGGGCTCAGAATCCCTTGGGGAGATGGTCAAAAATGCAGTTTGTGAGCCCCACTTGAGACCTACTGGGTGAAACCCAGGAATCTGCATTTTAATCAATTCCCCCAAGTGGTTCTTCTGCACACACAGTTTCAGAAACACTAGTTTAGACAGAAATAAAATTGATCCATGCAGTAGCTGCTGGGAAAGCCCTTAGGAAAGATCTTTGGACATCCCCATGAGCTCTAAGATCTATGTTGGAATTAATTCAAATATTGGAAATAAGACCATAAAGACTTCCTTCTCTGACAGAAAATAAGAAAGAAAATATAGAGGTCAGAGACAGTACAAAGAGAAAAGAACAGGATTAGGATACATGAAGTCGCAGTTTCTCTGTCCTGTGAACCATTTCTGAAGTGAAATGTTCAGAAATGAATAGAATCTGATTACAAAAGAAGACAATCAACAGAAATAAAAAGGCTGGATTTGGGCAAATATTTTATTCTTAACATGTAGGATACCCCGTGTGTATTTTATTTGCAAGCTTTGGAAATAAAGAACCAAGGCTTGATAGTGACTTCTGGAAAGATATACATTGAACACCATGACTCAGCACACACACATACGTTTACATGAAAAAAAAACAAAAACAAAAGTATTCATGAAATATGTCCTGTTTCATTTTCATTTCAACAAAAATTTGTTTTCTTTTTTTTTTTTTTCGAGGTGAAGTCTCGTTCTGTTGCCCAGGCTGGAGTGCAGTGGTGAGATCTCAACTTATTGCAACCTCCACCTTCTGGGTTCAAGTGGTTCTCCTGCCTCAGCCTCCTGAGTAGCTGGGATTACAGGCGGGTGCCAAAACACTGGCTGATTTTTGTATTTTTAGTAGAGATGGGGTTTCACCATGTTGGCCAGGCTGGTCTCCATCTCCTGATTTCGTGATCCACCCACCTCGGCCTCCCAAAGTGCTGGGATTACAGGCGTGAGTCACCACACGCAGCCTTTTTTCATTTTTTAAAAAAGTGCTTGTTGCAACCCACTGATGGGTCTCTACCTGCAGTCTGAAAACCAATAAAGTAGAAGGGAGATGTGGGTGATGAGCACTTGGGGACGAAGTCTTTTTGACAGCCTATGATGGGTCTCAGTGAGGTGGGTCAAAAGTCAACTCAAGAGACGCTTGAGGGTCCCTGGGACTGATGTCTCAGAAAGCCTATTTTGTCCTGCCATCAAGCATCTTCTCAAGATTTTCCTCCTCCAGAAAGCCTTTCTAGATAAGCACTCCAAATGGCATTCCAACTTCAGCTCTTACAGCCCTCTCAAGTGTCCCCTGGTCTTGGTGTATGCGTGGCAGCCCTTGACTTAAAAGTCATGCACTTCGGAGTAGGCCAGATATACTCGCAAATGGTGCTGGCTGGCTGGTCTGTTTTCAGATGTGCCATGGCACACAAAACCCTTGTCCCCCAGCTTCAGACCTCTGAGGCCTCCCTTTTTGCCCATACAGGTTCTGAATGGGGGAAGAGGGGTTACTCCAGTCCTTCCCATGGTCCCTTCTACCTAAGTTAGCTTTTTCTTCAGGAATCTTCTGAATATGTTAAACAGAATAGGATTTGGTTACCACATTGCCCAGTTTAACTGTTTTAGATACTCAAATTCGATTTAAGAAATACAAAGTACACTTTGGGAAGCTAAGGTGGGCAGATCACGAGGTCAAGACCAGGCTGGTCAACATGGTGAAGCCCCATCTCTACTAAAAATACAAAAATTAGTTGGACGTGGTGGCAGGCACCTATAATCCCAGCTACTCGGGAGGCTGCGGCAGGAGAAATGCTTGAACCCGGGAGGTGGAGGTTGCAGTGAGTCAAGATTGTACCACCACACTCCAGCCTGGGTGACAGAGCAAGACTCTGTCTCAGGGAAAAAAAAAGAAAAGAAAAAGAAGTACAGGGCCGGGCGTGGTGGCTCATACCTGTAATCCCAGCACTTTGGGAGGCTGAGGCGGATGGATCAGGAGTTTGAGGCCAGCCTGCTCAAGACAGTGAAACCCCATCGCTACTAAAAATGGAAAAATTAGCTGGGCGTTGTGGCACGTGCCTGTAGTCCCAGCTATTTGAGAGGCTGAGGCAGGAGAATCGCTTGAAACTGGGAGGTGAAGGTTGCAGTGAGCCAAGATCTCATCACTGTACTCCAGCCTGGGTGGCAGAGTGAAACTCCTTCTCAAAACAAACAAACAAACAAACAAACAAACAAACGGAGTACAGGTGTATCATTTACGGTTGATTAAATATGGTGTCTGTGGTGTTTGTGCTTATGCCTATAAAAAGTTGGGCACTAGGACGTTGGCGAGGAATGTAATTTTTATGATCACATTGTTTCTGGGCAAAAACAGGTTCAACCTACATAGTTTTTACCTGCAGTGCCTTTTCCAGGAATATAACCCAAGATAGATTTAAGGACTCCCTGCAGTTCCACACAGCTCTGCCATCCGCAATGTGTGTCTCTCTGCCTTTGTGGTTCTCTGTGTTGCAAGGGTGTCTGTGGATCCTGGGAGCTCCCTGAGGGCAGGGGTCAGGGAAGATTCCAGTTTTGTGGGGCCGTCTTAAGAAAAAACTCGCAAAATTCCAAATACAAAAGTAGGTACCATGGTGATAATTACTTACAGCCAAGAAAAAAGACAACAATTTGCATGAGCCTTGGACATTCAGGGTACCTTTCTCCTGACATTGCTTCATTCCATTTACCAGAAATGCTTACATAAAAATGTTTCCTGTTCATAAACTGGCTTCCCCTCTTCACCTAGAACACTCTACAGTTCCCAGCTCTCATAGCCCACCCTCTCCCCACCATCCTGCAAGTCGAGAAGCCCTAAAGCTTGAGCTTCATTCCCTTCATCTCTGCCTCTGCCTTCACTTGTTCTCTAATAGCCCAGAGAACAAGGCTCTGCACATGGTGTGCTCGGGCAGGGGAGGGCCAGAGAGCAATGGGCACCCCTGGCCAGTCTGTCTCACAGTGAGGTCCATCCAACCACCTGAATCAGAATCCCCTGGATGGTTTATCTGACATGCAGACTCTGAGAATTACAGAATCTGATGCTGGCGTAGGACCTCAGCACCTGCATTGGCCCACACTCTCCAGGTGATTCCAAGGATCACTGCTCTAGTGCCATACTCTCTGCCTAGTTGGGTCACTGGTGGGACAACAGTCCTCAGTGACTCCCCAGGCCCCACCCCACATCTCCCAAGGAGGCTGAGCAGAGGCTGCGCACAACAAATAGCAGTGGAGGGTCCACTGAGGGACCCCCAGTGACCCATGCTACATCCCAGGCCTCCCTTCTCTGATTCGGCTCATCTGCCAGGCGCCAGTAGGAGCCATCCCCTCCTCACAGCCCCCACCACACAAACAGCATGCCCACCAGTTCCATGTCCTGACCCCTATATGAGAGAGCCACCTGGCATTGAGTTAAGGATCATTTCTAGCGGCATGTAATCCCTGCATCCTTCTCCTAAGACACTCTGATGTCACAGAGTCCCAGGCTTCCTGGCGGGAAATTATGCATGGCCAAGCCCAGAAATTAAATTTGGAGGGTGAAAGGTCAATAACAGGGCCATTAAGTCCTTAGGGTAATTACCTAAGAGCTTCCAAAGGACTGTGAATTTGGGCAGATTTTCCCAGGAAAGTATGAGACTCAGAATGGCAGCAATGGGAGCAGGGTTGGGAGAAAAATGTCGATCATGTACCATGCACCAGCTACCATGCTCATGCCAACCATATAGTCCCCGTTATATCTCACAGCAACCTATAAGTATGAATCCATTCCATTATTGCTATCCTCATCCTAAAGAAGTGCTAGGGAGACTTGGCTTGGTGTTTGGACTCTGCCATTTGAGGACCCTGGGTTCCCATCTTAGCTCTATTACATACTGGTTAGGTAAACACTGGACCTTGTTTTTCTCCTATCGCTAGAGTCCTGGTATTGGTCAAATTTTTGATGAGATGATGCATAAATGTGCTAGCACCTTGTCTTGCATGTAGTAGGTGCTCAATAAATGTTAACTGCTATTACTTGAATTAATATCATTACCCAGGAAAGAATTAGAGCTAGAGAAGTTCAATACTTTTCCTGAAGCAAGACAGAGTAAATGGACAAGTAGAGTTCCAAATCCAAATCTTTCCAGCTCTAAAAGCTACACTCTTTCTCCAATCTCATTGGGTTCTAAGATGTTTGGAGTCAGCTCAAGAGAAGCCTTCCCCTGTTTTCTTCCCACAGCTGATGAAATTCCCTTATGCCTCACCTAGTACATCTCACAGGTTTTGCCACTTAGGGTCAACCACTTAGCGAATGTTACTTGCATTTATCCCATTTATTATTTCAATAATCAGTTATTGGACATCTACTATGAAGGACTGGTCTTATCTTATTAAGGTGTAAGACAGTCGTAGGCTCCAGAAGCTTACCCTCTGGTTAGGAGATAAGACATATGAGTATGCATAGTTATTGGGAAGCTGGGGTGCTGGCATGAGTGCTCTCTCTGGTCATGCAGTTGGTAAAGGACTGCTAAAATGTCCTCCTTTTCACCATCAGCCTGTCTACATTGATATTGGCCCTTAGACTGGAAAGGTGGCTCCAGTGACTTGACAAGGGACTCAAGTGCTCAGGTTAAAAGCTTGGAGTCAAGTTTTGACCCCTTTCAATCAGTCAGTCTCACAGTTCTGCCAAGTCCTCTTTACAAAGGCCCATGCATTTACTCTATTCTCACTGCTCCCCTCCTCCTAGATTCCTGCAACTGCTACCTCAATAGTCTCCCATCTTCCTGCCTCTTTCATCCCAAATCACTTGAGCACAGGGCCACAGCTAAACTGCTAAGCCTGGCAATTCAGACCCTTCATCAGCTGCTCCCACCCTGTATACTCAATGTGGCATTGTTACACTGTGAAAATGAGGTCTCACATTCTGCCTACAGATTTTGGGCTACTGCCTTAAACTCTCTGGGCCTCCATTCCCCGGTCTGTTGAATGGGGATATTAGTCAGCTCAGAGTCTAAGATGAGAGAGATGAGAAAAGGCTGGCATCTAATAGTAGCTCTATAATTTTCCACCCTTGCCTCCTACCCTCCAGACAACCCATTCTACTCTGCTTGTCTCCACTTTCCTGCTTTTGCTGGTCCCCATATTCTCTTCTAGTTCAAATCCTATCCCTCCAACTAGGCTCAGCTGGAGACTCAGCTCCTCCGTTAAACCTTTTGTGAATAACGCCAGTCCATTTGGGTGGTTTCTTTTTGTATTTCCATGGCACTTCCATTGCCTTGAAATGTTAAAATTGGTTTCATATAGTTCCAACCTGTCACTCTGAGCTCCTTGAGGCCATTATGCTCTGTAGCAGGGATGGAGAGTGGGAACATGAGGGTGGTTTAGTGGGAACTTAATATGTGCTCATTCAATATATGAAGGTGAGAATCCCCTCTGTGCATACAGAACTCACAGACCTTCAAGCCAACTTCAAGCCACCAGGCGTGGCAGTCACCACTGGCTGTACCCTTGGAAAAGACAGGGCCAGAAGTTCAAGCACTGGATGATGGCAGGCAGCCCAGGGAAGCCACTCCTCACAGGACTCCATACCTTGGGCTCCACCTCATCCACTCTTCTGTTGTTGGTTCTGCAGGCTCTGGTTCAGACCCATCAATAGGGTGTGGCCTGCCATGGAGCTGAGTTTGTGATGTCTGTTCTGAGTGGTCCAGGCTGAAGGCTCCACCAAGGCATGGGCGTTGGGCATTGGGCCTTTGTCCCAGCAGGAGCCCCACTGTCCTAAGCCCCCACTAGTGGCAGTCACCCAGCTTTTCTAAACCACCAGGAAGCAGCCAGCAGCCTAGCACTCACCTTAGGCACCTTCTTGCTTTCCTTCCCCAGTCTTCATGATGTCTAGCTGGCAGAGTGGGGAACCCTGGAGCCAAACCCCTGACTGGGCCTGCCGGTTCCTGACTGAAATCGACCTCCTTCATTGAGAGCTAGGATGGAATCTTCCAGAATGCTAGAGCTGCCCGGCTCAGGATGCAATGCTGGAAAAACTTGACAACTAAAGGGGTCTTCCACTTCATTCTTTAGGGTGAGAGGTGCCTGGGCCCAGTGACACAATTCTCACCCACCCCACTACACTCCTTAGTCCACTGTTAACTTCGGGAGGGTAGCACCATGCAAAGCAAAAACGTGATCTTAGGTGAATGCTGTGACTGAGCTGCACCTGTCCTCACAAAGCTGCTGAATTCCCCATTTGTCCTCCTGGCCTTTGCAAGAGGGTCCGAGGCAGTATGAGAGAAGCCAACCCTTCTCTTCCCGGACCCAAGGGCTGTGCCCCTTCTCTCAGCCAAGCCTTGTGCCTCTAGCCACAAGGACAGCTCAAGCTTTAGCGTCTGGCCCCACCCAACTCCTTCCTCCCGGGCGTGTGCGCGTTAGGGAGAGGGGGCCTCTGGCCACTCAGGAGTTAAAATGGCAGCGGGACTGGAGGGGGTTGGCGTGGCATGCAGACTGGGAGGAGGCGACCGGAGTGGGCTGGGGAGGTTGGGAGAGCGGCGGAGAAGCGAGTGAGGAGGGCGAGCGCGAAGCCGGGAGGAGGGGCGCGCGTGGAGGGGGTGCCGGGCGCCGCGAGGGCCTGTTCCGGGCACCTGCAAACGCGCGGCGCTCTTAAGGAGCGCCCGGCTCTCGCCCGCCAGCCTCTGGCCACGACGCGCCCAGGGCGCGGAGAGGGGGTGGGGACGGATTGGAATTCTGCCATCGCCCTCACCGGCTGGGCCCCGGAGCCGCTCTCAGGATAACTCCACGTTGGGGAGGGCGCCCGCCGAGCCTCCCGGGCCTGTGCAGACGGCGCGCGCGGCGGGAGGTCGCGGACCAGCGTCCCCAGCCCGACCCCGGGCGGAAGGCGAGCGGAGCGCGGCGGCGCGGGCAGCGGACTGCGGACGGCGCCCACCGGGTGAGTGTGCGGCTACGGGGCTGACCTGGGCAGCGCCGCCGCGGCCGGGGAGTTGTGGACACCGAAGTCGCTGGCATGGCCAAGGGGGACGCGGCGGGAGCAGCCGGAGCAGCCACCTCAGGGCTCCCTGCTCCTGCCCCGGCACCGCAGCGCCGCCTGACCTGGGTGGGGGCCGGGGGAGGGCCGGCCGCTGCCTTCCGCCGAGACGCCTGCAGGGGAGCCGGCGACTTGGGAGAGGGAGGCGGCCGAGGGGGAGAGGGACGGAGGGTTGGAGAATGCCCAGAAGCGGCCAGGAAGGGGGCGCCTTGGCCTTCGCCCGGAGAGACCAGAACCTCCCCACAAACTGTTGCTGGGTAGAGCGGGGTCCTGGAGATGTCGAGGAGCCGAGAGGTGGCAGCGAGGTTAGGGAGGGCGTGACACGGGTGGACTGGCAGGCTGGAAGCGCTCCAGAGCCTGGGGACTTTCTCCACCTTGGAGCTCGGGAGTCTGTGCGGAGGGACAAGGTGGCCTTGGGTCTGTCTGAAGTATCTGGAACCAGGAGCTAGGCTCCTCCCGGGCCGGCCGGCTGGGGTCCGACCGCAGCCTGGGATGGGACATTTGGGGTGGGGGATGGGCCGGCCTGGGGCTCAGCCTGGGGACTCGGGCAGGGGGAAGCGGAAACGGAAGGGTGGTTCTGAGCCCACCACAACATCAAGGAGACAGGCTGGGCTGGCCAGCCACAGGTGGGCCGTCTGTCCTGCTGGCAAAGGGTGGCGCAGGCTCTGGCTGCCCAACCGGCGAGGAGCCGCGGGGTGAGGGGGAACTGAGCTCCATCTGGGGCCGAACGGAGGAGCTAAAGAGGTGCAGGAGACCCGGACCCTGGGGAGGGGCCCTGGGGGTAGTACTGTGCTCCCTACCCTTCCTCCCCCACCCAAACGAACAGGAAGGAAAATGTCAGCTGGGCTTTGTGCTCTGTTCCTCAGGCTGCCGCAGCTCCCATCTGTTGGAGCCAACGCAGCTTCTAATTGGGCGACTGGCAGGGTTGGAGGGGGTGGGCTGGGCACAGCGCTCAGTTGCCAGAGATGTACTGACAGGCCCTCTGCTTGAGAACCCCAGGACCTAGGGTGGTGGGGAGAACAGCCTCCCTAGGTCAGGGCAGTAGAGGTGGCTTCCTGCCAGCTTGGTCACTATCAAAGGGGAAGATCTAGGTCTCCCTATGCACCCAGGCCGATAGCAGGCTCCATGCCCCCCTTTCCTGCCAGTCTAGGATGGGCTCTGGCCCAGCGTTTAGTCCCTGAATAAGAAGGCCAGGAGCTCCTCCCATTGCCCACGGCTTCTTAAAGCTCCCTCCAAAAAAGAGCACTGGGCATGGAGAGTGGGGATGGGCTCTGTTCTAGGCACTGGAGTTCCCTTGCCTTTGGGCCCTGTTGCTACCAGAAAAAGTCACATGTGGGTGGCCTGACCCACTTTCCTGGCCGGGTGCTGTTGTGGCGAAATGATGGAAACAGAAGGGCAGAGCTAGGGGTCTGAGCCTCCTAGGCCTTCTTCCTTCCCCTGGGCTGACTCAGACTTCTCCTTCTTGCGGAGGGCTCTCTCTGGACCTGGGATGGAACCTCATTATTTGCAAAGGATGGAACTAAAGGCCTCAGTGCCTGGGAGATTGAGGTCTGCCCAGGGTCTGGCACCTAGGAACACCCCCAAATCCACACCCTCTCTCTAATGCAGTCTCCTCCCAGGGAGACACCGAGTGGCAGCAAGAACTCAGAGATCTGCTAATTCCACCCAGGCTAGTACAGCAGGTTCCCTCTCTAATTCAACACAGTTCTTCCCCACTCTGAATCCTCTTTCCTGTGCCTCCCCTCTTCCTCCTCCCCCTCATCCTTCTCTCCTTCGCTCTTCACTTTCCTCCTCTAACACTCTTGACTTCCCTTTTCCCCCTCACACTGCTCTTCCTCTTCTCTTACCCTCCTCATTCTTCCCCAGATATCTCCGTTTCTTCCCAGTCTCTGTCTCCACCTTTGCCCCGCTTCTCCTGTAAACTGCAGCTTAAACCATAAGCCAGGCGTGCACGCACTCCCGCTCATCCTGCTGGTGGGAGCACACGCACTGTTGGCTTTGCTGCATCCCTTTTGCAGAGGAGCCTGGGCTGGTGGGCCTGGCAGCTGCATTTGCCTGGCCCTGGTGTCCCTTGCACCTTGTCATTTACTCACCTGCCCCTCCTACTCCCCACACCCTTATGTTGTTTATTTGAAGGGAAAAGGAAACTCCATTGCTTTTTTAAAAATGTTACTCATTCAACAACTATTTATTGAGCGCCTACTGTGTGCCTCTCATGATTTTAGAAGCTGAAGATACAGCGGTAAACAAAACTCTATGTCTCAGGCTGACCACACTTGTATCTGGATTTGCCGGCTGATTAGCTCTGTTCCTGCCAGGCTCGTTCAAAGACCCACAGCTTGAGGGGGCAGAGGTGAGGAACATGAACAATGCTAGTGAATTATCACACTGAGTGACCTCTAAAGTGCCAGGTACCGCTTAAGTCATCCTGTCCTTAAGATACTTTTCTGACCCAAAAGGATGGACCAGGTCACATCTCACCATTTATCTGGCAGCCCAGGGCTGAGTAGAAGGCTGGTGCTTCAGACAGAGAAGGGGGAAGGAATCAAATTTATTATTGAATACCTACTATGCACCAGTCTATGTGAGGAACATTACAAAAGTTATTCTGCTCAGTCCTGCTGACAGCCTTCTGATGTCTGCATTACCATCCCCTGTGTTCTAGCCAAGGAAATTGAGACCTGGAGAAGATAAACCACTTGCTCCAGGTCATATAGATCTCCATTTTGAAATCACTTATATCTGCAGTTCATTTGGCCCTATGATATCTGTGACATCTGGTAACTTGTACACTTATACTAACGCTTACATTATAACCTACCTTTTCATGGGGCCTTATCTCCCAGTTAGACTATTAATATGCATAAGGATTTGCTGAACGGTTGTGTGAATAAGCTTTCTTAAGTGATCAAGGAAGGCTTCCTAGAGGACCTGGGACCCTGAATGAGGAGACAGGGAGGGCAATGATGTTTGCCCTGTGTAGGATACTGTGTGATCCTACACAGGTATGTGACAAGTTGTAGGCAGGCAGTCCCTCAGCCCACACCCCACCTGCATTCAGGTAGAATTGATTCAGGGTCAGGATATAGAAGCTTGGTCTACGGCCCGTCTAATGAATAAGTGTCACTTGTGTTCTTAATCTATATGGCTTGGACTCTTTATAAAAGCTCCAAGACAAAGGATGGGGACTGGAAGCTTTCAAGCCCCCAAAGACTCCAGGGAAGGGCAAGGACAATGGTTGGAGGCTGGAATGGGGCAGGAATGGGGAGAGTGACCAAGGGACAGAAGAGAAGGAAGACAAAGGCAGAAGATAAACTGAGAAACAAAAAACACTTTTGACAAAAATGAAGTAGCTAAAAAAGACAACAAAACAAAACAGAAGACAAGAGATATGCAAAAAAGACAGACAGCAGCATGTGATTAGATTGCTGAGAGAGGACGAGTCAGAAAGCTGCCTTTATCTATTACTTTCCGGTGCGGCGCCTGGGTCTCCCTGGCCTACAGCTCAGAGGCTGAAATTTCACCAAGTTAGCCTCAATCAGGCATTTGCTTATTCAGTCAACCCATCTTTTCTAAGTACCTACTGTGTGCTTGGCTCTGTGCTAGGTGCAGGGGACAAAGAGACAGATCAGATGTCCCTGCCTTCAAGGAGTTCACCGTAAGAGTAGAGATTCTAGAGACATACCACTGGAGTTCAAATCCAGGCTTCACCACTTCTAGCTGGGTGACATTGAGCAAGTCATGTAACCTCTCTTTGTCTCAGTTTCCTCATCTATAAATGGGATAATAAAAGTACCTACTTCATAAAGTCATGAGGACTACATGAGGTGATACATGTAATGAGCTTAGAACAGTATGTCGTATATATAGTAAGTGCCATGTAAGTAGTAGTATTATTGTTATTATTATTAGATGGAGGAGTCAGTCCCATAGACAATAATGAAACAAGTGTTGGACTATAGGATAAGTAGATAAAAAGGTGACTCAGCCAGGCGTGGCGGTTCACTCCTATAATCCTAGGGAGGCTGAAGCAGGTAGATCACTTGAGGTCAAGAGTTCAAGACCAGCCTGGGCAAAATGGTGAAACCCCATCTCTGCTAAAAATACAAAGACTAGCTGGGCGTGGTGGTGCACGCCTGTAATCCCAGCTATTCGAGAGGCTGAGGTGGGAGAATCACTTGAACCCAGGTGGCAGAGGTTGCAGTGAGCCAAGCTCACACCACTGCACTCCAGCCTGGGCAACAGAGCAAGATTCTGTCTTAAAAAAAAAAAAAAAGTGACTCTCTGTTTGCTGTTTGCAGATTAGGAAAGGGTTGCCAAAGAATGTGATATTTGGGCCAAGGCTTGAAAAGGAATCAACCAGGCAGAGATGGTGGGTCTGGGGACACTGGTGATGAGGGTATTTGGGGCACAGGCATCGTGTGTGAAAAGATACCAGGGTGTGTATGTGTTGATTGCTCTTTGTGGATGTCACCATCACCACTGACACGTCCCCCTCAGCCTCTTTGTCTCCAGTGCTGGGAGCTGGGCTTCCAGTGGGGCTGGCTGGTCGCCCAGAACATCCCCACATGTTTTGGTGCAGGGGACCTGGTGCATCCCTGCTGGGGTTTAGTCTCATGACCTTGGTCTCCTGCACGTTCTAAGCCCTCGTCAAGCAGAGTCTGCTCCAAACCCAAGGCTGCTAGGCCTTGCACTCTGCCTTCTGACACTTCCTAGGGACCTGGGAGATGCCTTGGTCTGAGGGGGCTGCCTTTTAGGAGGTGAGTTTAACCAGGTTTGGTTTGGAATTCAGTTTTTTTCTGTGTATTTCTTCCACCCACACCTTCCCTGCTGCTCAGCATTTGATGGACCCGAAGTGAGTTCCAAGATAAAGCGCAGGCAGAGGGTTCCTGGGGCAATAACTGTTTCTCAGCTTCTACCTCTCACATGGTAGTAACACTAATTATCATACCTAGCATTTACTGAGCATTTACTATGTACCAGGCACTGCGCCAACTGCTTTACCTGCATTATCCCATTAAGTTTTCAAAAATACCCTTATTAGATAGGTAGTTAACTCTCATTATCCCTAACCTTAAAAGCCAAGAAACAGACTCAGACTTGTTCAAGGACGTATAGCTAGGAAAGATCCAAGGGAGGGAGTTAGCCCTTCTCTCTGACTTTAGGACTCCTCCTGCTTCTTCACCACCCCCGAATCTGGTGTTCCTTGGGCCTGGAGGGTGCTCTGGGTCATCTAGCCCATTCTCCTCCTTCCCTCCCTCCAGGAAGAAGTTCCCTAAGCCAGCCCTGTCCCAGCCAGTGGCTGCCTTTCTCCTTTTTGGGATCTTCAGAGAGGGTCTCTGTGACCTTTTTTTTCCTGCTGCTCCTGCAGGGTGTGATATTTAAGATCCAACATTGTTTCCTTCTGTCTCAGCTAAGTGCCTCGGGGCCACATGGAGCCACTAGCCTCAGAGAAGCTGGACCTTAAGAGTCAGTGCCCATGGACACATGGTGGGAACCAATGCAAGGGTGGCTCGCTGGGAGGCGTGAGAATGGGGCCCAGACCCCAGATAAGGTGGAGAGAGATGGGGAAGGCTTGTGATTTGTGCTGTCGGTGGGATATCTCTAACAAGGTAGACTTGTGTGTTTCAGGAAAAACAGGTACAATTGTTTCTATTTACAAACATCTCACAAGGCAGGTTCTTCAGGGAAAAACATACGGAAGAAGGGGGCAGGGCAGTGATTATTAGGCAACAAGCCTGGGTTCCCCAGGAAGAATGGGTCTGTCCTATCTCATCTTTTCAGGGGGAAGGAAAAAGGAGGAAGAGAAAAGAAAGGCAGCAAAGGTTACTTTGCTCTCTAAAATGTTCTCAGAATAAGCATTCAAATGTGGTTGGTGAAGGTGTCTGTCTTTGGCCTGGGAGGGCAAAGGTGGTGATGCCCAGAAGGGGGAATGACCACAGAGGGGCAGCTGGTGGGAAGCAAGACATTTAAAAGCTGTGTAGGAGGAAAGAGGAAAGAGAGAATTTGACACTTCACCCTGCCTGGCTGTCACCACTCCTCTTCCCCTGCCTTCTGCTGGGGCTCAGACAGCTTCAGGCCTCAAGCTTGAGAAAGTGCCTGCCCAGAATTGGGCCCAGGGGTTGAAAGGTGGAATCTACATTGCGAGGGGACCTGCAGAATCATCCTGTCCACTGCCCATCTCTGAGTGCCACCATGCCTCAGCCATCTCAGACATGGGGTGGGGCTGGAGTCTTCGTTCAGCAAGTATTTGTGAAGCATGTAGCCAGGCACTTAGGGCAGACAGCAGTGAACAACCAGACAGACCTCTGCCCTTCAGGAGCTTTTAGTTTATTGTCTGGGGATGCAGTAAAATAAACTTATAAAGGAAATGGCATATTGGAGTCTGGTAAATGCTAAAGAGAAAAAACAGGGAAGGGAAATGGGGGGATCAGTTGGGAGAGGGGGAGTTTGTTATCTTGTGCAGGGTGGCTGCAGAGACCTCACTGAGAAGGTGACATCTGAGGAGAGATGAGAGGGGGCACTGCAGTTGGGGCAAGCTGGGCAGAGGGGACAGCAGGTGCAAGGGCAGGGAGGCAGGGCCATGCCTGGAGAGTGGGAGGCGGCGTGGAGGATGGCGTGGCTGGAATGTGGTGAGCGCAGAGTTGCAGGAGATAAAGTCAGAGGGTCAGAAGGAGGCTAGCTCTGGGAGAGTTCTGGAGCTGGTGAGGAGGGGGATTTTTTCCTCGGAGTAAGATGGGCTCTTGCAGGTTTGGGGCCTGGAGCGGCATGATTTGACTTTTTAACACCCCGGATCATCAGCCATCCATTCCAGCATTTCCCTCAGCAGCTAGTCAGTAAGTGCTGCCTGGTTGCCCTCTGCAGCCATTGGAGCTGTTTCAGCCAATCAGTACATCCCCACCAAGGATTCTCTGAGCACTGTCCTAGGCAGTGTGGGGTGTGAGGTTGGGAAGGAAATAAAAAAGCACAGGACACAGTCTTTACTGGTAAGGAAACCTACTGATCAGCTGGGGAGGCAGAACTTATACTCACATGAAATAATGAGGGAATAATACCAGACAGTATTTAAAACCGAGTGCTAAACTGTGTGATTTAGACTATAAATGTTATCGGAACTGTGAGCTCTGTGTGGGAGTTATATAGGGAACGCTTCCTCAGGGGGGCGCGGCTGATTTAGGCTTGGAAAATGGAGTAGGTTCGACTCTGCAGTGGGAAGGATTCTTGCACAGAGAACTTGGAGCTGGCAGGGTGAGAGAAGGGTGGCGCCGCTGGAGGGGAGGGCACTGAGTGGGAGTAAGGCAGCCCACGTGGCAGCTTGCAAGGGCAGGGTCTTCTGTCTCTGGGCAGTCCCTGCTTCCCACCTGGGTTTCCGATGCCCCCTGTACTCTCTCCAGAGACATGGAAAGCCACCCTTTCCAGAAGGAAATCCATTATCTAGTGTCCTTGCCCTCTCCTGCCCAAGACCAGATGATCTCTGATCTTGGAAGTCCTCTGGCTTCAGGGAGTCCCATTTCCAGCTCCGGCCATTGTCCCAGGTCTGCACGCCTCTTAGTTCACTGGTGTCTGGAGCCATGTTCTCTGGAATTCCCTTAGGCTCCATGTATCTACCCAGGCTCCAGCAGCTTCTCTTCTCCCTTCCTCTCACTGCCTGGATGGGCCCCTGTTGGGTAGGTTACTCCTGTAACATTCCTGGTCGTTCCAGATATCATGAACTGGAAATAAAATTGCACCAAGATGAGCAAACTTCCTCCCCCATGAGGGGTGAGTGTGTCCTCTCCCTGGATCCTGGGGGTGTGAGCTCACCTCTGAAGTATAGAGAGAGATCACCAGAGTGGAGCAGACTAGGATCCATTGGTAGTGCCCTCACCCACCCAAGACACGGTGGGGGGAGATGCTCTCCTCCCTGCCTCCAGCCCCCAGTCTAAATGCAGGAGCCAAGAGACCCATAGGCAAAGCAGTCCACTACTAGACAGACTTCTCCCCTCCTCTAGGTCCTCGGAGCCTGAGAAAGGGGGGCACATCCGTGGTACCCCAGCACAACCCCCTGGAAGACGCAGAGGCTGAGCCTGAGGCTTTTGTCCTTATGGCTCACAATCCAGAGGAAGTGGAATCAGTTGGCGTTGGGTCAGGATTCACGGTCCCTAGCCACCTTCCCTTGGGCATCTTAACTGCTCTGAGCCTCAGTTTCCTCATCTATAAATCTGAGTTAATAACATCCACTTCCTAGGGTTGTTAATAATAATAAGAGCTAACATTATTGAGTGCTTATGAAGTACCTGAAGCTTCACTGCATTTATCTCATTTCATCCACATAACGCTGTGAAGTAGGTATTATTTTCCCCCATTTTGCAGTTGAGGACACTAAAGCCTGGAGGCCATGCACAGCCAGCAAGTGGCAGAGCCAGAATTCAGCCCCCAAATCTTTCTGACTCCGGAGCCCTGATTCTCAACTACCACATTAAGTGAGCAAATCTGTGTAAAGTACCTGCTACAAAGTAGAAGCTCAATAAATGTTAGTTCCTTTTCTCAATTTCCCCAGGGCTACTCCTCTAGAGAACAGCGTCCCCTACCTCATCACATTTCTTTTCCGGGATCCCCTGGGACATATGGTAGAAGTGGGAATGGGAATGAGCTGCCAGTTTATACTGAGGGAAGAAAATAAGTCCGAGAGAGGTGAGTAATTTGCATACAATCATAAAACTGCGGGGCCGTGATTACTGCCCGAGGCGCCTTGCCCATAAGAGTTATTGATTTCTACTGGGTCCCAAGCAGTTGGCAGAGGGTGTCTTGTGGAGATGAGAACAGAGGTTATGCTGTATGGAAGAATGAGAGGCCACCATCTCCCCCACAGGCAAGAAAGAGCCTGTCTCACCTGCAGAGGCGAGAGTTGAGCATTATGGGCCTGAAAGTTGCTAGCAACAGTACCTAAGCTCAGAAAGGTCTAAGACCCTATGCTTTCTGAGCTTAGCTACTGTTTCTAGAATTTGTTCTAAACAATCTGGGACCATTCATGAATCTTGGAAGAGGACAGTGTTGAAGGTCAAAGTGTGGAAAGACAAGATGTTATCTCACCTTTATGACTGTTAGATTGGCATGCTTTTTGCAACAGGTAAAGTGTGCATGGGTGGGTACACACACACACACACACACACACACATTGCTCCATGTAACCTCGCATGGAAATAAAAATGAGCAGACAACTGCAGGGTCATCTGAATTTTGGGGTATATAGGGAATGGAGGTGAAGAAGCTGAGACAGGGCCAATCCCCTAAAACAGTCCTCATTCTTTACTCCCCAGAGACCCATCTCTCTGCACAGCCCACAAAACAGCCTAAGCCTGCCAACATTCACCTCTGATGGGCAGACCCAGAGCTCCTCTGCGTATCCCCCATGGAGAAAAGGAGAAGAGCCTAGGTCATAGTGCTTCAGAACTGATGGCAACAGGAAGCCCTCTGGTTTTGTGGCTTTCAAACATTTATAGAAGTTAATCCATTTTTCAATGTATGGTAGGCAGAATAATGGGCCCCCTAAGATGTCCATGTACTAATCCCTAGAACCTGTGAATATGTTATGTTCCATGACGAGGGAGAAAGAAGATTGCTGATATCTGACTTAAGAATAAATTATCCTGGATTATCTGGGTGGCTCCAGTGTAATCACATGGGTCCTTTAAAAGTGGAAGAGGGAGGCAGAAGTCAGCATCCGGGTAATGCCATGTGTGAAAGGCTGGACCTGCCAGTGCTGGTGTTGAAGATGGAAGGGGCCATGGGCCAGGGCCTGTGGGCAGCCTCTAGATCCCTGTCTAAGAAGCTGGGATAGTCCAGGAAACAGAGTCTCCCCTCCAGCCTCCAGAAAGAAACACAACCCTACCGACACCTAGCTTGAAGCCAGGGTGACCCATTTTGGACTTCTGGCCTCCAGAACTATAAGAGAATATGTCTGTGTTGTTTTTAGCCACTAAGTTTGCGGTCCTTTGCTCACAGCAGCATCAGGAAACTAAATACAAGGCAAAAGCCAAGTGGTGGATCAGAACCCAGTTGGCCTCCTTCTGACCTCCCAGCCACCCTGGAGGGATTGCTTCATAACTTGGTGGCTCCAAGGAATGAAATACACTGTGTCTGAAATGCAACCTGCTTATTCTCCAGACAATGAAATCGAGGCCCAGGAAGGAGTGGTTTTGTGTGCGGTCACGCTGAGTTAGTGGATGAGCTGGGACTGCAACCCACGGTCCACTCCTGTTTTGTCAGAAATCCCAGATGCTTACGTGAATTCTCTCATGAACTCATCCGTTACAATAATTGTATGTGTATATTTTTACATGTTCAACAAACGTGTGCATATAAAGGCCCAAGCACTGTGCTAAGAACTGGGCAGAGGCGACGTGAGCACCGGTGCAGGAAGATGAGCAGCTCTGAGTTCCAGTCCTGACCTCAGCCCCTCCCTGCCCTCAGCTTTCTCCAAACATCCGCAGCCAGCCCAAGTTGCTCAGATCTGTCTGTATTATTTGTCCTGGAACTGGTCCCCAGGTGGGCTTTCTCACAGCCACCTGCTCTGGGTAGAGACACAGCTCTGGGAAGGGAGAGGACCCAGCCCACTGGCCCCGGCTGCACCTGCCCTCGTGAAGCCTATGCAGCATTTATCACCCATAACAAGCTGCAGGTGGGCAGGACCCAGGGCCGTGGGAGGGAAGGGAGAGGAAAAGCAGGCAGAGGCAGAGCGTTGCCTAAAATCAGCGCCCTAGTAGTGCATATACCCTCTGTCAGGCATTTTGACCTTCCCAGCTCTCCCTGAAGCACACCTGAGCCACCGGCCGGCCCCCAGGGCTGCCAGCTCCCTGGTGTTGGTCTCCATGGCAACCCCACATTTGCCGTTCTGGTTTCTAATGACTTATTGGCATGTGTGGTAATTTGCAGAGCTTGGCAGGAAGAGCTAGGAGAGTAGTGAGGAGGGGAGGGGAGGGGAGGCAGTGAGGGGGACTTGGCAGTTGGCGGGGCAGGGGTCGGGTTTTGGATGGGGACAGAGGCACACTTATCCTGCCCCACCCTTCCTAGTCCCTGCTGAGTAACATCCAAAGTAAGGGAGCTGCTTCAGGTCCAGGGCCTCCCCTCCCTGAGGAGTATTGGCTCTCTGCAGGCCCCTGAGAGGGAGACAGATGGACAGACAGATGTAGTGCACAGCTGCTCACCTGTCAGGCAGATTCTGGCAGGCATGGGGGGTGACAGCCACGTTCAAACATGGCAGGTCAGACCACTCATGTTTTCCACCACTCTCCTATCTGTCTCCTGGGCCCTGAGAACAAAGGGGTACCTGGGCCCAGGAGTCGCTTGGTCCTATGGGGAGAGAGGTGGGAGTAGAGTATCCAAGGACAGATCCTTGCTGCTTCTAGGCCTCTCACACACTCAGACAACCAAGCAGGGCAGCCCTAAATGAAATGCCAGATCACATGGGTAGTGGGGGAAAGCAGGGAGGGGAGAACCAGTCTAGCAATCACAGGGGCCTAGAGGAGCAGGGGCCAGTCCCCTCTCCACTTTTCTTTGGCAAAGCTTAGCCAACCTCAAAACGATTTCCCCAGGGCAAGGCAGTGGGAAGCCTCAGATTTGCTGTGTGGCTGCAGTCTTCCTGCATACTACTTTGCTGCCTCTGTCTCTTTAGGTCACTCTTGATGCTGCGATCTGTTGTGCATTTGTGGGAGGCAGCCTGATGTGCTGAAAAGAGCACCCTCTTGAAAGCTGGATCCATCTGGGTTAGAATCCTATGACTTCTGCTTCCCAGCTCTATGACCTTGGACATGTCTCAGTCTCTCTTTGAGCCTCATTTCACTTATCTATAAAATGGGTTTAACACACCCAGTTCACAGTGTTGTGAAAAGGAAACTGGCTCATGCTTGTAAAATGCTTGGCACACAGCAGGTACCAATAAATATTAAAGAATTTTAAAAGTCATCTTTTAATTATCTACCCAAATAAACAGGAATAATGTGATGGATAATTTAAATAATTCTGATAGACTTGGTAGGGTATTTTTTAAATATTTGAGAATAGTCTTCATTTAGTTCAGTAAATGTTTATTGAACATCTGTGTGCAAAGTACAGGGCCAAGTGGGTGTTTCCCGGTGTTTTATGATTAGGGTGAATTTAAGTTGCTGGTGCATTCTCTAAGCATATATCATTTGACAGAGGGAGAGGGAGGGCCCCTGGGAAGGCTAGTAGCAGAGAGGGGGTGGCCCTCGGTCAACCATGTAGGTGGATCTTACATGGACTTCTGAGAAGTGGCTGGCCCTAAGAGAAAGATCTGCATTGTGAAGGCCCTGTCTGGGTGGTGTGCAGTGAGATACACTGCCCAGTTTCTCAGAAATGGTGAGTCTGTTTTTAGAGCTGGATGT
Source organism: Macaca thibetana thibetana (assembly GCF_024542745.1). Lineage (NCBI taxonomy): Eukaryota > Metazoa > Chordata > Mammalia > Primates > Cercopithecidae > Macaca > Macaca thibetana. The sequence continues at coordinate 158,442,663 of NC_065578.1, forward strand.
AGTGGATGATTGATGGAACCAGTGGGTGGTCACTCCTTCACTTTCACAAGCTGCTGCTGAGGCTTGAGGGGGCCGGTGACCACCCAACTATCAGCTGGAAGGGGAGCAAGGTGCACCTGCTCTCACCTGGGCATCTGAGCAGATCACAGCTCCCTCAACTAGTGCTGGGAGGGAGGGAAGGAGAGCAAGGGGGAGCTAGGAAACTTGGCTTCTATCTCTGCCAGCAGATGGACTTCTGCTTGCAGCAGGAGTCTGTCTGTTCTTCTATCAGCCTCCCTGCAGCCTCCTCCAAGACGGCGCGACAGAGATGTGCAAACAGAACGTCAGAGATAGCTGGGGCCTTGGAGAGCGTCTGTCCCACTGCTTTCTCGCCGTCCTCATTCACGTTGTAGCACACAAACACAGTGATAATGGCTCAGGGAGCAACTGACCCAAGGGCTAAGGGGTCGTGATCTCAGCACACCTGTACCCATTTGTTGCTCCCTAACACCACTTGGAAAGCTCTACCTTAGCCGGTTCTCCCAGTGTATTTTTATCTATGAGAAACTTAAGCATTGGGGAGGGGGAAGGACTTGAGATCACAGAGCATATTAGTGCCCTTGGGACTAGACAGAAAGCTCCTAACTTCTGGCTTTGTGCTATATCTACTACCTCAAGACTCCTTCTTCCACTGTTTTTCCTGATCTTTCACCCTGGAGGGCCTACTTCATGTGCAAGAGAATGTAATGTCTCTGAGACACCATTATTCTCCAAACCTCGCAAAATAAGGCAACATCCTCCCCACCCACCTTTATTCTCACTAGCCACCCTCTTCATTCAGGAAAGCCTCTGGCATGTGCCCATAGACCTTCTCCCTTCCCAAGTCTGTGTCTCTCCATCATCCTGGGTGAGATTAGTGACAACGCAGACAGCTTCTTCTAACCCAGACCCTTAGGGGCTCACCTATCTCAGCCACTCACTTGCAAGTTCATACTCTGTATTTTGCCATCCCCTGAAAATTACCTAGCAGAGTACCCAGCTTTCTGGTCACCATCTTCTACACCTTTTGGTCTCCCAGCTTGCTTGTCCAAGGACTCTCACATCACCACTTTTTTTTTTAGTCAGTCAAATTTAGCAGTGGGAGGGTTGTATGACACCCCCACTCTTTAACCTCCTTGGGACCTTTGCTCCATTGGCACCTCTGCTTTTTTTCTTTTTACCATCCATTACCTTCCACTGCCTTCCCTTCTCTGAGTCCAGGTAGAGTCCATGGTCCATTATTTTTAAGAATCCTCCTGCCAATATCCTGAACTCTCTTGAGCCTCTGTCTTTTTATTGTCCCAGTTTGACCAAGTCCCAGTTCTGGATTAATTGCTCTATCTGCTTCTTTCTACCTGCATTCAGGAATGTGGACCTGCTGGGACACACACACACACACACACACACATGAAACAGATTGTTACTTCTACAAACTCACCATCACCAACCCAACTTGCTCTTCAAAAGTGCCTGGTGTTCCTACCACGTTCCTCTGGTTCTCTCTCCCCTCACTCTCCACAATGACTATTTCACACCTTCCTTCCCGAACCTCCGCCTCCACCCTCATGCTTAGCTGAGGACCTCACCTCCCACTTCACAGAGAGAGAGAAGTCACCAGGCAAAACTCCCCAACTTGTCCCCACCAAACCCACAAACTACCTGCCTCTGGGCCAGTCCTCTCCTCCTTCCCTCCTGTGTCTGCAGAGGCCGCAGCATGGCCATCACAGGCCAGTTCTTTCACCACCCATGTTCTAGATCCTCTCCTCTGCCTTCTCAGAAACAGCCTTCTCACCATGCTCAAGTTTCTCATGCCTTCAACAAGCAAAACAACAACAAAAACCTTCCTGAAGCCCGACTCCACTTGCTGCCACCACACTGTCTCTCTTCTCTGTACAAGCCAAATGTCTGAAAGGGTTGGCTGCAGCAGCATTCTCCATCTCTGCACCACCCACTCCTTCCCCAGCCCTGCTTCAGTCTGACTTCCTCCCCCATCACTCTGCTGAAGCAGCTCTCCAGATTGCTAAAGCAAGGGAACATTTTTTACTTCTCAGAAGCATTTTCCACTCTATTTTTTTTGACACTTTCTTTTCCCTTGGCTTCTCTGACCCCACATTCTTGGCTTCTCTGGTACTCCTGAGTCGTCTTTGCTGACTCATCCTTCCTGTCTTGATCTTTAAATGTTGGTGTTCCTTATGGTCTGGCTCAAGGTGTTCTCTTCTGATTGGATACTCTGTCCCTGGGCCATCTCAGCCACATGAATGGCTTCCGTTGTCATCCACATGCAGATGACACCCAGCTTCCTAGTCGGTGTCTTTTCTTCTGAGCCCCTTATCCTTATATTCACCTGCCTAGTTGACTAAGTTGGATGTCTCAAGAAACCTCAGACTTAAAATACTGAAAGCCAGAGTCGTGATTCTCCTGCTACATCTCCCACTGCCTTCTCACCCGCTGCCTGATCCTCCTCCAGTGCTGCCTGTTTTGTGAATGGCATAACCTCAAACCTCAGTTCTGCACGCCATCAGCTGGGAGTCACTGTCATCTCTTCCATTTTCTCCACCGCTTACATCCGGCCCATCACCAGGCCCTGTCTACCTCCTAAAAAGCACCTGGGTCCATCCACTCCACTCCTCCCCATCTCCACAGCCTCCACACTAGTTCAGACTGACTTTGCCTCTTCTCCAGGCTGTGGAATCATCTTCTCATTGGTATGGTTGTATCCACTCTTGAATCTCCAATTGTCAGAGAAGCCAAGAGAAAAGAAAGTGTCAAAAAAAAAAAAAAAATAGAGTGGAAATGCTTCTGAGAACGAAAAAATGTTCCCTGGCTTTAGTAATTGGGTCTCTGAATTGCTGCTGGAATGACCTTTTAAGGACACAAATCTGACCTAGTCACATTCTGTTGTACTCTCAAAACTCTTAAGTGATTCCCGTGCTCTTTAGGATGACCAGTGGGATGGTCTCTTGTGGTATCTGACCCGTGCCTGCACTGCAGCATCCTCACTCCCCTCCCTCACGCTCTGCACTCTGCACCGTGGCCTTTTTCAGCTCTTTGACTGCTGAGCTCCTTTTGGCCTCATGGCCTTCACATGTGCTGTTTCCTGGCCCTTAATCACTCTTCCCATCCCTTACTTCTGCTCCCTAAATACTAGTTATCCTGCAGATCTCAGCTCAAGTAGCCCTTCCTTAAAAAAGCATCCCTATACCTTCAGAATTTTACCAGGCCCCAGTTAAACAATGTCCTGTATGCTTTCTTCATAACACACATAATTACATCTAATTATACAGTTAGGTGCTTATTAGAGAAATGTCCATCTCTGCCACTAGGCTGTGACCCTATGAGGGTAGAGACCCTATCCATTGTATTATTGTTATCATTGGTACCTGGCACAGATTTGGCTTTTCCAGAAAATCTTGGGAGAGTGAATTCATCCATGAGAAGTCTTTAAATATAAAAAGAATCCATGAAAAAGTCCAAAAGGAAAGCTATTCCTTGTGTGTGGCATTGGTAGACCAGAAGACCATGCTCCTGCTCCCTTCCCTTCCCTGTCCTTCCTCAACCAAAGATTCAAAAGTCATTCACTTTGAGTTTCCAATGTAGGCTCCTCCTCACGAATAGATTTTTCAGAAATAGCATTAATCTTTCACATGTGAAAAGCTATTTACAGTCAGGTGCAGTGGCTCATGCCTGTAATCCCAGAACTCTGAGGAGGCTGAGGTGGGAGGATCACTTGAGGCCAGGAGTTCAAGACCAGCCTGGGCAACATAGTGAGACCCCCCCCATCTCTACGAAAGATTTAAAAAGTAGCCAGGTGTGGTGGCCAGCGCCTGTAGTTCCAGCTACTTGGGAGACTGAGGCAGGAGGTGCGCTTAAGCCCTGGAGGTCAAGGCTGCAGTGAGCTAGGGTAGCACCACTGCACTCCAGCCTGTGCAACAGAGTGAGACCCTGTCTCAAAAACACGAAGAAAAACTATTTACAACCTACAAAACTCTTTCACATATATTATGGTGTTTGATTTTTTCTTTTTCCTTAGAGCTACACCCATGAGGAAGCTGGGGTGTGTATTATGATCACCTGTTTCACAGTGAAGCAAACTGCAGCCCAGAGAGGAGTGGTGGTTGCCCACAGTCACACAGCTGATCAGTGAAGAGCTAGACTTGAGCCTGATACTCAGGCCCCACTTCCTTGCCCTTTTTTGAGACAGAATCTCACTCTGTCACTCAGGCTGGAGTGCAAATGGCGTGATCTTGGCTCACTGCAACCTCCGCCTCCCGGGTTCAAGCGATTCTCCTAGCTCAGCCTCCCAATTAGCTGGGTTCACAGGCACGCACCACCACACCCGGCTAATATTTGTATTTTTAGTAGAGATCGGGTTTCACCATGTTGGCCAGGCTGGTCTCGAACTCCTGACCTCAAATGATCTGCCCGCCTCAGTCTCCCAAAGTGCTGGGATTACAGGCATGAGTCACTGCACCCAGCCCTTCCATGCTGTCTCTACTGCTGCATATCGGTGCTTTATAGAAAAGAGATTGCTGCAAGTTCAAATTATCCACAGTAGTGGAAGGAGGAGTGGCACCACAACCAACCACCACCACCCACAGGGACTGGGAAAAAGGTGGGTCTAGAATGTCATGTGCAGTTTGGTTTGGAGCAGACCAAGTTGGCTTGGTGGGGCCAGCACTGGCCTCTTGCTTTTCTCAGATCTTCACAGGTCTATGGGGATTCATTCCATGCCAGGAATGGAGTACTCTGGAATAGGAGTGCCCAGAGAGTCCACAGAGTAAGGAACAAGGATGATCAAAGCTGAGAGAAGACAGTGGCTCCTCACCACACACTCCAGGAGGATAACATGTGAGCTCTTGAGACATGCACACCCTCCCTGGCATGGCTTCTGCCTACTTTGCCAGCCTCTTCTTCCACCCCTCACTGCCTCCCAGATGCCCAAGTTAAACCAGTGGTCCCCAGTTGCTCAGCCATCTCACGCAGCTTCACACCTCTGAGCTTTTCTCGGACTGTTCCTTCTGCCTGGGTGCCCTTGATAGTCTCCTCTCCTGGCTGACTCTTACCAGACTTCACTACTCAGCTCTAGTGGCATCTTTTCCAGGAAACCCTCCCTAAAGCCCTGAGAACTCCTCCCATGAACAGAGCACATTCAGCACATTCTATTAAAAGTCTCTCTTTGCTGGGTCTTTCTCTTCTGCTGGATTAGCAACTCCTCAAAAACAGAGACTGTGAGCTATTTATATGGGCAACTCCCAGTGTCCCGCATGTAGTAGTAATAAAATCACAACATATATTGAAGCTTTACTATGTACTAGATGCTATTTAAGTGCTTTATATTAACTCATTGAATCCTCAGAATAACCATATGATTATGTTTTACACCCTATTTTTAAATTGGTTTTTAATTTTTTTTAAAAAAAGTATAGATTAACTGGAGATGCAAAGAAATGTGCAGGGAAGTCCACAGTACCCTTCATCCAGCATCCCCCAGCACCAACATCTTGCCTAATTACAGTGTAGTGTCAAAAAAAGGAAATTGACATTGGTATAACCCATAGAGTTTATCTGAATTTCACCAGTTACACATGCACTCCTTTGTGTGTGCCTGGTTTTGTGTAAATCCACCACAATCAAGCTACGTAACTGCACCATCACAGGACTCCCTTGTGCTGCCCCTGTAGAGCCATGCTACCGCATCTCGCACTCTGTCAGCCACTCAGCTATTCTTCATCTCTATAATTATGTTGTTTCGCAGTTGTTATATAAATGGGAACATTGAGTCTGTAATTTTTTGTTGTTGGCTTTTTTTTTTTGGAGACAGAGTTTCACTCTGGCATCCAGGCTGGAGTGCAGCGGCACGATCTTGGCTCACTGCAACCTCTGCCTCCCAGGTTCAAGCAATTCTCCTGCCTCAGCCTCCCGAGCAGCTGGGATTACAGGTGTGGGCCACCACGCCTGGCTAATTTTTTGTATTTTTAGTAGAGACTGGGTTTCATCATGTTGGCCAGGCTGGTCTCAAACTCCTGACCTAAAGTGATCCATCTGCCTCAGCCTCCCAAAGTGCTGGGATTACAGGCTTGAGCCACCGTACCCGGTGGCTTTTTTTGTATTCAGCATAATTTCCTTGAAGTTCATCGAGTAGTTGCCTATATCAGTAGTTTGTTCTTTTTTGTAGTATTCCATGATAGGGATATGCCACAATTATGTAACCATCCACCCACTGAAGGACATTGGCATTACCTCGTTTTGCAAATGAGAAAGCTAACTGGCCCAGGATCACATGACTAGCAAGTGGCACTTAATAAATGTTTAGCAATAAGCGCCTAATAGATGTTTATTGTATGAGCTCAACTGAATGAGGGTACTTTATGCTCTTTGCTTAACACCTAGCATGGTGTTTTACACATAGTAGGTGCTCAATAAATGTTTGCCAGCGAGGATGTGGATGAGATGGCATTTATATTTACATAACTAGCATCATGACCAACTTATTCCTATGCCTAGACATTCACAGGAGAGGAATATGTCCCTCTCAATAGCGTACACTTTCCGTTTTACTTAGAATATCAGGAAAGGAAAATTGGGGCAGTAAATATGATCACATACAGGGCTGGCATTTTATTGCCTAAAATGCCCAGAGCTTTTGGTTTCAAATTAATATATGCCATCTTTTCATAGTATTTTGCATCTAATTTGCAGTTTGCTCATTTTATCAAAATGCAAAGCAACCCTTCCAACTCCTGCTTCTTCCCATACCACCGCCCTCCCAGCAGGTGCTGGGTCAGGCTGTGCCGATGCAGTCTGCAGAAACAATTGGTTGGGTTCCGAAAGTGTCCATGCTAAGCTAAAAAGTCTACTGGGGTGTTTTAGCTTGTGGAAGCAGTGAGTTATTTTCACTCAGCGGGGGTCACAGGAGGTTTAATTGCAGAGGATTTGTGGAGCTGTTGGAAGTCCTCAACCTCAGGTGTGAAGAGCCAAATGTGATTAAGTGATTGGAAAGGAACCACAAGTTGGACTAGTCTCTGTCCTGGGCACAGCGCCCAGGAGATGGGCTTGCTTGAGCAACTCCCACTGTCCCTTTGAAGAGTGAGGTGACAAGAGAGCCGACCCCAGCCTCCAGGGACACATTGGAGATAAGTGGAGTCTCCAGGGTGGCCTTTCACAGAGAGTGCCCTGTGGCCTTAAGGGGAACCCATGATTTTGGCCAATTAAGGCCACAAGTAGGAGGGACAGATAAAAAGGGTAAAACTGTGGGCCTTGCCCTCAAGGAACTACTAATGATGTCAACTCACCCCCAAAGCAATTAGAGGCCAGCTATGGGGGTGTTCACACCTGTAATCCCAGGGCTTTGGAAGGCGGAGGTGGGAGGATCACTTAGAGCCCAGGAGTTCAAGACCAGCCTGGGTGACAGAAGGAGAACCTGTCTCTGAAAAAATAAAAATGAAAAATGAGACTTTAAAATAGTTTTGGCCTTTCGGCGGGCCATGTGGGACTGTGCCTTCAGACCCCCAGGGAACGCATGATCACTCTGTTGTTAGGGGCAGTTCTTTTTAAAAATTTTGTCTGTCTTTTTCTTTCGTGTCCATCTGTGATCCAAGTTAGGGGCAATTCAAAGGAAGAGTTGAAGCATTATCTTCCTAAAGAGAATGGAACCTCACCTGGGAAGACAAAATGGACTGTTGGGGAGGATGAACTGGTGAGGAAGTGGGGTCAATATTGGGGTAGAGAGGGTGACGTGTCTGATTTAGGACACTGTTCTAGGGACTCATGGGGAACTTTGGCACTTTAGGGAACTGAATGGGATTTAAGAGCTGACCATCAGGCTACTGCAGAGTGTAATGAAAGACCAGATGAGGCTGTAAAGAGGGACCGTAATGGGGAGTGGAGGATGGGCCTGCCGAATGGCAGAGAACTGACTCCAGAAGGAGAATGGGCACAAGGCAGGCGCAGAAAATGGGGAGGGAGTTCCAAGAAGGAAGTTGGTAGCATGGCAGACGATCCCATCAGGAGCTCCCCGAGGCTGAAAGCTGCAGAAATGCTGTTGGATTGAGAAGAGCTGTGGGATTGAAAATGAACTCACAGGGGCTTATGCAAGAAGGGTCTGTGCTTAGAAGGAATCACAGGTGAAAGAGGCGTTTTTATTGTTATTTTTAAAGGTGGAGAGAGGGTAAGCAAAGGAGTGAGTTTCCTGAGGAGGTGGGAAGGGATGAGGTTGGTTTTAAAAATTCCTCTTCCCTTAAGTCAGAGTGAAGGGAGAGAGAGTGAACGAGCTGCGCAGAGGTGTGGGAGGCACAGTGATGGAGGGCAAAGGGGGTTACATCACGATCTCCATCTCCATCGGCCTCAGGAGGTCAGGCAAGGCAATCTGTTCTGAGGACGGGGTGCAGATGGGAGCACGGTGAGGGGCAGATCCAGAAAAAGGACTGTGCAGAGGTGCCGGGGCAGCTGCAGGGGAGGAATAAAGGGATTGCAGCAGAGAGGATTGGTTGAAGCTGGAATCATGAATGCATAATAGGGCTGGCGGCTTCAGTGTTGTCTTCCGCAATGCTTTGCGGGGAGAGGAACAGAGCTGGGTGGGGAGGATTTCTAATTTTTTATTTGAGGCAGGGGCAGCAATGACCTCAGTAACCTTCACCTCATTTTGTAGGACCTAGGCTGCCCAGTCTTCTGCAGAGAAACACTCTACTTCCCCCACCAGCCTGGCCGCTTCCTGTGGGCAGCCCAGCGGGGAAGCCCACTCCGCTGGCTTTGCTGTCTGAGGGAGCTCTCCATTTTTCAGAGCTTGTGGTCATTTCTCCTTGGCCTGACGTATCAATGGATCCAGTTCTAAAAGAGTCCCATTTGCCCTCCATTGCTCCCTGTGCGCTGTTTTCATTTTTCTCCCCTCGTCGATCTTGCAACAGCAGCGTAATAGCCTCCGAGAGGGTCAGACTGGGAAGATGAATGCTGGCCTGTGGGGGACTGCAACCTGCCTCTCCATTAGTGAGGTGATGGAAGGCAGGGAGCAGAGAATGGATAATCCAAGGAAACACAAACAGACACACAAGCAGCTCACAGGATAACCTACACAGCATTTCCTCTTGTGCTTGGAGTGTGCTGTGATGACTTGAGTGCCACCGATTTGCTGGTCTAATTAGGTCTGACTTGGACAATGTGGTTGCATTTCCCACGGTAGAGAGGGCAGTGAGGAGAAACCAGGATGGGCTAAAAATGTTTGCTAGGGAGAAGCCACCAAGTGAAAGATCCCCATGTGCAGGCACAAGCAGACAGGAGAGCCTGTGATGGCTGCCACTATTTGAAGACTTGGTGCATTAAATGGACCCAGATACCCACAGTTCACCCCAGAACATAGCTCCCTACTCAGTGTACTCCTCACATGTTGTGTGTTAACTCCTTCCTGGCCAAGTCAACCAAGTAGAATGGCTGGGAAAGTTTCTCATGAGTAGTGCCAGGGTGATGATCTGGTATGGTTTATCCCTGTTCCTACCTGCACCCTTGCTGATATGCTCCAGGTCCGTGAGCTGATGCCTCCAGGTACTTTCTGCCAGAGGAGCCATGAAGACTCCCAGGGGCCACTGCTCTGCCCTTCTGCCCAGTATCAGTTGATGCTTCGTTGGTGCCATTGGCATCAGTTGATGGTCCAAATGGGGGATGGAGGGGAGAGCCCCTGAGGCAGACAGAGGGCAGATGATAGAATAGCCTAAAAGGCCTCTGGAAATGAACTATTTGAGGAAACATGAATTCTGGTGTCCATGTCCCGTGTAATCTCGAGCTGCTCACCAAAGCTTTCTGGGCCTCCATTTCCCTTCTGAGGCCTTTTTTTTTTTTTTTTTTTTTTTTTTTTTCCAGCTCAGTCCCCTGAGCCATCCTGAGAACAGAAAGGGGTTTAGTTAAGTCAGTTTCCAGTGACCATGAAACCAGGCTGTCAGTAGTGGGGGACATCTTCAAATTCTCCTGGGTTTGTGACAGGGCTGGAGTATGTTTTCAAGTGTTTGGATAAAATGTTGTGGCAAAGTTACTCATCAAATGTGTATTTAGGTCCCAGTTCCCAAATACTTACCAGCTATTTGACCTTAGACAAGTTGTGCTTTACCTGAAGACCAATTGTTCATCCATAGAACAGAACTTATACCTGCCTCACACGTATCTGTGAAAATCAAATAAGATAATGTGTGAGAAAGCATTTTGCAAGTTCATAAATGTCCCATCACTGTAGGAGGTTGAGAGGGAGAGGTAGCAGGGAACATGAAAAGATCATGGGACTTGAGTCATGTGGAGCCAAGTTCAGATTCCACTGTGAGTTGTGGCCTTGGACAAGTTGGTGAACATCTCTTAGTCTTAGTTTTGTCATCTGTAAAGTTGACATAAGTAAATTACGCCAGATAATTACCGGAGGATTAGATGGGATGGTGTTTGTAAAGGGTCTGGCATATGGTAGATGCCCCCGCCCCTTTCCCCACTCCCTGTATGTAGCTCCCCGTCACTACATCTTAGCCCTCCCAGACCCTCAAGTCGAGGATAGCTCAAGTCATCATTTGTCCACATTTTCAGATGCTCAGACTATCCTGGCATTTGTCTATGAAGTGCCACATTGTCTACACCCTCCCCAAGGTCTCACCTTTAGCTGTGGGTCTTCAGTCTTGGGTTCCTTCTTCCTTTTGGACAGAAGGTGCCTGCTGAAGATACAGAAATGATCACATCCAGTCTCCAGACCCTACAGAGGGATCAGGCTATTCCGTGAAACTCCACCTCCACTGGGGACCAGCTTTCCGCAGCAGCTACCCTTCCTGAGCCAAAGCCACTCCATGAGGTTTGCCCAGCCATCCTGTGGCAGGGTACCCAGGGTGCAGGGGTACAGGAGAGCATTCTTTGCTCAGAGAGATTCTCATCCCTGATGAGAGGATCTACTCCCTGTCCTGATCCTTCTTAGCCCAGAGAGCAGCCTCTCATTTCCCGCTACCGCTTCTGCTGTCCTGACCGTACTTTCTCTGTGCTGCAGTGTGGCCAACCTCTAACCCTCCCTGCCAACGGCATCCGGGAGCTCTCAGCCACCCAGCTGCCCCTCATGGCTCCCAGCAGCATGGCGCTTAGACCATCTAACTGGGCAGATGTTCAAGCCCCTGCGTGGTCTTTTCTGGTCTGTGGAACACCTGTCTCAAGATCACCCTTGGGGATGTGGGGCACTCAGATGCAGATTCCCAGACAGCACTTCAGACCAACTAAATAGATTCCAGGCTGGCCAGAAATCTGCATTGTAGATAAGCTCCCACAGGATTCTTATGTACAGGAAAGTGACTTTTTCCCCCGTTTTTATTGAGGTAGAACTCATATAGTGAAGTAAACAAATCATGCGGGCAACTTGAGTTTGAATATGGAATATACAATATCCCCATATTACCACTCCCAAATCAAGATATAAAACAACATGTAGAACATTTCTAGCCGCCTAAAAGACTCTCTTACACTCAGCGTTCTAGCAATGTAGACTGGTTTAGCCTGTTTTTGAATTTCATGGGAATGGAGTATTTGTCTTTTTTGCTCCACATCGTATCACTGCTTCCCACTCTTAAACGTGCAGACAACTCCTCTTCCATCCCATGTACCTTACCCTCTTCTGATAGAGAGAAAAAAATCAATCAATCAATCAACTGAATTTTTCAGGACCTCGCCCTAAATCCCTCTTATGGCAGTTTCCTCCATCCTCCCCTCCTCAGGCCTTGGGGAGATCACATTTGGCCCCCATCCTCCAAGCATTAGTGTCTCCAGAGGCCCAGGAGCTGTCACCAATGCTGCTGTGGAGGACCTGGGCCCACTCCCCTGCCAGTCCCTCTGTAGACAGCTACTAGGACACTCATTTGTAGTATATGGCTTGTCAGAGAGTCCAGGCACATTCCAGATGAAATTGGCCAATTTAAGCTACAAATGAAAAGACAAATGAGATGGAAATTGCACAGAACAAGACTGTTTCTCATCAGGAGGTATCACTCCTGACATGCTGAGCTGTGCAACCTGTTTAGGCCTCTCCCTGCCACTGAGGTCAGCAGGGCTTTCCCAAGGATGGGAAACACCACCTCCTTCACACGCACAGCCAGGCAGAAGAGCAGCCCAAGAGGCTCTAAGACGAACAGAGAGAGAGAGAGAGTAAGTGGGGGAGGAGGCAGAAAGTAAAGGACACAAGGCAGATACCTCAGAAGCAAGGCAATAAAGAAAGAGGATTTATCATTCCAAAAAGGAAAAAAATATGTTGGACATCTGCTATTTACTAGGCCCCATTCTAGGTGTTCAGACTGTCAAGATGAACAAGACCTGCCCTTAAGGAACTCCCAGCCCTGAGGAGGAAAAGAAAGTGAGATGATGGAGATGACGACAGAAAAGGCAAGGGGAGATGGAGACACATCTATAAACAGGAGGAAGGCCAGCTGGATGGAGAAATGCGGATGAACGGGAGACCTGGAGAGGAGCAGGAGCCCTGTGAACAAGCCAAGGGCATGGAGCTTGGCCTGCTGTCGCCCCCTGGACCAGGGAGAAGCAGCCTTGAGGGTCCTCTGGAAAGAGACAGCTCACAGATGTCTTTACAGGCATCAACTCTTTGGTTCTTGGTAAAGTGTCAAGGAGTGGGCCTGGCAGGGAGTTCACCAATCCAGTGAATGGGACAAACCAATGAACAAAATATTTGGATGATGGCTTATTCTCTATTATGTAAAGAGGGGTCAATGACCCAGGAGTTCTTAGTCCCTGGGTCTCTGTCTCATCTATTTTTTGTTGAGTTTAGTGAATTGCAGAGTCCAGGAATACAAATTTGTTTTCATGTGGATCCAAGCTAAATACAGTTTTAGTAATAATAATAATAGCAAACACTTGTAAGGCACTTACCATGAGCCAGGCTGTTCTAAACACTTCACACATAGTAACTCATTTGCATAGTAAATACACCGGGGAAAAAATCCTACAATGCATTTCAAAGCCAAGCACAAGTGACTTTTGAACTATCCGTCACACACACACACACACACCCCGGAAAGTGGGTTATGAACTGTTGACCACCTTAAACCTCTCTCTTTTAGGTGGCCATAAGACAGATGTCCTGGGAGGCTGGGTTTGGAAAGCCATTCCAGGAGCACTTGAATGATTCCAGATGGCAGTGGGCCAAACAGGCTTACCTTCCCCCTCTTCCTCCTCTGAGCTGGAGCACTTCAGGCCAGGCTCCATGCAGGGTGCTCAGGCTGGACAGAGACCCTAGAGACTGTCATTAGGGTAAGTGTGGCCCTCTCTCCGGGGACTGCTCCCTGTCCATTACCAGAGCCAGAATCCATGTGCATTGCACTATTGTGGATGTTGCTAAGCGTAATTGCTACCAGGGAACTAGTTTCCATAGTGACAGAGGTACAGTAGGCCCTTGACATTCTCAAGGGAAACATCATAGCCCTTCATGAATCCATGGATTAGAGACTACCACATAATTTCCCCCATAAAATGCAGTAAACTATGACTGAGAAATATAATGAGAATGGCTATTGAGGGCAAAGTCACCCAACTCTCAGCTTGCCAGGAGGTTCGCCTGCTGGTCTCACAGCACTGGCAAGTCAGCATTACATACTATGTCATGTCAGACTGGGGTTGGTCATAATGGCAGAAGCCACCTTATGATAAACAGAGAATACCAGTGACTGCCTTTTGAATGACAACAGCAAGGAGGGACTTCTGTTTAAACATGATGGACTAACATCCCTGGTGCTCTGCGCTGCCTCCCCAAACCACACTACGAGTAAAGAAGTAAAAAAGATGCAGGCCCACAAGGGCAGGGGAGGAGATCAAAGCAAATAAGAAATGTCAGTACAATTTTGGAACTTGAGAAGGTAACTGACTTGGCTTGATAAAGCAAGAAAAACCTAGAGACTCCCAAAGAGAGGAGTCAGTAAGAAATGGGCAGATTCCTGCTGTAAAACCACAGAGAGGCTGAGAAATGGTTGGCATCTGAAGACAGGGTATGGAGTAGGGCCAGAAACAGGAGAGTGATACCTCAGATCCCTTCCTCACCCCCATTTCACCCCATGACTGTCCCTGCTTTACCCTAGAGCATCCTGAAGAAAACTTTGCTTTCCAAAGGGACTGAACCCAAAACGTGCTGACTTGTGGATATGGGTACAAGTATGGGTAGAGATGAGGCACTATGTTGGAAAAGTGAGCATTTGCTCAAAGTTTCCAAGCCAAATGGGGAAGCCTTTTGGTCATTTCTTCCAGTTGGGTCTAAAAATATTGGTAGTTGGACAAGTGATGACATTTGGGAGACCCCCTCCCTCTCACTTAAGCCCTGCCCATTCCAATCGGCTTTAAATGTCTCACCTGTAAATACGAACCATTGACCGGGCACAGTGGCTCATGCCTGTAACCCCAACAGTTTGGGAGACAAGGTGGGCAAATCACCTAAGGTCAGGAGTTTGAGATCAGCCTGGCCAATACAGTGAAACCCTGTCTCCACTAAAATATAAAAATTAGCCCTGCATGGTGGCATGTGCCTGTAATTCCAGCTACTCAGGAGGCTGAGGCAGGAGAATGACTTGAACCTGGGAGGCAGAGGTTACAGTGAGCCGAGATTGCGCCATTGCACTCTGGCCTGGGTGACAGAGTGAGACTCAGTCTCAAAAAAAAAAAAAAAAAAAAAGAACCATTGGCTAAGGCTTACTAGAATTTTAAGAGAGGTATCTAATATTTAAAAAGCATAAGCCAAAATAAACAATAAATAAAAACTTGAAGAAAGGAAATACTATGCAGGGAGCAAAAGAACAAATAAAAACCTCCATCGCCACCTCAACTGATATCCTCAGAGAGTTGAGAGACAAAATTATACCCACAAAACAAGATCATGGGGCCTTTTTAAAAAATTGAGATATAATTCAAATACCATAAAATTCACCATTTTAAAGTTTACAATTTGGTAGTTTTTAATATATTCACAAGGTTGTACATCCATTGCCATTATCTAACTCTAAAACATTCTCATTATCGCCCCCAAAAAACCCCATATCCATCAGCAGCCACTCCTCATTCTCCCCTTCCCCCAGACCCTGTCAACCACTAGTCTGCTTTCTGTCTGTATAGATTTGCTTATTCTGGACGTGTCATATAAATGGAATCATACAATTCGTAGCCTTTGTGTCTGGCATCTTCCACTTAGCATGTTTTCAAGGTTCATCTGGGTTGTAGCATGTGCCATTACTACGTTCCTTTTTGTAGTTGAATATTTCTGCATTATATGGATATACTATACACACACACACACACACACACACAGATATATATTTTGAGATGGAGTCTTGCTGTGTCACCCAGGCTGGAGTGCAATGGCTTGATCTCGGCTCACTGCAACCTCCGCCTCCCAGGTTCAAGTGATTCTCCTGCCTCAGCCTCCCAAGTAGCTGGGATTACAGGCCCGCACCACCACACCTGGCTAATTTTTCTATTTTCAGTAGAGGCGGGGGTTTCACCATGTTGGCCAGGCTAGTCTCAAACTCCTGACCTCAGATGATCCACCCGCCTCGGCCTCCCAAAGTGCTGGGATTACAGACATGAGCCATCACGCCCATCAGATATAACATATTTTTTTATCCATCTATCAGTTGGTAGACATTTGGGTGATTTTTATTTTTTAAGGAAGATGCACAGAACAAGGTCTTGGAAACTTAAAATATGTTGTTTCGTTCAATGAAGATGATTACTTTCCAGATGGCAAGGGTCCATTAGGTGCCTAGCACAATTAATGAAGAAGAGACCCTCACAAAGACACAACATTTTGCGATTTCAGAATGTCAGGTGTAAAGTGAAGATTCCACAAGCCAGGAAGAAAAAGACAGGCTTTAGGATAGAGCAGACTTCTCAACAGCAGCCCTAGAAGCAAATAGGTCATGGAATGGTGTCTTCCAACATGTGAGGGAATGTTATTTACGATCTGAAATTATATTTCCAGTCAAACTGTCAGATATGGAGGCTCAATAAAGACATGCAAACATTTGCAAAAATGTTCATGCAAAAATTTTCAAACACTAAGACTTTCAAGAAACTTACCTCTTTTTCAAAAGCAACTCAAAAAAGATGTACTCTATCAAAACAAGGTGGAAAACAAGAAAGATGACATGAACCCCAGGGAAAGACAAATCGTAAGAATATTCTGTCATAAGAAAAAGCCTGAAAATATATGCATCAAAATGTTAACAGTGGTTAGCACCAGGAGGTAGAAAAGGGGATTATTTAAATTTTCTCCATGTTTTTCTATACCTTCTAATTTTTCGATAAGAATGTCATACTGTACTTACCAGTTACTATATCTTTGTCACACATGGATGCAGAGAGCCAGGGGCAGGCCAGAGATAGAGAAGAGACAAAGAAAGAATAGAGGGGGGCCGGGCGCGGTGGCTCACATCTGTAATCCCAGCACTTTGGGAGGCCGAGGCGGGTGGATCACAAACTCAGGAGATCAAGACCATCCTGGCTAACACGGTGAAACCCCATCTCTACTAAAAATACAAAAAAATTAGCCAGGCGTGGTGGCGGGCACCTGTAGTCCCAGCTACTCAGGAGGCTGAGGCAGAAGAATGGCGTGAACCTGGGAGGCGGAGCTTGCAGTGAGCAAAGATCGCGCCACTGCACTCCAGCCTGGGCGACAGAGCGAGACTCCGTCTCAAAAAAAAAAAAAAAGAAAGAAAGAATAGAGGAAAGGAAAGACATGGAGCTCTGAGGGCCACTGTGCTGCTCTGAACACAGTTATCCTGCATTTTGGTGCCCTTGTCCTGTCGGCAGCCCCCAGGGCCACAGTCATATTTGTGAGTCTGTCTGCCCTGCTAGGTACAGAGCTTCCTCGGGACAGAGGCTGGATCTTGTTCATCTTGTATCTATTCCCAGTGCCTGGCAGAGAAAATACATGGAATTGGTGTTTGAATGAATGTAGAGAGGAAGAGAAAGGAAGGAGGAGGAAAAAAAAACACCTCACCTGGCTGGGCACAGTGGCTCATGCCTGTAATCCCAGCACTTTGGGAGGCCTAGGATGGCAGATCACTTGAGCCCAGGAGTTCAAGATCAACCTGGGAAATAAGTAAGATCCCTTCTCTAAGAAACAAAACATTTTTTAAAAAATTAGCTTGGCATGGTGGCACATGCCTGTAGTCCCAGCTACTTGGGAGGCTGAGGTGGGAGGATCACTTGAGCCTGGGAGATGGGGGCTGCAATGACCCCAGATCACGCCACTGCACTCCAGCCTTGGTGACAGAGCAAGACCCTGTCTCAAGAAAACAAAAATGAAAACCCACCAAACATAGAGCATAAACTTGGTGAGACCTGAAGTAGGGATGCCATCAAGGTTGTAGCACCACTTGCTAGGGTGGTCAGTTCCACCATCGGAGAACTTGCCTCAGCTGGGTCCAGCCACCTGTGTCCCACTCCCACTCGGCAGTTTCTTCGGCCAAGGCCTGGGGGAGCTGGGAATGTCCACAGGGGCTACGGAATGGAGAATGTCTTTTGCACACATTAAAGTTTCAGAACAACTACACTCACACCACAGTTCCCCAGCTACTGGTAGTCCCAGAGCTCTTATAAACCTCCTGGGGCCCACTTGAGAGGAACACTTTGGGTTCATGGCAGGGATGTTGTGCTGGGGGAGTGGCAAGGAAGGAAGCCCTGATTTGTAGTGTTTGCCAGTTTTCGGTATTTCCATCACAGCCAATTTCAACCTACGATGTAATGTTGTTGAGGGTGGAGTTGGGAAGAGGTGAGCCCCGTCAGCTCTCATGGACTGGTGCAAGCTGGTTCCAGCACGCACTGGTTAATGCCAGTGATGGATGTGACTACCAAGGGCCACTTCTGCATGAGCACAAAGTTGGACGACTTGGATGGTTGGATGGAATCAAAGAGCTTCTGGTCCAGGGAAGGATGCAAGTAGCCACATGTGCTGTGAGTACTACCAGGGAGAGTTTGGCAGCGAGTTTTCTATCGGGGGAGGCAAAAAGGATGAAGACAGCTGGATGGGACCTGCGATACAAAGAAAGAACTTTGTACAACTTCCTTATCGACTAAGAAAGCAGGCTTTCATTCTAATTGTTCTGGTTTGCAGATGAAAAAAAAAACCAAGGCCTAACAAGCTAATGGTCACACAGCTAATAAATAGGCCACCATTGGGACAAACCCAAGCCTTCTGATTTTTCATTTAGATTAAACTTGTCTATAGTATTCAAACCCATAAGTCTTTTTTTTTTTTTTTGAGACGGAGTCTTGCTCTGTCGCCCAGGCTGGAGTGCAGTGGTACAGTCTTGGCTCACTGCAAGCTCTGCCTCCTGGTTCATGCCATTCTCCTGCCTGAGCCTCCTGAATAGCTGGGACTACAGGTGCCCGCCACCATGCCCGGCTATTTTTTTATTTTTATTTTTATTTTTTGTATTTTTAGGAGAAATCGGGTTTCACTGTGTTAGCCAGGATGGTCTCGATCTCCTGAGTTTGTGATCCACCCGCCTCGGCCTCCCAAAGTGCTGGGATTACAGGCGTGAGCCACCGCGCCTGGCCTTAAATCCATAAATCTCAAGTGAACAGCTTGAACATTCCAGTATCCAGAAGGCTCCTCATACCCCTTCTTGGGCAATTGGGTCTTCTAATTTTTAATCCAGTCCTCTTTGCACCAGTCCTTACTGACTTTGGGTTGGCAGTATATCATGTACTTACAAGTATGGCTTCAAGGACAATGTTCCTCAGTGGTTAAGCACACAGACTTTGGGGCCAGACTGCCGAGATTCAAATCCCAGCTTCAGCTATGTGACCTCAGACAGGTTACTTAATCTTAGGTTTTTGGGTTTTTTCTTGTCAGGGTCTCACACTGTCACCAAAGAGGGAGTGCACTGGCACAATTATGGCTCACTGCAGCCTCAAACTCCTAGACTGAAGTGATCCTTCCACCTCAGCCTCCTGAGTAGCTGAGACTACAGGTACATGCCACCATGCCCAGCTAAATAATTTTCCTTTTCTTTTTTTGAGATGGGGTCTCACTCTGTTGCCCAGACTGGGCCTTACAGGGCCTACAGGGTTCAAGTGATCCTCCTGCCTCAGCCTCCCAAGTAGCTGGGACTAAAGTTGCACACCACTACACCTGGCTGAATTTTTAAATATTTGTAGAGACAGAGTCTCACTATGTTGCCCAGGCTGGTCTTGAACTCTTGGTCTCAAGTGATCCTTCTGCCTCTGCCTCCCAGAGCACTAGGATTACAGGCATGAGCCACTGCACCCGGGCCAATCTCTGTATTTTAGATTCCCATTTATAAATGAAGATGAAGGCATCACAGGGTTGTTGTAGGCTTATATGGGTTAATACAAGTAAAGTGCTTAGAAGAGTTCCTAGTTCATACCAAGTGTTCAGTAAGGGTCAGCCTGTCATTATTTGGCAAGGGAGAAGCAGCCGTCCTGGCCCAGAAATCAGAGAGGTGTGAAGAAGTTGATTAGAGATCAAGAAGGTAATCAGCCTCAGGCTTCCTTCAGGGTTTCCCAACCTGGGTTCAACGGAACCAACTCCTAGAGGAACTTAGAACTTCTGATTTGAGAGGGGCTAGCCATCTTGTAGCTGTGTACTTGTATCTTGCAGATGAGAATCAGAAGCCCAGAGTTCAGTGTGTGCCCTTATATTAATATTAGGCTGGTGCAAAAGTAATTGCAGTTTTTTGCTGTCACTTTCAATGGCAAAAACTGCAATTACTTTTGCACCATCTAATACTAGTCACTTCCCTGCTCTGGGACTCTGCTTCTTCCATTGAAAAACAAGGAAGCAAAATGAGGTGGATACCGAGGTCCCTTCTGCAGAAGCTCTGACCTGAGGACCAACTCACCTTGCTTAGATGTGGAAGCTGCCCCTGGGACAGACACTCACGTGAAGGTAGCAGGTTGGTGGGAGAGGCAAGACCTCACTTCCCTGCCAGCGCCCTCCGTCTGTAGGGGAATGGCTTCTGAAATGGACCCAGGTGCAGGACTGCCCTGGGCTAGCTCTTTTCCCAGGAAGCAGACCCAGTTGCCTGCATTGAAATCACCTGCTTGGAAGCTTTTCGATCTGCAGGTGTCTGGGCTCCACCCTAAGGAGTGGGATGGGCATTTGCATGTTAACAAGCTCTCTGAGTGATCCTTGAGCACGCTCTGAGTTTGGGAAATATTGGATTGGAGGGCTGGGATCCAGGATGGGAGGTGCAAGCTCTCATAGCAGAAATAGCTGCCACTTATCCAGTACCTACTCCATGTGGGGCACTTTTGACATCTCTAATCTTTACAACCACCACCCTGCAAAGTAGGCATTATTACTCTAATTGTAGGGAAGAGAAAACTGAGACCCAGAGCAATTAACTTGCCAGGCATCACCCAGATAATGAGACAAGGAGCCAAAACTTTAGCTCAGGTCCTTCTTTGCTCTTCTGCCTCCTTGCTGAGCTCCTAAACAGCCGCCTCTTACCTGACTCGAAACAGCGCTGGGAGGTGACCAGCTGAACTGGGAGAGGGGTGGGTTAATGTAAAGGCGGCTACAGCTGTGGATCAGGGAGGCAAGGAGGAAGGTGAGGGGGCAGGGGTGGAGAGGAGGGGGAGAAGGGGAGTGAGGAGGGGGAAGGGTCCCATGGCCCATCTCTGTTTTTCCCTCTCCCTTTGCCTTTCAGGCATTCTTCAGGCTCACAGCCACTGTTTTGACAGGGTGTGAAGCCATCCGCAACCTTTGTCTTCTCGGCTTCCCAGCCTCCTATTGTCTCACTAATTAAAGATGTCTTGAAAAATTCCCCCTGCTGTGTGCTGCTTGACAGAATGCCAGCATCCCACTGGGGAAAGCCACAGCAGGCATCTGGTACCCGGGCACTGGGAGACACCTGGGCCCTGGCAGAGCTGGCTGGGGAAGGGAGTTGGGCCAGGGGAGAAAGGAAGCAGCCTCAGGGCAGGGCAGGCAGGGGCTGGTGATTCTTAAGCCCTATAGCAGGAGGATGGGGTTCTGGAAGGAGGGCTGGGAGTTCTCACCTATCCTCGGGTAGAGTTGCTCAGTCCCCATTCGAAAGAGTTTTCTGCACGATTCCCCAGGAGCCCCCATCACCGGCTCCTATGTCCGACAGAACTTCCCTTGGGATGCTTTTTGTGGCAACTCACCTGAAAGCTCCCACTCCCCAAGCCTTTGCTCAGGCCGTTCCTTCTGCCAAATGCTGACAAGCAATCCGGTTTGCCTGGGGCTGGGGGATTTTGCGGGGATACAGGACCTAAATGCTGAAATTGGGAAATGGGGACAAGTTGGTCACCCCACTCTGCTTCAGCATCATCCAGGTGTCAGTCCCTTCTTCAAAGAGGCCACCCATGTTAACGCAGCACCAAGTCACTCTCCTATGACCTTGTTTAGTTCCTGAAATAGCGTTTTATTGCTGCCATAACAAATCGCCACAAACGTAGCAGCTTAAAGAAACACACATTTGCCATCTCACAGCTCTGTCGGCCAGAAGTCTGTCCAGGTTGGCTCGGCCGATTTCTCTGCTCCAGGTTTCAAAAAGGCCAAAATCAAGGTGCCAGCCAGCTGGACTCTATCTGAAGACTCTAGGAGGATCTGCTCCTGAGCTCATTCAGGTGACTGTAGGACTGAGGTCCCTGCTTCCATGCTGGCTGGCAGCCGAGAGTGGTCCTCGGCTCCTAGGCGGCGCCCTCCAGTCCTTGTGCACAGCTTCCTCAGAACCAGCAACAGGATATCAGATCATCGCACGCTTGGAATCCCTCTTCTGCCTGCCGCTGGAGAAAGCTGCTTTAATGACTCATGTGACTAGATTTGTCCCACCCAGATAATCCAAGACATTCTCTAAAGTTCATAACTGTAATTACATCTGTAGGGTTCTTTCTGCCCTGGAAGGTGACAGATTCCACTGGCTCTGGGATTAGGGTATGGGAGTCTTTGGAGCCCCATCCCTCCTGCTGTCCGTCGTTCCTTCCGAGCCCCTACCACTCTCTGATGTCTACTTACACGTTTATTGTCCATCTATCCCCCCAAGTAAAATCCATGAGCGGAGGGATTGTGTTTGAGTTATTCAGCGCCGTGTCCCCAGCCCTCCTGAAGTAACACTTGGCACACAGTGGGTTGTCGATGTTTGTTGAATGAGTGAACTTTACAGGGACTTTTGGATGCAGAGTGGAAGTGGGAACTTCTGGTAGGTCCAAGGAGGCTTCTTAGATACACCCCTCCGCAGAGCAGTTGGCGTCAGGTAGGCAAAGCGCCCCTCCTGGATGCCAGGCCCCAGCTGCTGGCATCCCCCAGCCTACCTCTCTGCCAGTGTTCTCCCCTCTTCCCACCTGAAGGATCCCTACCCTCACCCCTGACCCTCAGTCTCTCCCTGCCTGAGAATCCCAAAGGGCAGAAGCCACTGCTGAGTGTATCCCTGAGGGGTGGTGACGAGATAAAGGCAGGGCCTGCCTGGCCTGCGCTGGGTTCAAGGCAATCCACCTGGGACTTCAAACAGTTAATTTCCCCAATCTGCAAAACGATCAGCTTTTGAGGGAAAACAATTAGCCCGCTGCAAATTGTAATTGTCACCTCACTCCTGATTTTAATTTGGACTAATGAGGGCTAAGTGATTCCTGCTGCCTCCCCTCCCACTGCCCCTAGGCCCTGAGCCCTCACCTGCCAGCGGGCACTTAACCCTCAGCTGCCCAGCTTGCATCAGAGGCTGAGGAAGTTTTCGGGTTGGCACAGGGCCCAGGGCCAGGCTGGACCGGTGCTGGCAGGAAGGAGGGAGGAAAGAAGAGAGCACCTCCCACCCGGCCCACAGGGGAGTTGCCTGTTTACAAGGCTCATAGGCAATCAAAGTTTTATTGAATGGAATTGACTACTGACTCACTCCTTGTCACAGCCAGTTACCTCTGGCTGCACAGTCTCTGGGGACCCTGCTTCCAGGAGTGTCTGCCTCCTTCATGCCAGGGTGCCTTTGCCTGGCCTTGCTCTCCCCATACCCCCTACTGCCGTGGTGGGGCTAGGCCATGATTCTCTGCAGCCGGGAGAGGGCTCACGTCTATGTCTGCCAGTCATGGGGGTCAGTGTGGGAAGTGAACCTTGGATCGTTTAATCTAACTTCCGTTCCTCTAAACAAATTAAGTCCTAGAGAGGAGAAGGATCTGGTCAAGGTCACATAGGGGTCAAGGCCCTGGAGGAACTCACAGCCCTTCGTGTTTCTTCTTATTGGTTGCTTAATTGTCTATCTTCTTACCTGGACACTGCTTTCCTCTCTTCCCTGCACAATGCCTGGCATGTTCAGAGATGCAGGAAAGAAGAAAAGAATGCATCCCGAGCAACCCTGTCCATGTTCTTCTACCACCTCCCACCCCCATTTAGCCTCATTTCCAGTTGGGTTGGGTTGATTCATTCATGTGCACATCCATTCGTTCACATACTGCAGCTGTGTGCTGAGAACCAGGCCATGAGCTGGGGATACAGAGGTAAATAAGGCACATCCTTGCCCTCTAGAACCTCACAGTCTAGTGGTTTCTGAATGTGGGGCTGTTCAGCCCAGAGCCCCTGACCCTCAGCAGGTTGCTCTGGGGCGAGAATCAACCCTGCGTCCTGAGCAGCAGCAGGTGAGGGAGTCAACTGCAGCTCCTGGCTTCTGCCCCTGGCCCTGTGCTCATCCACCTCTTTGAGTCACCACTGCTTGAGGAGTTAAGTTTGGAATCAGAAATCCTGAGTTCTTGTCCTGGCTTTGACGCTGATTTGCTCTGTGGCCTTCCACAAATCCCTTTACCTCGTGTCCTTTCTGAAGTCAGGGTCTTGGCTCTGGTGCATCCACCTGTCTTTTGGTGACTCTGGCCTGACCTCATCCCAGCTCCACGCAGCTGCCTCTCACTCCATGTGCCAGTGGAGGCAGCTCAGCGAGTGGAAAGGCCTCTGTTCTGGTCAGGAGCCGTCTCTGTCCGGCCCTGCCACCACCACTGGGTAACCTCCAGTTAGCTGTAAAGTGGGGAAGGTCACCACTTTATATATATAATATATATATATTATATATTTTATATATATATTATAGGGGCTGTGGTCTGAACAGCTCCACATTTCAAAACCACTAGACTGTGTGGTCCTGGAGGGCAGGGATGGGTCTTATTTATCTCCGTATCCCTAGCTCATGGCCTGGTTCTCAGCACACAGCTGCAGAGTATAAATGGATGAATGAATCAAACCAACCTAACCAAAAAGTAGGCTGGTGGGGGCGAGGCTAGAAGACAAACTGTGGTAACAAGTCCATGCAGGTGAAGGCTCCCGGGAATAAAACTCTCAGTGCCATACAAGAGGACCTCATTGTTGGCATGCAGCGGTCGCATCTTGGATACCATCCCTCGATTCAGTGGACACACAAACTGGAGGTGCTGCGGGGGAGGCAGTGGAAAGCACATGGAAAGAATTTCCTGGCTCTGGGCCTATTTTCCTGGGGTCGCTGGATTGGATCCTCTTTCAGGCTTCTTCCAACTCTTGACATGCTGGGATTCGGCACTGAGATGTACCCAGTAGTGAGGGCAGCCTTAGGAGAGGCCACAGCTTCTTCTGCACCCTGCCCAGGCCCTCTCTGACTGTCTCCTGTGGGAAGGTGCAGTTGGCTGCACCTCTCTGACATTCTCCTCTTCACATTTTCCCCACTGTTTCCACACATGCTGCCCATCCCAGCCCATCCTGTTCCAGCTGTGTGTTCTTTCCCTATGGTTTGACCTGTCTTGTTTTCAGTAGCTGTAGCTGGGCTCACCTGCCAAGTGTCGCTGAGTAAGTGGTGGAGGAGGGATTTGAACCTAAGTCTTTCTAATCCACAGTCTGTTAGAATATAGAAATGTATGTTCAATAGAAATATAATGCAAGCTGCATTAAAAAGGCAAAAAGAAACAGGTGACGTTAATAACATATTAACCCAATATAGCAAAAATATTTCAAAATGCAATCAATAACAAATTCATGAATTAGATATTTCACATTCTTTTTTCTTATTAAATATTTGAAAGCTGGAGTACATTTACATGTTAAGCACATCTCCATTTGGACTGGCCACATTGCAAATACCCAGTGGCCTCTTGTGGGGCTGCCACCTTGGATAGCTCTGGTCTTTGTTCTTGATATTGCTCCTTCCTGCTGAGTCATAGAGTGACTCAGCATAAAAATCAGAGCTGTCCATCTGGGCTTTGCTTCTCTTTGACTTCCTACTGCTCTCAGGGACCAGCCTTTCTCCTTTGGGCTCTTTTGGAGTTGGTGCTCTCTCCCCTTCCCTCTTACCTTCTTACCTGCCCATCCTCCACCTCCTCTCCCCTCACTCCCTCTCTCCCTCTCCTTGTTGTCAGACAAGAAACCTTTAAATAGGTGAGACAAAGGTGACAAATGTTCCTCATTTACATTCAAGTTCTGTCTGCTTTTTTGGCCCTCTTGAATGGCACCTCTATCAAAACATCTCATTTGGAAATGTCAGAGTGGCTTTTGATAAGTCATCAGTCACTCTGATGGTGGCTGACAGATGTGGGTAACAGTGTGGTGGTATCTAATATACTGTGGAATGCATCTTTTGCAATTGTGTGGTATTTTATTTATTCAACGTGGCATGAAATCTTTATTGAAGGAAAGAAACTATTAACCCTGCCAGACCAGTCTCTTTAAGGCCTTCTTTTCCTCTTAACTTTCTATCCTCTTTTTTTTTTTTTTTTTTTTTTAACCTCCTTGGTTCCTTTCCTGGAATCAGAATCTTGCAATCCTGGTCACTGCAGGCCAAGTTCTTGGGCACCCCCTTGCCTACTGCAGCAAAAGTTAAGCCAGCCACACTCGTGGAGGCTCTGCCATCCCTACGGAAAGTGGGTAAAAGCTTCTGGGTTGAGACAGAACCCTAGCTTGGAATCCAGTTGCTCTTTCCCTATGGCTGGGCTCATCTTGTCTTTGGTGGCTGTAGCTGGGCTCGCCTGCCAAGTGTCCCTGAGTAAGTGGTGGATGTGGGATTTGAACCTAAGTCTTTCTAATCCACGGTCTGTGTTAGAATATAGAGATCTATGTCCAATAGAAATATAATGCAAGTCCCATTAAAAAGGTAAAAAGAAACAGGTGAAATTAATAACATATTAACCCAATATATCAAAAACATTTCAAAATGCAATCAATAACAAATTCATGAATGAGATATTTCACATTCTTTTTTCATATTGAATCTTTGAAAGCTGGTATACATCGATATGTCCAGCACATCTCAGTTTGGACTGGCCCATGAATCTTGCCTGAGTCCTGACTCCCAGGTTCTCATGAAGGGAGAAAATCCAGCCTTGACAGTGTTTTTCCCTGGATGTAACTGCTCCCTCCTCCCCAACAGCTCCCCCAGCTCTCCCAGAGTCTGCCACAGTAGCTGCTATCTCTGATGCGCTGCACTGCTCCTGGGCTGTACCAACCCTGTTTCCCCAGAATTTCAGCTCAGACAAGAGTAGTTTTTTTTTTAAGGAACGTTCACTAAAACCTAAAAGAAAAACTATACACACACACACAGCCTACCCCAAGAAAGCATGGAAACAAATCCCGAGTTTTTTCAGGTCATATATTTCTGATCTAAAATACAGGCAGTCGGGTCCCTAATGAGACGGGCTGGTTCAGTCCAGGCCGCCTGGTCCCCACCCCTTCCCCTAATTCCCCTGTGTCTGGAGTCCCCCCTCCCCGTCTTTTCTCACCTTGGAGGTCTTCCTTCCCTGCCACCACTTTTTCCTCCGGTCCTCCTCCCATTCTTTTGGGGTTGAGACTTTGGCCAGGTATTGCAAGTAGCCAAGCATGGTGGGATGACGGGTCTCTAAAGGCCCTGGGTTGTTACTGAGAGAAATCACTGTGCTAACTTAGTGATATGGTTTGGCTCCCTCTCCCCACCCAAATCTCACCTTGAATTGTAATTCCTATAATCCCCACATGTCAAGGGTGGGACCAAGTGGAAGTAATTGAATCATGGGTGTGGCTTCCCCCTTGCCTGTTCTCATGATAATAAGTCTCATGAGATCTGATGGTTTTATAAGCACCTGTCATTTCACCTGCTTGCACTCACTCCGTCCTGCTGCCCTGTGAAGAAGGTTCCTGCTTTTCCTTTTCCTTCTGCCATGATTGTAAGTTTCCTGAGGCCTCCCCAGCCATGCAGAACTGTGAGTTAATTAAACCTCTTTCCTGTATAAATTACCCAGTCTTGGGTATTTCTTCATAGCAGTGTGAAAATGGACTAATACACAGACATTCTGAAGTTTCCTCATCAGTACATGAAGATGGTAACACCTGCCTCAGGGAGTTGCCATGATGATTCCACATGCAATCACACATGTGAGAAAGTGCCTTGTCAACCTAAACCCCACTGTGAAATCATTCTTTTACCCATGTCCAGACACGATGGAGGAAAGGCTGCCCAGTGCCACCTTAGCAACTGACCCAGCCCATTCTCCACCCATTCTTTAAAGAAAGATGCCAACGCACACACATGTTTTAGCATGAGCCTTTACCTGTTCCCGTTTCCTTGGGGTGTTGTTTGTGATTTCTGCAGAAGGCAGCATCTTATAAAGAAAAGAACTGTTACTCTAGGGCCAGACCAACCTGGCTCCAATTTTAGCTCAGTGCAACTTCTTGTATGCCTCTGGGTAAATAAGCCACCTCGGTTTCCCCATCTGTATAATGATTTAAGAATATCAGTCACACAAGAGTTGGACCTATGACACTGTCAATGCTCATGACTATGAATTCCCTTCTTCATCCCCACCCCATCCTCACCCTCTCCCTCTCTGTGCAGGTGTAAGATGGAGAAAGTACCTGGATGGTTGGCAAAAGCCTTCTGCCCTGCCCTGTGGCTTGGAGTAGATAGGTGCGGAATCCAGATGGGATGAGCGTATCAGTCCTCTAACCATCAACCTCCCACACAACTAGTCTACACACAGGCCTGCTCCAGCAGGACCCAAGCTAGCCACCCTTGGGGAGGGACTGCCACCTTTATAGGAAACTTCTATTAAGGAGATTCCACTGCCAGCCCTGGGAACCATGTTGTTTGTTCTTTTACCCCAAGCCGCATTTATTGAGCACTGACCATGTGCAGACCCTATGCCAGGTGAGGGGATGCTAGGGATGAAGAAGGCCCAGCCAGCCCCTGCTCTTGAGAAGCTCAGTCTGGGGAGGCAGATGGACTCACCATGGCTCATGGTAAACTAGGGTAGGTGTTGTGGGAGCAAGAGGAGAGAAGAAAGGTGTCACAAAGGGGATGACAATTGAGTTGACACTTGGAGGATAATTATGAGCTCCCTAAGCAGAGAATGGAAGGACATTCCAGAACAACAGGTTTAAAGACCTGAAATCACAAAAGAACAGCCAGCTCCTGTCCAGGGCAGGGGAAAAAGAAGAGGAGGAGAGGATCTGAAGAGGTGGGCAGGGATGGGGCTGTGGAGGGAGCTGCCAGGCCAGCCAAGGGCTCTACCCTTTGAGAAAGGAGAGAAAGTGACCTCCCCCATCACCAGGAGAGAGAGGGAGGGAGGCTGCATGGTACAGATGGAAAGTCCAGATGGCAACTGTGGAATCTCAGGGAAGAGCACTGTGAGGACGGCTTCATGGAGAAGGGGCCGGATGTGAGGATTTGGTAGAATGTGGTCAACAGTGTAGGGGGAATGTGGCTTCTGACCACCATTCCCATTTTACTAAACAGCTGTTCCCCCGGGACTCCCTTTTCTCTGATATTGCAGTGGTGCAGCAGATGGGTAGGGGCAGGCATGTCCCCGCCCATGCCTGCTGGGAAAGGGAACCCATTTACTGAGTGCCTATTGCATGCTAGATACTATGTCAGATTCTCTGCGAGCATTATCACATTTAATCCTCATAATAACTCTGTGATATAATACTCTCATATTACAATATAGAAGCTGACACCCAGAGAGGTTCAGTAATTTGTTCAAGGTCACACCGGTGGGAAGAGGCCAGGGCAGGATTTGAACTCAGGTCTTTCACATCCTAAAGGCTTTGTTCTTTCCACTTTGTGGTGCAGAGCATTTGGTTCCCAGCTTCCTGAGCCTGATCTTCCTCTAGCCCCAGGGTTTCTGGAGGAATTTATATGACATTGTTGCTGCCTTCATCATTAGAAGGCTGTCACCAGGGTGACA